>NC_083467.1:10386501-10729001 GCF_030014155.1 Tachysurus vachellii | reverse complement strand
TGACAGGTCACAGAGGGCACTTGACTTTTACTATAGATGCACACTGAATATTACAGGAATGCAAATCCATGTAGCTTAAAAAAAGACATTCTGTCAAAGCAGCAAAATGTCACATGATCATAAGTCGGAAAATGAGGCGTAGATGTCATCACGGTCTGTTGCGCTGTAAATATAATTATACTGTGTTAACTTCTCCCTTTCTCTCAGTGTGCCTGGTCATCACTAATAGCTGTCTCTGGAGGAACCACTGACTAATCGCTAAGTAATCAACAATGTTGTCAGATTGGTCTCCTGCCGCTTCCATGGCAATGTGTCAGACACAACAGGCTACCGAGAGTTTTTGGCTCAGGTTCCAAAAGCCTGTTTCCACTGCACCCAGAAGCCTTTGAAATCACAAAACCATGAGGCTTTGGATCCAAGCCCATGACTGTGCAGTTAATCCGCTAAATAAGGGACCCCATGCCAGGGGCCAGGGACTAAACATGGAGCCACATGGCACTGTGGTATAATGCACACACTGAATTCATCCAACTGAAGACACAGAAAGAGAGATAATGCCTTTGCATGTATGTAAAGAGATTACGTACACAGAGCGACAGTGCAAGGATCATGTTCAAATGCTTTAAACTTCAAACCATGGCCTGAACTGCATTTAAATATTTTTAATCTAACCAGGGATTTTCAACTCAGCACTTATTCACTGAGTGATCTCATTCTAGGCTTATTTCATTATTTTACATGAACCTAGCACAAATAAGCCTAGAACTTCATTTCGCTGATTCTTTCATACTAGAAGTCCGGCATCATTTGAAGCTGTCACTGCTTCCAAAGCAAGCTGATCTAGCTCACTAAAGGGCTTGATCACTATCTGGTGAGTTGTATTGGTTATTGTTGGAGCCAGAGCTGCCAGACAGTGCACATTCAGTACTGGAGTACCAGGTGAGCCTCATAAAAAGCAACAGACTTATTAGACCTGTTACAACATTGAGACCATACACACCTCACATTATGGATATAACTGAATACAAATACATAATCTTAAATGAAGAAAGGAAGCTTTTCTTCTGCCAGATTTGGGGACTAGGATTCCACAAGATGAAACAAAAGAGCTTCACTTTTATGTTGAGCTTTAAAGAGCAACTTGCTGAAACTTTTATGGATCATTGAAAAGTTTCAACAAAAAAGTCTAAGGGTTAGCATGGAAATCCCTTCTGGTACAGACCCCACCCACTCCTGGCTTAAATTTGAATACAAAAACAGAAAGTGAGATTGTCACACACACACACACACACACACACACACACACACACACACACACACACACACACACACACACACATATATATATATATATATATATATATATATATACACACAAAAAGCAGTGCAAGACCTGCTTCATTCATTTCATACTTCTCCAAACCTTACTATAGTTTTGTAATGTAAAAGTGTCAAGTACGTTTTAGTGTTTTTCTTTTACTAGTGTGTATGTTAACATTTGAATGTTTTGTAGTTTTATTGAGATGAATAAAATGAATTAAAAATTAAAATCTATTATAGTTTGTATGTGGTATAGGGAATACACTCATACTGGTATACATTGCACAGTAGTTTGATAACCTACCCCTTTCCACCACAAGCACACAAACACACACATAAAGAAGTACACAATGTTCACACAGATCCCAATGCAGCAGCAGTTTGGTGGTGTGTGAGGCTTTAATTGTGTGTGTAATTGCAGTGCGTAGACCCATCACAGGGGCACAGAAAGAGTGTCATTCTGCTTTAAGAGTCAGCTAAGTGCCTCATCCACTAAAAGCATTTTTAATGTCTATGTGCAAGTGCGATGTGATGCACCTGTTTTGTTTTTTTTTCCTCCACGGTCCCTATCACAAACTTGTACATGTGCTGGTGGAACAAGAACCATTCATGTGTGATGTAAAATAGTATGTTAGTTGTGCGGGTTCTATTTTGACAGATAAGAGAGTAATGGATCAGTGTCACATTGCTGAACTGTGGCTCTGTTGCTCCACGATGCTTCTCCTGTCACCTCCAGAGCGTTTTTCACCTTTCTCTTTTCCTAGATAGCCACTCTCTCTTGCTTGGTCCTGTTGAAGCAGAATAAATGTTACAGAGACAAGGCAATTAGGAGCTCAGTTCAAGCTCCATTAACTTCATCTAGTGCTGCTGCTTTAATGCTCTGCTCATTATGTTTTACTGCAGTAGAACCATCAGGTCACACTCCACAGTTATATTTCCATCTGAAACCAGGTATAAGTCATTGGCCTGCTTAGATTCCCTACACTCCTGCTATGAAATATCTTAGATTCTTGTCAGTGCTATTCTTGATCAAATATTCAAGAAATGAGGTGCTTCTTGATTTTGAGGACTTCAGACTAATACTGTAATTTGTGAATGGGCTTTTACATGCTACTACATCACAGACATTTTACCTTTAACAAAAGGAACAAATACCACATAAGAATTAATATTAGCAATAATCCCATTTGAATGAAGCTGAAATGGTATAAATGCATTAATGGTAATATCCTATTCATAGATTACAACACACAGTGAATGACTCAAAAATGGCAAAATACAGTTTGCTCTACATTAATTACGTTACGTTAAACGGTACGTTAAAGTTCTTCATATAGCGAGAATATTTCACGACAATGCTATGCATCTAAACAAATTTCCAACTTCATGGTTAATATCTAAACAAGGTTGAAGAGAGCTGGTGTTCTGACTGCCTTCTGAACTCTGGGTATTTGCTTATTGCGGAGCAGACATTAGGAAACAACACTCACTGAGAATGAAATTGGAGAAGTCGACACTTGGATTTGACCCAGGGTGTTTAGCAGGTAACTGCCCACTTATCATTACACAGGGGCTGAAGGGGAAAGTAAAACAGAATGTCAGCAACTCTTCAAAGTCCTTGAAAGTTGGTGAAGCACTCTGAGTGGGAGACAGCAGACAATGACAGCTCTCATGCCAGGAGTGATGCTCAGTCTGGGTCAAGACTTTAGTGGAGAGTCAAATAACATTTGTACTGTATTTACTTTTGTGTTTGTAAGTGTGTCAATTGCGTGCATGCGTGCACATACATGTGAGAGCGGGTCAAGCGTATTTCACACAATGACTCTGTAAAATCAGTTTGTATCCCTAACTTTGATTTAAATGTCCCATTTAGAGAAAGCGTACAGAGTGCATGCTAGCCTTTTAACACATTCACCACTCCATGATTAAACGTGTGTTAGAGCTTGTAGCTCCAGTGCAACAGAGGATGGTGTAATATATACACATATGTACAGTATATACCATTCACCTGTCCATTAACATACAATTAAGTATAACAGTGTGGAGGAAGCAAGCTTCAAACAATTTAGGGGCGATACATGAATTAATTTAAGAAAAAAACAGGCTATCCTCTAACTTCATATCCAAAGCTAGCTACCTTCAGGGCTGCCATGAAAAATTGTGTTTAAAGAAAAGAAAAGAAGGATGAGAACCCACAGAACTGCAGGACAAAAGAGAATTATGCACGTTTTTAAGACGCTGATACCCGCCTTAGACAGGTGCCGGTGGAGGGGGGACTAGGGAAAGAAAAGAGAACAAAATAGAGAGACAGACAGAGAAAGAGCATGTGAGAGAACTGCTGATCCAGTGCAGCCATAGAGCTGGAGGGGGCAGGTGGTTGCTATGGAAATGCCACTGGGTTTGCCCAAGGGCGATAAGTCTGCATGAATCAGAGGAAGGTTAAGGAGAGAAGAAAGAGAAAGAAAATGAAAAAAGGAAGTAGAGAGAGAAAGGAAAAGAAGAACCAATGAATGACAGCCTCAATCTGCCAGCCAAGGTTTTTAATAAGCACTTTCTTAAATCGCCCTCAAATTACAAAATATGCCTTAATATATTTTTCTGGATTCTGTTTTTAAATATAAATGCATGTTTAACAAAATTATAATGAGCAAGAAACAAAGGATTTCCTTTTCCAACCCAGTGAAAGCCCTTTAAGCTAAAATAGAGAGGAGATCAGGGTGTACCGATATCATTTTTTATTAATAACAGATGCAGCTGTTTTAGTGCAAAGTACATGTTTACACTAAACAATGGGAGGATGTCAAATATGACCTAAATTAACTGAAGCAATGTGAAATCTTAAATGGATCTTCTTTGGGACTTGGAGATCATTGAAACGGTGTCAGCGACATAACAGAGATGATGCAGTATCTCTGGTGTTGCATTTTTTCCAGCTATCAGCAATGGTGGACTAAATGTACATTGAGTACACACAAAACCATGGCCAGGTGGTTTCTGACAGCCAAGTTGGAATGAAGAGCAAGGGATGCAAGGAGAAAAAAACAGAGATGGATTGAATCTCAAGCGGTTCGCTCAGTGGATGAAAGTGTAATTTATTACAGGCTACTCAAGGGAGACTGAATATTCTTCCCCGGCATTTTTCCCATCGTCTGGTGTCTGTCGAGATGAGGGATGGGGATGTATTAGTGCAAGTCGCACTCTGGGTATTCCTGAAAGACTGCAAAGCATTGCCTTGTAAGAGCAGCTCTAACTTATGCTGAGGTCACATGGGTCAAAATCGTTTCTAAAGTCTGCTGAAATATCTATCAATTTACTCATCTTTCACATCAGTGTTGTAGATGAATGATTTTTCATCTGTCTCATACGCAACAATGTCTTCATTGTTGTGAAGCCCTGGAGTAGAAATTTTTATGGGATTTGTTGCTGTCGACATTTATGTCATGTCGGCCTTTTCTTAGGGACAACATTTTTAAGATTCAAAATTCAAGAATTTATTTGTCAAAAGAATAGTTATATACAGACGTTAATGTGTAGTGAAACAAAAACCCAGCCCTCCTTAGACTGTACATTAAAAAAAAAAACATTTTATATATATATATAATTTATTAATAATATATTATATATATAGGCACAGGCTCCCCGTGACCCGAGGTAGTTCGGATAAGCGGTAGAAGATGAATGAATGAATGAATGAATGAATGAATATTATATATATTATAATTAAATTCAATTAGATCTGCAATTATTTTACATGCAATAATGTAGTAACAGTCAATGGAGTGTAGAGAGTAAGAGATTGATTGTCTTTTTTGTCATAAATATAAAGAAAGTACATTTTCTCAATGTACTAAATACCTTTTATCAATGTATCAGTTCAATTCTTGAGAACTGGCTACATGTTAAAAATATTTGAATGTCCTGAATTATTTTTCACAGCCAGAACCAGATGGCACATAGCACCTATGAACACAAAGAAATATTCATCACACCAGCTTAAAGACCTTCCCAGCCATGTCTGCTAATATCTGCAGGCATCTGAGGTATAAGAGCCTCAGCAAACAATTCATCTCCAGCCTCAGTCTAGCACTGGCTTCCCAAAGCTGGTGGAATGACCTCCACCATGGGAGTTCTCATTTAACCACAGTGTTTCAGAGAAAATCATCAATAAACAGCGATGAGGCTCCCGCTAGACAAACCAGCGCTGATGGATGAGAGTCTGCACTTAATTGCTCGGCAAATTAAAAGCTCACCATACTGACAACGAAGTGAGGTGGCGATATTTAAAAACTCATTAAGCATGGATGTTTCATTAGGTAAGAGTCAAGGAGAGGCAGCAAATCAGAAAGATAAAGAACTTCAGGAAGCATTTGGTCCAGAAAGACTGACGATATGTTAGCAGATTGCCCTCATAGGTACCGGCTGTGCTCAGTTTCACAAAGGTAATCATTATTTCTTTCACACTATAAACTACTCCTGCTTCAAGTTTGTATACCAGCAGTACATATACCTCTGGTTTCAGCATAACTGTTCTACTTTTACTACCTAGACAAATTTTCCACATAAATCAGTTGAAACCCATTGATTCAATACTAACATCCACTTAGCTGACTTACTACAAGCCATTTTTTGTTGCCAGTTTATTAGAAACATCAGAGGCATGATAATGCTAGGCTTTAATATAATGCACGGCCTGTATTCATGTGCTCTTACAAAAAAATCACCTACATTTCACATGTGATTTAGAATAATATTTGATCACATATGAAAAAAATATGAAAGTGCATTTCACCATGGTACTGTATACCTTGCCATGGCACATGCGAACTCGATTCATTATTCATGTGAGAAAATCACGTGTTAAAAACAAAACCACATGCTCAACGTGCAAAAAAGTAACATGAATATAAATTGTGTAAAATGTGACATATGAAATAAAAACGCATGCACTGCATGGAAAAAATTATACCACACCTGAATATGCGTGAACCATAAACACCACATGTGTAAATTTCACACGGGAAAAACGTGCTCATTCATGTGTGAAGTTTCTGTGCTCCAGCATTACATATATTCATTAAAAAAATAACCGAGTTTTAATCAATGAGTTCCCAGTTCAATTTTTACTGTCTACTACTGTAGAGGATTGGTGCATGTACTCTGTGTCCCTATGGATTTCATCCAAGTTCTACCGTTGGCTTCCACCACACAGAAACATGCAGGTAGGTGTATAAGCTACTCTAAAATGCCCTACGGTGTGAGTAAGTGTGGGAATGGATGCTCATTGTGCTCGGGATAAGCTCCAGATCTGGAACCCAAATCTGGATAAAGTGCTTATGGATGATGTATGAATGAATGATACTGATATACCTAAATGCCAATACCAATCCAGCAGCACATCCCTGGGAAAAACCTTTGATTAAAGCATCATTGGTTGCTCTTTGCCAGTTAATTCCACTTGTAGTGTGAAGCTACACAATAGCTTGCTCGTATAAACATCTGCCAATTAAAAATATTAGGTATCAACACAATTTAAAGTACCTCAAATTAGTTTTTCTGTTTTCAGTCTAAGAAATTTTCAGGTTGGCTTTCTTGTCTAAAGTTATATTGTCAAGGATAGAACTGACCAGAGAAGAGAATGAATACGCTCTTGTCCTATACATGGAAAGTAGGGCACAAAATAAACCACTGGCCAAGACACTGCAAAGTACCAGTCCCAGCCTCCACATCCCAACACAGCCTCTCCTGAGACTTCACCAATTAAGACTGCTCCCTGAGCACAGAGAGATCTGCTGACAGGCTGTCATGTAGATTGAGAGACTGAGTCATTACTGGGAAGCAGTGTTCTTGACTGCAGACAGTAGCAAGAGTGGCTTTAATTGGCAGAGCTTTTGTTTGGGAGCCATTGCCGCACCACTTTCTTAAGGTTAGGACTGCGGGGATTTGCTCTTTATGCAAATGGTTCCCCAAATACACTCTCGGGTACAATGAAGACTCAAAAGCCTTCCCTCCTGTCTCCCTCCCGCTTTCATATTCATACCTACACAAAGAATTACAGTAGTGTCTGTAAGTCTATTTGTCCAGACCTCTTAAAATTAGTGCTACTTCACTGTTATTTTCTGACCCGTGGCAAATGAAAGCTATTTACACTATAGGCTAAAATACTGACATCAATTACTTTAAACGACTCTCATACAGAGTGCAAAATGATAGTACAATTAGAGTCCAAAATATTATTATATCAAATCAGGTTAACATTTAACATTTACATTATATTACATGCTATCTAAGTGTCTGCATTGCCGCAGAACTGAATTGAGCTCTTTGTGTTCACTCCTGAAGGCACCGGACCATGCTGTATGGCCAGTGTCTCAGAAACAGTTACACATATGAAAAGAGGAATGTGCTTGCCTTTTGTTCTTCCAGATTGGTTGTGCAATATGATCCAAACAGATTGAGTATGTTGGAAGTGATTTAAATGTGAAAAAATATGGAAAAGTGAGAAAGATTATCTAAACACAAATTATTATACAGAAATGCACGATGCAGGGTTTCACAGGACAGAGGTGTCTTTGATCAGTTCTACAATGTTATTTTGGGTTTTTTTTTATTCTTTTCATTTAGAGGATCATATGAATTCTGCTGAAGACACAAATACGTATTATCCGGCTTTCTCAGCATGCTGGGGGAATCAGTGCTATCAAAATTCCAATATCAACATTTGTTTTAGCTCCATATAAAAGAGCGCGGAAGGAAATAAGGGAAATATTGTATATTCTTTCGTTTCCACATGAGGCTAACTTTCCCCCATGAGCAGCTGTAGTCTACCTCACAGCAATATTTGCTTTAGATCTATCCACAGTAAGCACCAGCAGTGTGCTTGTCAGGCCTTTGAACACTCTGGTGCAAAATCTCTCTGATCATATGGAGAGTCATGAAGTAGTGCAGTCATGTCTCCCAGCAAGTGAATACAACTGAAGAACTACTGACTGCCTCTAAACTGAAGGGCAGCTACAAACACATCCCAATGACAGACTGCACACACTGCAATTACTGAGCGCTAGTCACCTGCTGTAACTGCCCCAGTGTTTGACTGCATAAGATTTTCACACAAACAACCTGCAAGGATCTGTTATCCTAGCTAACGAAAATGCCAAGTATTGACCTGCATGCAAATAGGATAGAGGAAAGAGGAGACATTTTCATTTCCTCACAAAACATTTTCATCTTGTAGAACAGAAGACATGCTGCTTTAGGGGAGAGGGACTGCTAAAATGATGTTTAAAAAAGCAGACACGAGTTGGTCAAAAGGTCTACCATATCTGCACAAAACAGACCAGGCACTGTGGGCAGGAAGAACATTTTAGGTTACTTTAAGAATAACAATTTAAAAATTGTTTTACAGAGTCAACATCGGGTTTTAGATGTAGAGGCTGTAAAGGAAACTGCACACCTTCTGTTATGATTCATGGAATTATTGAAGAATTATTAACTCATCATTTTTCATAATTCTATTTGTCCAGAAAAGTTCTACTGAAAAAGAAAAAATAGAAAGCATTTAAGAAACTCTAATCTCTTAATTATTGAAATTAAACAGAGATGCAGAAGAGAACTGACAGAGAGCTGGATTTTTCCTTGTCTTAATTTTCTAGCAATTTGCCCCATTTACTATGTTATTGACTGAAAGTAATGACTACCAGTTTAGAATACACTATATCAGACTTTCACGTCCTTCACACGAGTTTCATTTAAATGCTCTGACACTAGCATTTACCTCAGCATAGTATCTGACACAAGCAAGGCAGAGGTTGACATGTTGTTCCGAATATTATCAATTGCTCTTAATACTCCAAAAAATTAAAGCTATCACACCTTTTTTGTTTGTTTGCAGCTAGTCACAACCGATATATAGAGTTCTGTACTTGTGGAGACTTGAGTCATCTTTACAATGTAATGAAAGGAAAAAGGAAAAATAAAAGGACACCAACAACAGGCACTGCTTAAACCGCATCTGCATTTACACTGCCTCACTATTTAACTCATACTAGATTGGGACTCTTACATAAAAACAGAGAGATGCCCCGAGGGAAACTTGGGCAGGAAATTCCACAGGTGCAGTAGTACACAGTGAGAAGAACACAACTACCTCCCTGTACCCAAAAGGTCTCAGCCTGCCAACTCAAACACTCTCAGTGGAAGGAAATGACTGGCTGAACAGAAAACTGAAATCAATCTCCTTGGCATAAAGGGACACTCTAAAAATAATTCACTGGAAGTACTTTAACAATGAGGTAAAATATATTACATGGACGTTTTAAGTAATCCATTTTTATTTGTGCTTTTCCATCTTAAGACTATAGATTAAGTACTAACAACATAATTTACTTGGAAAAGCAAATTAAGTGTAATTTTCAAGTCAGTATTTAAATCCTAATATACTACTCACTGGCAAACATGACACCGCTATATGTTTTAGACTTTACCAGCACTTTTTTTTCAAACTCTCTTGATCAAATTTGCATGCTTTTAGCTAGTTAACCCAGTGTGTCATGCTAGCATGATCAATTTTGTTCTGGAATGAAACATTTCTAAAACCATTTGTCACATTTATGTCAGTAGCCACAAGGGGAATAAAGTGCTAATTGCTAGTCAATCCTTTCCAGGATGTGTGAGAATCTGAATATATATGTATATATTATAGATTTTTTAGTAACTTTTTAGGAGGTTTCTCACCAGCTGTTGCAGATCCAACTCAATGAATGTAATTTTTTTATTCATAAGTAAAGTCCATATTTAGATCCAAGGCTTTCTCTGTCTAGTTTCCCAAGTCTAATGAATACTACACAGCATAACTTCCTGTGAAAAACAGTTTAGTACAAAACAGTCTAAAATATATGCAGCAAGAATGGTTATATATTTAATAATTTAAATACACTGACTGTCCATTAGGTCCAATATAAATGTGATAAATGTGATATATATATCACATCTCTCTCTCTCTCTCTCTCTCTCTCTCTCTCTCTCTCTCTCTCTGTCTCTCTCTCTCTCTATATATATATATATATATATATATGTGTGTGTGTGTGTGTGTGTGTGTGTGTGTGTGTGTGTACATATGTGTGTGTATGTGTATACATTTTATGTTTAATAATGCTCTGGCTCAGTTTTCACACCATACTTATCCACCATTTAGCGTGCTCTTTTTAATTGTCGTCTCCAGGCACTTGATAAGATCAGAAAAGCAAATCAAAGCTGCTTTCTAAATCGTGAGACAAGAATAAAGCTGCAGGGACACACTGTCCTTTCTCTAGATTTTTGGTTCTGTTTTGTAAATGGTGGCTCGTTGTCTGCTAAATAGATGGAGTAAATTATTATAATATAATTCAATTCCCAGTTCAACACCACAAATATATTATCTAATCTGTTTGTTTATACTGGTCATTGTGGACTTAATGTTTCTCCTTGATGATATTTTAAATGCAGGTGTTGGTTTGTTTTATTTATTAATTAAGACCGTTAATTCATTATGTGTTACTGTGATACTGTTACTTATGGTGGAGTATTGATTATGGTTTGTTTGTTTGTTTGTTTGTTTGTTTGTTTGTTTGTTTGTTTGTTTTAAATAATGTGCTAAATGATGTCAGTTAAGGGGACGGTTATGTAAATATTTCCTACCAAACTGGTAGTAAGCGGATGGATAAATTGGACATTGATCTAATTCCTATCAATTTACACAGCATGCTTTTTGGGGTTGAGAGAACGTGCCTTTAAATCTTTCACCACATTTTTAAAATGATTGTAACATTAATTATTCCTATCTAGACAAATTTTATTAGACACCAGTTAGTTGTCCTGTATTATGGAGTCAGTTTAGTTATTTTATAGGCTGATAAATTTCACAGTAGTGCAAGGTAACTAGGTACAGTAACTACTACCATCATCAGCTGCTAGCTTAAAAACCTATGAATGAATGAAAAATAATAGCATGTAAATAGTAATTGTGTACACATATTATATGATAGGATAGTACATTACTGTCACAAAAACAAAAAAGGAGAAAAAAGAGAAAATTAAACAAATAAACTGCTTGCTTTTAGCGTATCACATAGCTCATTTAAGTTTTCACTGCATGGACAGCATGAGCCAGACATCATTTTAGCCAAATCTACCAAAACAGTACATTATTTATATGTTATAATTGATTTTCTATAGCATGATTATTCATATTATATTATAGAAGGCAGATCTCTTTAAATGATTGAAAGTATCTACTAGATGATGTGTACAAATGATCTATTATCAAGTTATAACAATTATACCTTTTAGGGTTAAACTTACACTTAATGTTTTCTTTAGAGAAAATTAATTACTTGATAATTACATTTTACTTGATTAAATTAATTGAAGTAATATATTATTACAAATTATACACAGCATTATTAGTATTATACACAACATAATAGTTTTTATAAATAATTCTTCAAGTATTTTTATGTGTAATATGTCAAGCAAGGCCCAGTAGTATATCATACTAGTTCACAGTATTACACTGGAGAACTAAGTAAACGTGTGTTGGGAGTAGTCATTTCCTTAATAGAGTGCCTAGAGCCCTATTCAAAGCTCCTGCCAGGAAGAAGCTTTAAACATACAAACCCACAAGCCTTTTAGTATTTCCAAATTTACGACAATTCAATAAACAATTGAAGATAATCTAAAATGTGATAATGAAAATATGATACTCCCTCGGAGGCAAATCCAAATCCTCTCTCAAATCACCTTAGACAATGGCACAATAGGAATGCCTCAGGTATCCAAGCAGCACCATGTTTTATCATAAAAATGTATGTTCTCTATCAAAGGTGTTAAATGAGAGAAAGCAGCGCACAAAAATCAATTATATCTTAATTATATACAGTATCTTATATCGTATCTAAGCTGATTCCATTATAAAAACCTACCATACAGCATGATTTTTTACAAGTCAGAGGAGAAAAATAGGAAGAAAAGACCAACAGCTGTGTTCAGTGCAAAACATGTGACATGTAGACTCTACACTCTACAGTCTACTTCATAATAAATGTCCTGAACAGAAATGACATGTTGATTAAGTTGCATTTATAGCCAATATGTTATCTGTACCTGCTCTGATTCATTTGTCTTATAAATAATCAAAAATAGGTACATCATATACAAGAAATTTTGTACATAAAAATGTGTACAAAGAATACTAATGAAGGGATAAAATTGATAAATTCATAATAAAATAATTACATGCATGGATTCAAAACTGTGCTGCTATAAAGAATGATAGTCACCAAAATAAAATTGAGGTGAGTTAGTTACTTATTAAGGCTATTACTTGGGGTAAAGCAGGATAATAGAACTAATACAAGTACCTGTGTGAAGAAATGGGTTCCTCTTCTGCCATTCGGTTCCTGTCACTCATCCCATAAAATGTCCAACTTACACATCCGGTATGCATCATCAGAGGCCCAAAGAAAATATCTCCCAATCGCTATTGTTATTTCATTTCTTTACTAAAAAAAAAAACTCCCTAAGTAAGCAGAGTAGCAACACTGAATAATCATAATGAGATTATAAAAAGAAAGTGTTTTAAAAGACAAAGTTAATTTAAGACAAAAAAAACCCACCTACTTTGAAACAGCACTTTGATAATATACAGTATCAGGCAAAATGGATGGTATTAGAACTGGCAGGAAGGAATACAGTGATAAAGATTATAAAGTGGTTATAAGTGGAAGGAAGCAGCTGTGAAGTAAATGACAAAAAGGAGAGTGCAGGTTAGAAATTCATTTAATGAAAGTTCGACGAAACCGATCACATGCAAAATGTGTAAAAATGCGAACAAGTGAGAATATTTAAATGAATTGTTCTACTACTTTATATTTACATTTACATTTACAGCATTTGGCAGACGCCCTTATCCAGAGCGACGTACATAAGTGCTTAAATCTCTAACATTGAATACATTAATGCTGGATCACTAAGTTACATACTTAAGATACCATGAGTTTAAAACATTTGTTCAGAGTTACAATGAAAAAGTGACAAAGGTGTTTTTGTTTTTTTTTTTTGTTTGTTTTTTTTTTAATATGAACTTGTAAATGGGATACCATGCAGGTGTTGCATGACAGTGCCATATGTAGTGCAGGAAACATGGTGACATTGTGAAAGGAAAAGCTATATTAACATTGCAGGTTAGATAACATGGCCTTAATTCCAATGTGAAATGTACAGTATATGGGTGTTTTATAGCTAAGAAATGAAAGTGGAAATCAGGATGATACCGGAGACTGAGAGACAGATGAGTGTCTGTACTGAGGACTTCGTCATGGATAGAGAGAAAAAGAAACAGTAAGAAGAAAAATCTAAGATCTAAGTCCTTTCAGTGAGTGTTAGGTGACATGGTGACTTTTGGCTGAAATATTGGGAGGCTGAGAAATTATTTTGGAGCAGTGGAAAGAAAAATTAAACAGATCAGCAGAATGAGAGTGAGAAAAGCAGTGAAGAGTGTATGAGAGTATGAGGACAGGTACAACACAATGGAGTTATGGAGTAATGGAGTTAGCAAAACAGCATTGCGCATTAGCTAAATAAATAAATAAATAATTAAATAAATAAATAAAAACAATTTAATTACCTTAATGTGTAGAAATGGAAGCCATTTGTAAGTTTAAAGATTGTAGCCTGAAAGCTGTAGGAGAACATATCTTTAGAAATTTTGCATAACACAAAATGTAGAAGAGTGGAGTGAAAAGTAGGGTCTCTGTCTCTCTCTCTCTCTCTCTCTCTCTCTCTCTCTCTCTCTGTCTCATACACACGCACACAAAATATTACTCATTATTGTAGCTCATTGATGCAATACAGTGGCATACATATTATCCATCCATATATTATACATATTATGCAGACATGTTCCTTATTTTTCATTTGTTTGAGAGGAGAAGGCAATAGATGGCAGAAAGAATGACTTCCTTTTTCTAGACCATTTGCTATCATTGCAGTAAAAATCAGCTAAGAAGACATTTGTTATGTAGAATTTAGAGTGCCATGCATGAACATGGATATGTGAAAACAAAGCCCAAAAGATTATTTTGTTGTATTAAAAACAGATTTTTTTTACTGTTCATTTAAAATGTTTTATCTGTAAAAACAATTAAAAGATGTTAACACAAAGAAAAAGAGGAAAAATGAAGACACTAAGTTCTGCTGAGAAATGAAGGAGTAAGGCATTGTGTTCTTTCCCAGACACACTTTGTTCCAGGTCAGAAAAATAGATGTAACACTTAATAAACAAGGTTAGTGTAATGTAGTCCGAGAGAGTTAGTAAAATTTATTTGGTGTCCTAAATAAATATTCTTATAACATTTAAGTCTCAGAATGAGATATCTGGGATAGTGTAGGTGTGTTTATTGCAAACATGAATTCTGTTTAACACAGACCTTGTAGAACCATTTCTTAGCATGCCTAAGGTAAAGGCAATAATTCAGATTTAAACCCTACTGTGCCGTACATGACTCCAGCTATTGCAAATTCACCTAATGTCATTATCACTGAGAGTAAAAAACAGCAGGGTATGTATGATACCACAGTGTGAGTCATTGAGTGGTGTTCTTTAGTGAGTGCGTTAAAGTTGTGCAGTAATAATGTGTGGTTAGTAGAACAGAACTGTGCCAGCATGTGCCTTTGTGCATCCAAAGCTGCAGTACAGTCTTGAGACTAAAGAGATATTTGGTAAAGGCTGTTATAGGAAAAAAAAAATTACGAAATACTTTGATGTCTGTTTTTCCACTTTTTGGAATGTGTTAAACTACGATAATGCATAAAGAAAATATAACATGTCCAATTTAGATGTTTACAAAGTAGTAACAGCGAATGTTAAGATTTCTTCTCAATGACCTGATCTTCAGTGGTGAACACATTGCACATTAAGTACAGCTCAGAGTACACAAACACTACATATACATATGTAGTGTGTTGTAAAAGTGGTACCTCTGCTTGTCAATGGAGTTGGCTCTGAGCACTTCACCACTAATTGCCTCTGGTGCTAAATTTAGAGAGTGTGTGAGAGAGAGAGAGTATGAGAGGGGTTGAGTACACACATTTATAAGTGTGGTAAGATTGAAGAGAGGGAAGCTTGGGTAAAATGAGGAGGAGAAAGCAAAAAGACAGAGTGAGCTTTGATCACAAATACAGACTGCAGTAAGAAACCTCCAAATATAGCTGGAAGGCAGTGAGGTATGTTTCCCAGCCATGCTCTCGACCCTCGAGGGAATACCAGAACTATTCCATATGCCACACACGTCAATCAGAGCAGAGCAGCGATGGCCATCTTACTACAATCCATCATACACTCACAGGCCAAAGATCAGGATTTATTTTGATCATTATGGGTGGTTTTAGAGCTCCAATGTGTTACCATCACAGCAAAACAATGTGAACATTTAATAATGATAATCATACAATTTAATGATGTACGATTTGTGTTATATCTGTGTAATCATACTCAATCAAAACAACAGTACCATAGCAGCATGGAGTCCAGGCAGCACCAGTGATTGCACAATGCAAGAGGGTCAGCTGCTATAACTGTAGCCATTACTGATCTGTCAATCATATTCAATCATAACAGGACAAGGACAGCCACCATGGATATGTGACCTCTGATCACTTAACTGATTAAAGCCTTGAACATCTGCATAAATTGACAAAGCTGCTGTCAGATAATCTTTAGCATTATTTCATACCGAGAAATATTACAATGAAAAGAGAAGATATACTACTCTGAACGTAGTACATTCAGACATTCTCTTTTTCATTTCTTTTCCTATTGAAAATGTTTTCTGCTTTTGTACAAATCTTATGAAAATGGCTTTACAAAAAAGTAACAAAAATGTCAGCTTTGAAATCATATTACTGAAGACTTGTAGCACCATTGACCTCTGATTCCCATCAGATTAGCTTTCTCAAAACTCACTTCATGTTCACTAACATAAAATGCTAAGCATTCAGATAGCACACACACACACACACACACACACACACACACACACACACATTTGAGTGCTATTTGAAGACTTGTAGAAGACAAAGACACACAAACACGTATGTGTGGGTGGGTGAGTCTGTGTCTGTGTGTGTATATGCTACAAGTCTTCAAATAGCACACACACATGCACACATTTGAGTGCTATTTGAAGACTTGTAGAATACACACACATACACACACACACACACACGTGTGTGTGGGTGTGTGAGTCTGTGTCTGTGTGTATATGCTACAAGTCTTCAAATAGCACGCGCACACACACACACACACACACACACACACACACTCACACACACACACACACACACACACAGAGATTTGAGATTTGAATCTATTTCAAGATTTGTAGAATACACACACACACATACTGTATTCTACAGAGCAGCTATTCAGTAAGCAGTGAAGCATACCTATAATAGGATCTTCTCTTTTTACACTTCAAAGAACAAGAGGGACATGACAATTAGCAGTCAGCTCCTCATCAGCTGTCAGAGGGAATATTCACCACCACACACTGCTGAGATGAAGTCAAACACTTTTGAGCCTACCGAGGTGTTCACATACGGCTTGTTTTTCCCTTTGACATTCTGCCTGTTTATTCTGTTATACTGTAAATGTTAATGCATCCCATTCAAACGTGATAATATAATGTAGGGGTTTAAAGTGAAGAAAGAAAGAAACACAGTTAGAAAGGACATAAGAGCAAAAAGGTCAGCAAAGATGCCTTGTTGAAACTATTACATTAATTGCTCTATTCAAAGGCACAGTGATCTAATTCCTGTACAGTGAGCAGAACTATCATAAGCAATAGAGCAACATATTCTGAATACTACAGCCAATTACCCAAATATCATCTAATAATAACAGTGAGATTAGACCAGATGAGTATTGCACTGTGCAATACAGATACAGTATATACGCACTTTATTCTATTACTTATCATTGGCCAATAATTACAACAATTACAAACATTCAGTAAATGCCACTTGTCTGCTGATTGCAGATAGTTATACAGTTGCTGTATAAGTATAGTTTGAGGCTCATGGTGTTTCATGGCTATTTATCAGCAGGCCAGACACAGAGGCAGTTCTGAGACTTCTGAGACGTCTCTCTTACCTCTATCAGCATCTCTTTCACTCTTTAAACTCTACATGAAACCCCCTGGGGAGCTGTGGGAAAAGAGCCTTCTCCAGCCTTTTTGTCGTTTTCTTCTCTTCACCAGGCTCCATCCATCCTCCCTCAGGATAAGAACTCTGCTCTTTTGCCCTGCTCTCCAGCCTCCCTCTACTCACTGCTCCTGCAGACACAATGGCCAAAAAAAAAAAAAAAGAGTGAAGATTTGGTCTATGGCTGCAACCAGTGCTCAGGTTCCTTACATACAACAGGACAGACTAGGAGAAAGCCAGTGGGTGTAGCTGTGTGTAGACAGAAAGAGTGAATCAGACTGCACTGTCAAATGCTGCTGTACTTTAACAATGCTGTTTCCTTGAGATGAGACCAAATAAATGTTATATCATATTCAGCGATTCTATTACAGTATCAGTCAGGTCTCAGGAGTAACTGATGCACAATATTGTTCCTGTAAACACTTTCTTCATCGTCTGCCAACAGTGTAAACAATATTTGTACAAGCTGTCAGGTTTAAAAATACATACACACACACTAATACTCATATATAATAACTCGTAAGCTTAGATCAAAGGTCTACAGTCATAAATCAAGCTGAGGGAAAAACTAACAATTATAATGAACTATAACAGAAATGACAGGTTGTGGTCGTCACTGGTGTCCTGAAGTGTTCCCTCTCCCTATTCACTCTCCCAGCACTGTAAATGTCATCACTTTTTCCCCTCCATCTGAGGCAAGCCTCTACGGCCCTTCGCGTTTATCTCTCCCTCCATCATCTCTACCTTCACAAAAGACCTTTTATTTCTCCATTGTATTCCGTCCCTCGGCACACGGTGCATGATTGCACGGGTAGGCAGCCATCGCTTTTACCGTAGAGAGAAGGAGGAGTTCAAAGCCTCCTTGGATCCATCTCAATGGAAGAACGGGTTAGAATTGCTTCATTACTCTTCGGATTTATTCCAATAAACTAGAAGCCACAGCATTCAGACCACTTCAGGGTTAAGCACTTTTTACAGTAAAACAACATGCAGTATGCTAGCATGTAGTTTGACTATATACGCATATATAAGAACATCAAATTCGGGCCTTCAGATTTTCTATCACTTTTATTCATCTATTTCTACACTTATAAAATACAGTTATTTCTTTTTCCCTATTCTTCAATTATACATTATCCTGCTGCTGAACTGAGGTCTTCACCTGACTATGAATAAACTGAAAAGTGAGATGCATAATTAGTAGAGAAAAAATCTTGCACTTCATAAATGGCTTAAACAATACTTGAAACTGCTGAAATATGTTATGCATAAATGATTATTATACTATGCAAGGATCTTCTGTAGGCTGTTTAATAAAGAGGTATTCTATACATCCATATTTAAGCTGTAATATTTAAATGCATTGCAATACAGTTAAATTAAGAATGTTTCAATTTCATAATTTTAGATTTACTTTGGTAATATTTTACTACACAATCATAATAAACCCATTTTCCCACATACATTTTATGATGTTATGAAAAAAAAAAAACGGGTGTTGATCCATTCAAACACACATTAATGACTATGGCTAGTGTTTATAAGAGTAGTTGTTAAGGCCTAACTGAGTTGTGTGTGACATTTTGTGTATAAACTTGTTTACATGGAGAACAGTTGGGAAGTTCTTGCTCACTGTATCCTCAGTCCGTGGTGATATGCATAGGGTTGGCAGGCCGACCTTGGGAGGATCAGCACAAGCAAACAGGGAGAGCAGCTCTTTGATATTCACAATCAAAGACCTCCCATGTCTACCGTTGAGAGGAAGGTTACTTTTGTAGTTGTTGTTGTTTTCTCTAATACACAATACAAAGGCTGCTGACCATGACTTTCATGCTGGCGTTCTGTTTGTGAAGGTCGGCGAGAGAGGTTTTAATTACCTGGTAAAAGAGCAGTACGGCACAACGGGCTTTTATACAAGGGAAATGGGTCAGTATTGAAGTTCAAACATGCAGCCTGTGCTACACAAACTGCAAAAAACACACACATACATGCATAGAGCGAAAAAAATCCACAAAATTACACACCTAAACATGCTAATATTCAAAGGGTTTAATTTAGTACCAAATACAACAGGGACTATATGCATGAATATATGCATGTTGGCGAGGGATCAGAATATGAACTTAAATTTCACTCAGAACAAAAGGAACAAATGTGTTTCTCAAATAGAATAAATGAAGTTTGAGAACTGCACAAAGTACCATAAATTAAGTTGCAAAACTTTTCAGTTCTAAAATATGAGTAGCGGAAAAGGATTCCGTTAACACAGCGCAAAGGCAACCAAACTGGTAAATTTTAAACCATTTCATTATTTTTAGAGTAAGGAAGTATGAAAAGACTGAAAAAATGTTTTGTGGCAGAAGACTTGTTAAAGCCATTTGGACTTCACCAAAGAGTGAAACCTCTTTCTTCTACACACACACACACACACACACACACACACACACACACACACACAGAAAGAGCAGAGGAAAGCTAATAAGCCTCTATCTCAAGATCAGATTAAGTACATTGGTTCAGTGCACACTAATTGTAATAGTTCAGTGGAGAAGAAGTTTCTGATCTTGTTTTTGGTTTATGATATATGTACAGGGGCTACTTCTGTTTATTGGGGGGGAAATTCCATTCACAAATGTTTTTTTTTTTTTTCTTCGATTGACTGGAACAGGATTAAACCCAGCAGCACTCCTACCTTGTGTGACTGCACCGAGCACTCCTGTATTCTAATGTCGCTCCTAATCGGCGTGCAGGCAATTTCCTGAAAGTGCAATCACATGGTTCAGTGTGCACATCTTAATGTGACACTCCAACAGTGAACTAGAGCTCAGACTATCACACCTCTGAGACTATTAGAGTATCTAAGTATTAGGTAGAAAAAGACACAAGTAGATTCTTACACTGTAAACTCACACACCCACACCAACATCCATATCCATATCCATATCCATATCCACACAAACACACATGCACAAGTACATACAGTATATGCAGTGTTCTGCTCATCGGTGCCTCCCCTCAGATTGGTAGTTGGTATATATATATATATATATTTATCAAAATTTGAAGGAGTGTGTGAATTATGTGATGTTCTGTGATGGACTGGTATCCCATATAGTGTGTATTCCCAACCCATCATCCACCACAACCCTGACCAGGATAAAGAGCTCAATGAAGATGAATGAATGAGTGAGTCTACTTTATATCCCATCTAACTGTCCCATCATCCTGCCAAGATACTAGAAGGAGTGAGCTAAAGACCACAAAAACCTTTAAGAAAAATCCACACACGAATTTGCACTCCACATGTGTGCACTTGAATTCAGAGGATTACTGAAGAGTGCCAGATGTTCTGTGCATGTAAGACAGAGGGAAGTGAATGCAGATAAGGCTCTAGGGAGAGGAATCCTGCTGAGGGTTTCCCTTTGTCTTACCTCCCCCTACTGGCTGCTCAAGTCCCTCCTGCTCACCCTCCCCACAACCTATTCACATGGATTAGGGGTGTTTTCCTTTTATCATCTCTCTCACAACAAACTATATGCTGAGAATCAGGAGAAGAGCATTAGTCTGGTGAGGTTTAGGAAAAGTTTGATTTAAGCTGTATGGTGTTCGGGACACACAATAGAAAGCATACTCGGATTCTTGCTACACTTTCTTTATAATAATCACAGAAACTAAGTCAGACAGGTCGTTTTGATGAATATATAAAATGTGGTTATATGATATGAAGGCTAGCACAAATGTGTAGGTGTCAAAAATAATAACAATCCTGAGAAAGGGTTGAAGTAGGAGAATTCCAGGGGGAGTTCTCTCCCACACAAACACACACACACACACACACACACACACACACACAGCGAGAATATAGAAAAGGATTGGCCATCTCTTTTGTAGCTCTCGTGCTGCTGTGCCGTGAGTGTGATGGGGGAGTTGATGGTTGAATAGAGGCTCAGTTACAGACCTGTGGGCCAGCGTGAGTGCGGTGCATTGATCCAGAGCTAGAGAGCCTCGGCACAATAGATGGATTACAAATGCCAGGGCTGGGGCTCCTCCCCTATGTACCCATGTGTCCACACAATGAGCAGGAACGACACACACACACCAAATTCTATTACACTACAAACATTCAGGTAATATATTATATGTTTTTGGTTATGGGGTTAGGCATTTATGAGAGGAATTTATCATCTGGAATGTACCATGCACAAACAGGACAAACAAATGCAAAACAATTCAATTATTAGTGATAAAACAACATAATTATTGTTGACCAAAAAAACAAATACAACTCAAACCTGAATAAATTTAAAATGTGTGAGAGTGTATTGCCTATGTTTTTTAGGAAAATGAATTGGCAATGTTACAACTGCAGTAAACACCTTGTGTTGGACAGGGTCATGTGGTCTAACCTGGCAACACTGGGCACAAGACAGAAAAATCAGTGCAGACGAAAGGCAGTTTATCAGAGTGGATTATATACTGTATATCTTCATGCACATATATGAATGCACACCAGATCTGTATATCTGTATATGCTGTATATCTTCATGCACACCAGACCAATGGGCAAATTATTATACCCAGTCTGCCCAGATGCAGATTTCTGTACAGTGGAATTAAACCAGAGAATCCAGAGGAAACCCATGCAAACACATTTAGTAGCCTAATCTTAAAATCCTGGAGATGTAAAAAAATAAACATGTAACAAAAAAAATACAAATCAGAACAAATTTAAAACAAACCATTTGTTTAGCCTAGGTGTATAAAGATTATATGTACTGTAAGTATGCCATTCATCTTTAATGAATGGGAATATTAATCAATAAGATAACAATGCCTTTTGGGAATGTGGTCAAAATAACTCAAGCTTACCTCAGTGTAAAATCTACACATTATTAGCCTACTGCATAAATATTTAATGATCTCAATATTGTATCATTAACAAAGCAAACACCTTAAGAAAGCTGCATGTTTACCCTGTTTAACAATTCTGAGCACTACACCTTTTCTGCAGAGAATGGACGCACCCACTATTAATATTCACTCACACAAATGTAAGTGAAGGAATGAACCAGACTGAAGAAGCATAGCACTGACACAGAGATGTGAGAAAGCGAGGGTGAAGAGAGAGCAATAGACAGACTGTTCTGACTGTTCAGGGTCAAATTCAAAAACACACACTCCTGTTTATGTCTCCCCTGGTTCACAGAGCTATTCATTAGGCCTCTGTGTAAATCAATCTGCTGCTTTCTAAAACAGCGTCAATTTGAGCGTGACGCCTGTCAGCTTGACGTCGCTCTGTGGATATTTAACTTGAAGCCCAATTAATCATCATGATTAATTCCTGAACAAACCAGCTGCAACTGTTCAGTAAAGCAACTTCTTCCTCTCCAAATGCAGAAAGAAGAAGAAAAAGAAGAGAGAGTGAGAGAGAGAGAGAGAGAGAGAGAGAGAGAGAGAGAGGCCATACCGAGCTGCTTTTGTAACTACTGATCCCTAGAGAAGTAGAAAGGGAAGTAAAAAGGAAGGAAAGGGAGACATGTAAAAAAAAAGAAAAAAGACTGACAGAGAGCAAGAGTGATGGTGGGTAAGAGTTAGCTATCTTCAAGAGAAAAAGGAAGGATGAAGTTAACTAAGATGTGCTGGCATGCATTTGTCTATGTGTGTGTTTGTGTGTGTGTTTGTGTGTGTGTGTGTGTGTGTGTTTGTGTGTGTGTGTGTGTGTGTGTGTGTGTGTGTGTGTGTGTGTGTTTGTGTGTGTGTGTGTGTGTGTGTGTGTGTGTGTGTGTGTGCTCAAGTCAACAATGGAGGTGTTCTTGCTCCCGAAGTCATTAGTTATCTTCATATGCTTGGATAATTAAGACTCCAGTTGAAGATAATTTCCCTTTTAATGAACAACCACAGAGACTTCACATTGTGGTTTTAACATTTCCTGTTGGTCACAACAAGCCCAAGTTAATATACAATACTAAAGGTTACAAATTATTATTTCAGTTTTACATTTTTACATTAGTTTATTTACCCACATTGTATTTATATATACATATGTATGAATGTTAGCAAATACAGTGTCACTATAATATTATATCCTGCTCTATATAATGTGTGATATTTAAATAATGCATTTTTACAAGATGACTATAAACCCATTGCTTAGGTCTTAGAATCAATTACCCAGTATATTATGCATGGTCAGACTGGAGATACTTATCACTAGAACCGATTGGGTAACTAGTTAGTGTTGGCTTGATCAAAGTAGGAAGTATGATGAGTAGATCCTGAAGGTTTTTCTGTCCTCAGCTTCCAAGGTTCAATTTACAGAAGGAGAGCAGAAAATACTCAGACAGCTGATGCAGTTTAAATCAAATTTGTATGTGTGTGTGTGTGTGTGTGTGTGTATGAGAGAGAGAGAGAGAGAGAGAGAGAGAGAGAGAGAGAGAGAGACAGAGAGAGAGCAAAAAGATACAAGGTGATTGATTGATTAGTGCACAATTAACAATAGATTAGATTGGAAAGCATACAGTTTCATACCGTGCACTTCAATGTTTTGCATCATATATCTTAACTAAATGAGAATTTAATTCTTACCCAATCTTCAATCTTACAATCTTGAGCTAGATCTTTGGAAAAGAGAAAAGAATCCTGTGAATATTAATTCTGATTGCCACACCAATTCCTGCTATGATCTTATAGTTAGTACATATCAACAGGGGAGAGAGAGAAAAAGAGAGAGAGATAGAGAGAGATGGAAGAGGAGAGGAGAGGAGAGGAGAGGAGAGGAGAGAAGAGAAGAGGAGAGGAGCGGAGAGGAGAGGAAAATCGCTGCCCAGTAGATCAGAGTCACAGGTTTTTATATAGTGCGTAAATGAGGAGTGTGTTATTCCACCATCTGATTGATGACACCTCATACTGTGAAGCGTGTGGACAGACTACATGGTGTAAAAGATGGAGGAAACAATAACCTATCAATCATACAGTCTGCTCCTGATTTAAAACTCCAGGCATGAAATGCACCCAGCTGTAACTCAGACACTTCATCAAAAGCTCTGGGTCATCATTGTGCCATTACCCATTTACAGACCAAGCTTTTCCTTTAGTGCATCATTGTCAGCACAACATGGTAAGGGTTCGTTTCCATTCTGCTGCCTAGCCTAAAACTACTTCCTGTTATCTATGACTTTTCTATAGCAGTGTACTAAAAAATGAACACACCAGTCAGGTAATGATAAATTAAAAAACAACAATGGCCTGATAGAGAGCAAGTTGAGCGAGGGGACCTTTACTGGACCTATGACCTGTATGATTTAATATATGAGGTAAATAGTAAAGAGGGTAAAATGGCTGGTCCTAACACAAATGGGTTTCTCTTCATCAAGAAAAAACAGACCACTTTCTATAATTAAATATCCATATGGGAAATTCAATTAAGTAATACTGGCTAATTGAATAAATCACTATTGAGTTTCTCATTCTTCATATTTATTTCCCATTAGGTAACTCCTTAATTTTACTCTTTACAGCTGCATTATACAATCATGCAGCAATCAACTGCTTAAACAGGAATGTATTTAATTATCTTACGTACAATATGTACGGAAAAAATATGTCAGGGCATACTGTAAAATAAGTAGCAGTACTATTACCCAATATTATGCAGAATTACTGTTACCTAAAAAGACTTTACATTACAAATGGTAGATAATATAAATTTTATTAAAGAACAATTATACTATTAATTTGTAAAATAGTTAGCTCTTGAGGTACATCTCTGAAGCAAGTTTCTTCCCATTATTACTATATATATATATATATATATATATATATATATATATATATATATATATATATATATATATATTATAACTGCTATATTATATAGTGATAACGGGAAGAAACTTGCTTCTCAGAAGAAAAAAGTAAAAAAAAAAAAATTCTTTTTTTTTGTTTGTTTTTTGAGACTCCTGACAGAAATGGCACCTTATTAACATGGACATCAAATCTCTGCCATTAAAATCCATGTAAAGTAATATGATAATCTATCAGAATATGCTTATTAATACAGACCTTTCAGCCAGTACTACTGACAAACATGCTTCTCTACACAATGATTCAACACAATCTGACCAATCAGAATTGAGAATTCAACAGCACTGTGGTTGAGATGTGATATATTAAATGATGTGTGATTAATGGTGTGTTAAAATATTAGAAAGTAAGTTAAAGTCAGGGCTCTGTTTAGCTCTAAGTTTTTGCTCACAATACTTCACCATAAGGCAGCAATATCTCAAAAAAAAGGGGGTTACAGGTCTTATTATTAACAGCCATAAATAATCTAAAAACACTTTTTCAGCTTCACCTAATTCCTAATAGTGCAGCAAAAACTCTCTCATACTATTTTTTTTTGTTAACCTGTGCTATGTTGTGCATCACTGTAAGAACTGAGCTAACACCTAGCTCGTCACATCTCGCAGCATAGTTAAATTATATCCAAACCAATCTGGGTATCGCTATCACAGTCTCCAGTGTTTACATCAACTGCTTCAGGTGAAGCGAGAGACGAGTGCAGGCGAGAAATAGTGGTGTGTGAACATCAGCAGTGTTGATGACAGAAGCTCAAACACCCAACATCTCATCGTCCTAGCGGAAGCACAGATGGAGCAGATAAGGTGGGATCTTAATTAAACCACACCCTTCCCCGCTGAGGCAGACAGCGGGCTGGCCCTCGCTCCACATCGGCTTCCCGTCTCACAGTGCTGTTTGAAGAATAGAACATGAAAGAGGCTGCACCTCTCGATGTGGGCCTGTATCATTACTCAAGCCCAGCAATCTTAATTAAAAAGCATTGCGTGTTATGTGCCATAACAAAGGAAGATTTGAGTTCATTTAAATCCAATTATGCCTGGACAGTATCTCCAAAGACGAGGGAGTAATTGCTGTGTTTGAACACACAGGCCTTTGTTCTATTGCCATGAGATTAATAAATGTGATCACAACAGCTTCTAAAACAAGAAGAATGGAAAGGGGCTGCATGCTGCTCCACGCCGAGGCTTTGATGAAGCTGAAGAACTCCTCTCAAAATGTACCTGAGCAAACTCAGTGAGACCTTCGTCTTGCCTCAAAAGCTGCCATCCGAACTGCTGAACTGCAGCGGTAATGTGAGGATTAAACCTTATCCCACCAAATCACCCACATCTCATATGAACCCACTAGCTCTTGACACTGTTTGCTATAAAATCCCCAATAAAAAGAATTCATAAAACGTGAAATCCTCTAAGAGCTCCTATTTTGTCTGACCCATTTCTTGCACCAGCTATTTCTTTTCCAGGCTCAGGTGGCAGCTTTTCAGAGGCTGGAACGAAACAGTGTCCTGATCAATAATTTTCCTTCTCTGCCATATGAGACAGAATAAATAATCTGTTTAAGAGAAAGCTTATAGATGGGAGGATGGGGCCCCACATTCCTGCGGGCTCCTGAATCAGAGATCCCCATTTTTCTCCTGTGCCGACCTCCCACAAACACATCCTAATCTCCATCTCTGACCAAACTCTCCTGATCAGACTAGTGTTGACCAATGACCTTGAACTCTCTGTCTAATGACCTATTGATCAAGTCTGGACTTGACTGGGGGTGATATTCACTGATTAGTAGGATAAAAGGTGCTTGCTTAAGGGATTTTAAATCTCCTTTTGAGTTCTCCTCCGAATGTCTTCAAGAAAAGACAAAAACCTAAAGAGAACGCCATATATATATATATATATATATATATATATATATATATATATATATATATATATATACATAGTTAGTTTCACAGAGCCTTCATTGTTTTCAGTGCAATCATTTACACTGACCTCAAGGCATTTGTGCCTCCTTGTTATCTGTTTAGATCCAATCAAACAAAATGCAAAACCTGTTGCTACAGCAGGAAAATAAAAAGCTACAACTGTTTTAGTCTTACACGAAAGATGTCAAAACCACAGGACTAAATTTAGCTTGATATGGATACAGGTATGTGTCAGATTCAATATAACACGGGATCCTTTTGATCTGAACAGAAGAAAACAAACAGGAAAGATATCTGTCAAAAACAACAATAAGAAGAAAGTAAAATATAAAAAAAAAATCCTTAAATCTCCAAAGCCCAAATATGCCTCCAAGTGCACTTTCCCTGTACCCTCCTCCTCCCTCGCTGACTCATTGACATGTTGTGCTTCTCTATGATGTGCAAAGCTCAGAACCTGACCTGCTGCTCTGTATGGCTTGCAGCTATCTCCAGCATGCATGTGCTGTTCCTGAGGGAAACAAGCAAGTCAAACCTTTATAAATATTTCACTGCTGTTTCTCCCGTGCTCCCTGCTCCTCTCACTAATGCTCTCGCCTCTGCTCCTGAGCCAACCACTCCAAACTCATCCAGCAAGCAGGAATCATAAGTGAAACTACATCTGCTGTGTGACAGTCATCATTAAATGTGCTTAAATTGTGTTTTCATATCACGCTTAACTTTAAAACTACTGTAACACAAAGTTGGCAAACTGTTTAGTGTATTTACAATTAATTGTGTTACAATTTATAACAACACAAATAACAGGTTTAAATGAATAAGCTCCTTTGAATATCTTATAATATTTATAGTAAGTGCTAAATCACAGGTTATTAATACACAGATAAAAAAAAAACATACTATTTAACTAAGAAAAGTGTATGATTGCTCATTTGATAAAGCTTTCTGTATTTGCCATTTATAGAAGAAATCTCTAGTGTATAATTTATGATGAGGTTTCCAAGTATAAGAATGACTTAATTAAAGAGTTCTGTAATTACCGAAAAAAATAATTGCAAATTATTGTGGTATGAGAGGAATAAAACAGTTCAGAAAGAAAGATAATCAGCATCACATCCTTTCTGTGTTGAGTATTTTCCTCTAGCACCTTGCTCTGTATTGTTTTTTTCCCACTTAAACACAAAACACCTTTAGAGTATACACTGCTTATGCTGCAGCTCTCCACAATGTGTGTGTGTGTGTGTGTGTGTGTGTGTGTGTGTGTGTGTCTGGCCTAAGGATCAATATGATAAAGCAGTAAGCTACCAGTAGTGCGTTCAGAAAATTCTCTCTCCCACTTCATGCCTATCCCTCCATTTTGTTCTACTCTCCCATTAGTTTTCTCTCTCTCTCTTCAGAAAACGCACAGCACTCTGGGGGATATCTTGGCCTTGTGAAACATTATTGACTCATTTTAACCCACACTGATAACCACCCAATGGGCAAACAGAGAGCCGGAGGTGGAAAACGGGTAACATTGTCAGTCATGATTAGAATTGTGGTTCACCAGTGGGTGTAGTGTCCTGCTGATATTCCTCCCATACATGTTTAATTCCACTGGAAAACACCATGAAAGATCAAAGGTCATGACAGGGGTCAAACTTCACTATTAGTCCGTGTTGAAGGTGAGATTTTAGAGGTCGTATGTAAGATTAGTCCAAGAAGAGGCTGACAGTAGAGTCCAAAAGGACCACAGATCAGAGGTCAGAGGTTTTGTATTAGATCATGGTCAAGGTGACATGGAATTCTCCTGAGGGTGAAGTTCAGGTCTGAGAGGATCAATACCAGCAGGGCATATGGCACTACCTTTTAATTTATCCTACAGTTATCTACGTTGCTTTCTTCGTAGTTTGTATCTTAAATGCTCTTTTCCAAAAAGCATCTGCTTCAGAAATATAATTGGGGATCAAACAATTTTAAACATTTAAGAATATATGTTTTTTAATGGCCTTACCAAGGCAGGTTTGGTCAGCACTACATTGAGTTGGTGCTGCTTTTCTCTCATGCATCACTCTCATATATTTTGTGGCCAGAGAATAGTAAAAGGCAATTACACACATGACCAAACTGATAGGCAGACAAATAGCTGCAGCCTTTATCATCAGCTAGAGAAAGCACGGCTGTTGCAGTGAACCACTATTGTAGTTCACGTTTCAATTAAAGGTGGACGAAAAGTTGCTCTATTTCATTCAAAAAGCAATTGCATCACTAGCACTGGATAAGAGTGCAAAAGAAACCAGGGCTCAATAATAGGAAATGGCAACGGAAACAAAGAGATTGCATCAAGAGGATCTGTCTTTTCCCAAAATAATCAAGTCTGCAGTGCAGTGAAAAGCTAAATACTGTTCAGTTGTTGTATATGAATAAGCAGAAAGACATATAGAATCTGTAAGAAAATGATTTTTTTAGCTAATACAATTAATACATTGCACAAACTGTCAAGTGTATGAGATTAAAGATCTAAACCATGTAATTTTTTTTTTAAAAGAGGGCAAATCAAATTACATCAAGCTAAAAAAACTATCAAATTATATCCAATCTTCCTGAGTGATTTGTAAAGAAATATGGAGAAATATGATAGCAGTGAATAGATTTTGACTTAATTTTCCACAGCAGCAAGACTCAATGTTGTAAATCAGATGGAAGGTTAAAAGATAAATACATGTTTACTAAAACATGTGTGTGTGTACTCTCTATGTTTATTATTAAGTCTAATAATAAAAATGGGTATTAAAATTAAAAAAAAAATAATAATAATTTTTAGAAAGAAAATGCATGCTCGTTGCTATAGTGAAAACATTTAAAGGATTTATCTTCACATACTGTTCGCAATTGTTGAGAAATGGAGCACTTCACCATGTGCTGTTGTGGGAAAATAATCCACTTTGGGATGAATATGACAAGGGACAACTCATCAGATCATTTATGCACTACTATGGACATACTCTTTATACGTCTACACACCCCTGTTACACATTGACTGAGACACCCTACTATGCATCCTGTTTTTCTATACTATATACATAAACATTTTTTGCAAAAGAGACTGTCAAACAAATTGGCCAAATACTGGCTGATGCTGGAATCTGGCTACTTATTCCATTTCAAACACTTGTTATTATTATACAACTCCAAATGATCATACAGTCTGAAAGGGACATGAAGTTGGTCAGTTGTAGTGAAGTCAGCAGTTGAAAGCTGCTGACTCAGCAGAGAGTGACGTGAGAAATGATCACACCTTGTATCATGGTTATGAGGGGTGATGAAAAGAGGAAGGAGGGACAGCAGGTGCTATTTTTCTCTGACAGAAGTCATTCACATCCTGCCATGCACTACTGCGTCACACAGCATTCGGGCTCTTACTCCGCCTGTCAGATTCAAGACCAGAATAGTTATTCAAATAATGATCTCTCATTCACTATCAACCTATCATGATTGTTTCTTATAACGTAAAGAGTAACAGTTACACTTATGTGTAGTCTGCTTTTGCACTTTATTCATAATAGTCATTCTGTTCTGACAGATCCATATTTATATGTAAATGTTTAAATTTTCAATATATATATATATATATAATATATATTATGACAACTATGACAAATATTTGTATTCTACTATTTCTACTACATTTCAAACAGTCAAAAAGCATGTCACTGCATGTCATACTTTGTATTCTTGTGTATATAATAAATAAGATTTCAATTTGATTTAAAATAGTTGTATAATATGTGAGATACTGTAACTTTGCACGGGAGAAATAATTAGCAGCGGCAAAACCATTACAGCCATTTCAGGCATGTGATCTGATTCTATCCCTGGGAGTATCAACCTTTTGGGTCCAATCAATACTGCCAAAAAAAAAAAAATCAAAGCCTTACTAAGCAAAGACAGGAGATGACTAATTAAAACTGGGTTGATTGCTAACAGATCAATACAGTTTTCCCATTATATGGCCTCCGATATTTAAGAGTTGTGACTTCACTCGCTGTTAACCGTGTTTTCTGTTTTTTTTTGTTGTTGTTGTTTTTGCACATTTTTGGAAAAAATGTTTACAATGTAATCGTTATTGTACCAATAATACTGTCCCACAGATCAACTATTAAGATAATTATCACTAGATTCCAGAGAATATCTGACAATTTGCTGTCTGATTAATCAACCTGAAACATATGGAACAATGTAAACACGCAAAGAAATTGTGACGTAACATTGTTTTTATGCTTCCTTCTATTCCTCAGAATGCCCTTTGGAGGTGTGAACTGCTCTTGAGTCTGAATAAGAACTTCCCCACATAAATAGCCTTAAATTCCCAGCACTGAATACAACTACCAAACATCACTGGAGAACAGTTAATAAGCTACTTCAGTGGGGTCTGAGATGACAATATTTATTATGAACTCTCTGTTTATATGCAAGCAAATGTGTGATACTGTAAATGTTAACTGCTTTGTACAAAAGATCAGATTTTCCTCATGTCAAATCTCTTCTATTAAAGCATGTGTCACACTGATGGATTTGATCTAAAATGTAAGATTTTACGCAAAATCATCCGCCCATGCGGCTGGAGTGCACAGTGGCATTAAAGAAAAAGGGACATTTTAAAGTTTCAACTTTTTACTTAAGAGGATGTGAAAAATACAATTTGTAATAAAAATTATTTGTTAAATTAGAAAGGAATGCAACATAAAACATTTTCGCTAACACTGACACACTGTAAATAATCACAGCAAACAGTCCTCACCTTATACATAAAATACGCTGAATCTGAGATTAAAACCTTGATTATAAACCATTCAGGGGAAATACGAATATTCAGGATTCCATTTATCGACGCTATCATCCAAGATGAGTTCTATAACTTAGCGTGAACTTCTGCACTCCCCTTCACATTGTGGACTCAGCAGAAAAGTATACAAACACCTGAGGACATTGATGAATCCCTCAGCGCTTTGTGCACTACACATAGCCTGTGGCAGTGCCTTTGTAAGGGCATTAATATATTATTCACAGTCAGATACACCTGTGTATTTGATCATGCTTTGATTAAAAAACCACAACCTTGAACAACTGCATTTCTTTCTTCAAATGTTTTAGTGTCTTGAACCTGTTTGAGAAGAAATTTACCTTTTGATGCTTTGCTTCAAAACACTTGACTATAATAATTAGAGAATGGCAGTATTTTTAATCAGTACAACACAAATACAGATTAAAAAGATGACATTTTCTGAAATCTTTTGTTTTAAACCTTCATGACTAAGCAAGTGTTAATGCAACAATCAAACACAGACTTTTCTAAATCACCATGAATGGACTAGAAAGATTTGTGCCATTTTAGATGACAAATGACCTTATGCTGCCAGTCATAGCCAAAGGAATTTCATGCCCAGATAACTGAATTAACAAACATTTCCATTAGCGGTCATGGGGGACGTGTTCTTTAGTCATATTCTTAATTAAAGAACATACTCCTGCCAGCTTGTTTCCACACTCTCTGGTAAACGAACCATGTCAAGTTCGTCATGTAGGCAATTATGAATGCTAATGCAGAGGGCTCTTTTTCAAATGACGACCTTCTCAGAACATTGATAACATACGCAGCTCTGAGCACAGCTCAGCCTTTCTGCTTCAAACCTTTGGATGGACATTAATATTCCAGAACCAGGGTATAGGGCATAACAACCCTTTGCTTCAAAGTCTTTCCATTTTAGATGTGACAGCAGTGCTATCTGCACTCTAGGCACACATTAACATTTGCTCAAATACCCAAATGATTATATCTTAAGTAACTAGCTTTTTGGATCTGGTCATATATTAGCATTACTGCATAATGTGTCGAGTCCAAGGTTTACCCAAGTTTTAACAATAGGAGAAAATGTAAAGTTACAAAAAATACAAATAAACCAATCAATTGCAATGAACAGCATCTTTTTTGTCTCCCACAAGAGGCTATAATTCCTGAATCCCTTCACTCCACCTCGTTTTTTTTCATTCTCCATCTCTTCCATCTCCATCACTTTCGCCCCCACAAGACTTGTACTTGCTAATGAGGTGCTAACTCCTACATGAGCAAAGCAACAAGGCATTTTACTACTTATTTCTCTCATTTTTCAGCCCTTATTTGGTCTACTGATACTTTTATGACAATTAAAAGATGATTTTCACCTTCCACATGTGTTCTCATACTGGATCTTGAGCTTGACTGATGATCATTTCCTCTCAAAAGACGTGAAGTCATAACACAGTATACTTATAAGAACGTGCTTGATGATGTTCCAGCGTCCTGGAACACGCACATGCACAAACGCACATTAGTGGGCTGATGAATTTATCCTGTCACACTTACACGCGCTCTTTCTCTCCCCAAGTGTGAAACCACTGGCGTTCTCCCTAAAGATGGTTGGCTCTGTATCATAATCCATCTGGCTTTATCATCAGCCAGAGTAAATGCTCACTCAGTGTGTTATGAGCCTTGGCCTTTAGCTTTTATATACAGTTTTAGGGTACAACTACAATAACATCAGTCTTGCTTGTATTTCTAAAGTCATTTAGAAAAATATTACTCCTTATTTTGCATTTAGTGAATATATTTTAGTAAAAATATTTTTGTTTAGTAAATACTTCACAAATTAAGGTTTATGCTGTCTTACAGAGATTAAAAAATCGCCCCTCAGGGGTGTCAAAATGGAAAAACTGACAGTATATGATCAATAATTGCAGCAAATTTAAAAATTAGAAATAAATCAAAATGTTCTTACACAGAAAGATACAGTTGGTGTTTGCTTTGGCATACAACCTGACAACTTTGTGTATTGTCCACAATACAAATGCCACAGCTTTCTAAGCTTTTACTCTAATTGTAGATCACAATGATGCCACTACGATTCTCTGAAAGTATATCGGGCTTTTCCACTTTGGTGGGAAGAATGACACTTGGTGTACATCTGTGAGCTGTGTGTAGATTTCACTCTCCTCCAAATGATGCCCTCACACTATGGCAATGAATGGCAATCATGTAAGCAAATCCAAATTCTAATTTTATTTGTCACATACAGTACACAACCATAGATAGTGTCATATAGTGAATTGATGTTCAACTGTAAAAAGTATAATATATATAAATAAAAAATAGTTACGTTAAAATAAAAATTTCCTGTACAAAGGGAAAAATATTTAGAAAATATAAAAATATGTCAGAACAGTATGACTATTATGAATAAAGTACAGATGGGTGCAGTTTGACATGTGAACAATGTGATATATGTAGTATATGTTATGTGAAAGTGAATTGTGTAAGAAATCACACAAAAAAAATAAAAAATGAAAATGAATGACTCATATGATCACACACACACAGAGAGAGAGAGAGAAAAAAGAAGAAAAAAAAACATGTAAAAGCAAATACACATGTCCAACTTCGGAAAATCCTCTTCATGTGAAAACTTTGTGAAGTGTCTAAAAGCCATGAAAATTAGTCTAGAAAAAAGCCAACATTCAGTATATTTATGTTATATATAAATCGGTGAAACCACATATGAAACTGGTCAGTAAAATATTAAACATTAAATATCTGCAATAATGATAAATTAATTATTCATCAAGGATTTTACCAAATTTAACAAAGTGCATTTTTTTCACCTACTTTATGCTGATAGTGTGTTTAAGACTTATTTCAGTAGCGTCCAACTTACGAATGCAAATAGATTCGCCTCTGTGTTGGGTGAGATTACTGTGAAGTGCTGCTATTTGCATTTGAAAATGATCCGGATTGGAGTGAGCGAGAGGCGAGGTGCTGTTAGGGATGATTGGGAAAGAGTGCTTGCCACGATAAGCTTAAAATTGTGTTTGCCTAAATGCTTGCAGCAGCACACCTCACAAAGGCGCTTTAATTTCCCAGTTCCAATTTTTTGCCTGTCTTTTTATATACGTACGTGTGGCTTTAACTGTACCCCTGTTCAACGGTGTTACACTTAATACCATGCCCTCTTCTGGATCTACAAGCTGGCACTATATCACCTCTCACTGTAGATTACCAGTTCAGAGCTACATGTCATACAGAGAGAGCAGTAATAAAGGTCATTTGAGTGCGCTCAGGAATCAATGTAACTCAAACAAGCCAAAGCCTCTTACAATGTTCCATCAAGGACTGTCAAAAATCACATATTTGCCCAATAGCATCAAAGCTGTCTGTACTATTGCACTTACAAGGCTTGTGTTTCATCCACAATCATAAAAATACTGTAGCTGAATAATATTAAATACAATCTGTGTGTTTATCAGAACAAAAGCGTTTGAGGATTTTATAACGTGTGCTGTTCGAAATCAGAAATATTCAGATGGCACTCCAGAGATAGGGAAGAATGGGAGGAGATATATGTCTACACACCAAACCAAAGAGACAAATGCAGTAATGGGTAGTGAATCCCAGAGATTCACTGAGTAAATACGCCAAAGCCAACTCAAACAGCCATCCAAGAGCACATGTATTCACAGAAGGAGATTGCAAAGATGTGTGTGTGTTAATTTATAAATCAAGTTCAGATCAATTAATCTTAGAAGGAGAAAAGTGCTGATTGCGCATCAGTCATTTTTGTATGTAATAGAAACGTTAGGATTGTTACGACACACCACAGGTTACTACATGCTTAAAAACAGTATTTTAGTATTTTAATCACATATTCTCCTCATACGAAAAAATTCCACAGACATGATAAACCATTGAGGTTCTTTCTGTCATATAACATGTTACAGCTACACAAATAAGGATTCCTAACATCAGCTGTTTGTGTTTGAGACGTGTCGGATGAGCTCACGTGTACTTTAGCCTTTGAGAATGTGGCATGGCTGACGTAAAAAGCTCTGGATCAAATCTGGAAGAACTGAGCGTCTCGGCAGAACACACACTACTGGTTGAATCACATTAAGCCTGCACAGCATTGGGTAATGGGATCGGCCATGGGCTTTTATTTTCGCCCACCCCCGGCCCACTCGCTCATCTCAGCCAGAAGAACGCGCCACGGCCCCAGCCACCGTCACGAATGAATATTCATTACCACAGCTTTGTGCACATTTTCTTCTGGATACTGTTGCCCCCTCACCCCTCTCCTGCACCCCGTTTCTCCCCTCTGCCTCCCTGAGCAGCTTGCCTCCACAGAGAGGAAGCAGTGTAGTGAGAAAATGAGCATGAGTGTGTATTGGGGTGTGACTGGGTTTTGCATAACACTCCAGAGTGAACAGAGAGAAACCTGCATGTACATTTTTTTCATGTAATTTGTGAAATGTCAGATTTTTTTTATTAGAGACCCATGGTTTATAGACCCAGAAATATACATATTTTCATCTACAAGAGTTATTTTACTCACTAAGAAAAAAGCATATATCATCTGTAATTTCTTTCCCTTACTAATCTATTTATCATTCAGTATCATTTGTTGCTTTCTAATTTCAATCTCTATGGTTGACTCCCCAGTTCAAGACCTGATCTAGTCTGGTCTAGTACTGCTCCTTCATCCTTTCTTCATTCACTCAGTGACTTACAGCGATGCTTCAAATCATTCCTTCTTTCTTGAGTGGCAGGCCATTTAGTTTTATGACCACGGTAGTGGCTGAAAGTGTTTCGGAAAGTGTTTCTCTTTACTCAATATACCTTTCGTCTGCTGTATATAATACATAAGCAGTTTCTCTGTATTTTTGTCCAGATATAAGAAGATGTTTTTAGTCCTCCTAATAAAAAATAAAAATACTACAATATTCTACCAGCTATTTTTATAAGGGTTGCTTTAAACTTCTCACTTTAGTAAAGCTGCATGGATTTCTTTTTGTTATTTCAAATATTAATTTGCACAAAAAATTGAAAATAATATATAATAATATAAACTCATAAAATGATAAAATAAAAATAAAAATAAATGATCCACACTTACCGCTGATTAGCTGAACATAATAAAATAACAATTCATAACAGTGAATTTCACATTTTAAACCATTGAATATGAATTTACATGTAGACGATATGCATTCAATTGATTTTATTTATATAAATATAGGGAAGAAAAACTTCAGGTTTATGGAAATTCTAATTTAAATCTTAATGCAACAAATTTCCTTTTGTAAATATTTCATAAATAAGTCACATTTGCATTTACGCACTATGGTTTTTCTTACAAAACAAAACCCAAATCAAGCCTGGATTGAAAGCAGACAACATCCTGACAGACACATTCTCTATTTCAGTGAAGATTCAATTCTGCCTCCTGCAGCCAAACTCAGCGATGTTTCTTAATTATTCCTCTAATCAAACGTAATAACTTCCTTTCATATAGCAACACTTATTAAATTATTATGAAGGGAGTACCTAAGAAAATGTTGGAAGTCTTAACACCAAAAAAACAGTAAGAATATTGATTTCTGAAGGAACTTCTTTATATGTTGAAGTATTTAGTAATAGCCATTGACGAAATCCTGTGAAAGGCAGTGGGATATTAAAATGCAGAGTGTGAATGAGGTTAACACTGACCTTTGGCACTGGTGATGGATGAGAGAGAAACTCTCACTGGCATCTAACTGCACTGGAAACGTCACCATGACAACCCTGACAGCAACAGCCGATCCCATGAATATGTAAGAGCCACATCTGGACAGCTGCTCAGTCAGAAATGCTCCTGCTGAGGGAAGAGTGGGTTACGGGCAGGTAGGATGGACATCAGTAAGTCTGTGGCAATAATAATCGTTAAATATTCTACAAAAAGAGAGAGCGTATGAAAGATCTACCTGCAAAAAAGCTGATATTGTCTATATGAATGAAAATAACCTGTAAATGAGGTGAGATTATAATCTTAATTAATACCAGCAATTAAATATCACAGACTTGGGTTTTGCATGTTTTATGAATGATGAACAAGAAGCAAAGTTCTATCACAACACTACACAGATCAATGACCCCTGATTTTCCATATGAACCAAGAGGAAATGTCCATCAACAACGGGGTCTAATGTTAATAAAACATGCTGACATTGTTCACAAATGGTCATTAGAGAAAACTCTTTCCTGTTCATTTACAAAGAGGCTTCCACAGAGAAGTTTTTTCACCCTTTTTGTTCTCAAACAACTTAAAGTGTTTTGGACAAAATATCCTCAGGGCTTATATTTACTGCTCATAATACAATAAGAACTCCATCAGCTCACAGCAGTTTGGCATGATATAATTACTAGTAGGCCCTTGGATGCTCGAAACATCTGTTTCTGACCTGTTTTTCATTCAGTTCATTCAAATTAATGAATGTGCATCAACACAGAAACAAAATGCAAAATGCAAAATATTCAGACATGGGTAAAGAAGGTGACGTGTGCTCTTTCCCTGAATATTTGTTCTTGGTGAACCAAGCCATGCTGAACATCCGAGAAAGAAAACATCCGAGAGAAAATGAAAGAGAAGTGAAGAAGGGTAAGAAAAAGAGAAAGAGAGGACAGAGATCCAGAAAGAGAGAAAGTGAGAGACAGAAAAGGGGAGATATATTCAGAAACTGAGAAATAAAGGGGGAGAGCAAGGGAAAATAGAAAGAGAGAGAGAGAAAAAGAGAGAGAGAGGGAGAGAAAGAGAGAGAGAGAGAGGCTTTGTTACTCTTACCCAGTGCACCTCATTGAATTGTAAATAAGGTGTGATATTTTTACAGAGGGAAAAAAAAACGTGTGCAGCCGGTGCACGGCAGACAGGCTGTCTGAATGTCTGCCTGCATCGAGCTTTTTCCACCACACACTCACAAAACACTCACACAACCAGCAGTTCTAGCCAACACACATCAGGAACATTTTAGTTCAACTGTCACTTAGACCTTGATGACCTAGATGTAGAGAGATGAAAAAAAAAAATCACTGGACTTTTTAGAACGGTTTTAAGTCTGAGCACATCATGCTTTCAAACACAACTAAATTATTTTAATATATCGAAAAAATGTGTATTCTAACATCCTCGAAATCTGCCTAAAATAATATTGGTGATATATTAGAAATGTCATATATCGTTTCAAAAAATATTTTAATTCAGTGTACATGCATAAGCATTTGGAATGACATTCTTTTTAAAATAAAATAAAAATAATCTGGCCTTCTTCAGTAACCAATAAAGGTTCCTTGAAGAGACATAAACCGAAGTGGTTTCCTGTCAGAAAAAGCTCTCAGAAAGAGTACACAACAATGTAGAACTCTTTCAGGAAGCTAAGAATCACGAAGCATTTAATTACCCAATGAACTTTTAAAGAGCTCTTGAAGAAACTTCCTTATATAAGACATTAGATACAGCACAATAACACAATTATCTAACAAATATATACCCAAATTCTACTTGTCTCTAGGAATAAAATAATGGCACTTTTTCTTTTCAGAAATCTATACTATTATTAAAGGCTCGGTTATTAAGCTTTAAAATAAACAATACCTATTTGAAGCACTTCACTTAAGTACAACTAAATTTATTTAATTAACTCACATACTTGACTGCTCTATGCACAATAGCTATGAACATGTCCAAACTGCAACTTTTTATTTCAACATACAGATAAAAACATAAATATCACAGGGATAGTGTGTACCAAATTAGACAATTAAAAAAAGAATTTAAATTACAGTATAATACTTATTTTTTGGCAAAATAAAACTCACTAAGTAAGTACAGCTGGTTCCAACTTTGCAATATACCTTAACAAAAATAGCCGTGAATAAACTGAGTGCTCGAGCTGATAACTTTATAATAATGAAAAATTAAAAAATGAAGATAAATAATGTTATAATTTAATAATGATAATAATGTTATAATTGCATATTACCTCGCTTGTGGCTCTTGTCTTATTTTCCCCACAATCTCCAGTCTAGAATTTGTCTAGAATGTTCAGCCCAATATAGATATTGAATACCAAACTACTTCTTTCACAAATATATATATATAGGTTTATATATAAACCTATATATATATATATATATATATATATATATATATATATATATATATATATATATATATATATATATATATATTTTCATTTTTTTTTTTTTCATTTATTTATTTATTTTTCCTGTCATTTTACTTTTATGCACTTTTACTAAAACTTCAATTAAACTTACTTTAGCATCTCTTAGTGCAGTGTTCGGTGTGTTTTCCTTGGTGTGCACTGAAGTTTTTCACATCTTATATTCTATATGTTGCTCTTCTTTTTATCCTGCTCAAGTGATGAGACTCTCATTATTTTAACTTGCTCAAAAGAATCTGTTCACTTTCAAGTTCATCTAAAGAGCAGTGACACAGAGCATCTCCCTTTTTGTTATTTTTTCCCTTCTTTTGTAGCCTTAGGTCAGAAGATGGCTAAAAGCATTGGATGGGCAGATACCAGTGTGGTGTCCACTTTCTGTACCATGCGAGGGCACTTACCTATTCTTATTGCACTCAGCTCTGTCTTCGGTTGTGCACTCTAACCATTCCTCTTTCTGCATCCTAGTGCTCTTCTTTCGAAACTCTCCTGCCCTCCCTTCACCTTCTCTTTCACTCGTCAGCTATCTTCTCATGTATCCTTTACCTCTTTTGAACTATTCTTTTTTCCCTTCTTTTTTCATCCCTATCCTTTGTCCTGATCTCGCTCAGCATCTGAAGGCCCTATGAAAAGGGGGCACTTGTAAGTGGAGCACAGAGCAGTGGGATGACCTTGCTCTAGAGGTCCAAACAGAGCTGAACCGGCTACTCTAAAGAAGAAGAAAGAGAGAAACATTTAGTCTGTACTTGTTTGAAGTAGAGGTGAAAGCTGCTTTGAACTGCAGCTCTCATGAATATGACTGCTTAAAACAAATACAATCTGCAGCGATGATAAATTCTCATATAGTATACAGAACATCACATGAAGTATCATCACAGACAAATTATTAAATTAAATGCTGTGGGTCTCCTTATTGAAAAAATCCACACAAAATTTACAGATGTCTGTTTTCTATTATTTTTCACATGTATGGCATGTTTTTTTATTTCCCACCTATTATTGGATTTATGTGGAATCTTCAGGGTGCAAATGCACATTCACATATTTTACATAATCACATATGACAAACATATTTGCTTTTTCACCAAGGATCACTGACCACGATCCAGAAATCAATGAACAAAATGTCTGATTGAAGATTATCACAAGAGAATATGAATATCTACATAGCCACAGCTATCACAGCTCACACAAGACACTATCACAGAGTTCTACAAGATAAGAACTGATAATAAATATATGAAAGCATTCGATGTCTTTAACTGGAGATGTCACAAGTACACTGAATCTTATCATTCCGCTCAAGTAAGAGAGCACTTTCCAGATGCTTAACTAGAAACGCATGTGTATGAGAGGTGAAACCTGGGGTGATTATGAATATTCAAAAAAATAAAAAAATAAACAAGCAAAGTAAATTACAGTTATTTATGAAAAAACTGAACCCACTTGAACTCCCTTTGTTATGTTCAGAGCTTTTCGAGTGTTATTCTTTTTGAAGTAGAGAGAGTTTACAGTGAACACCAGAACAACTTTCTCTTTGTACACACCAATTAATCCTCTGGCATTTGTGTAGTACAAACATATCATTGAGCCTCATGAGAATCTATCCCTTACAAAAAAAGTCACACGTTTTTATTATTCACACTTATATATGTTTTTAGACACCTCACTTATTTCACATGCAGTGCATGTGTTTTTATTTTCTTCACATGGTTATTTTTTCCACATGGTTCTTGTATTTTCACATCCTTATATTTCACATTTAATTATGTACGAATTTTGGTTCATCGTGTACAATTTCTGTACAATTCAACCTGTACAATTCTGTCATATGTTTCTTACAAAAGTCACATTCAAAGAACATATAAATGTGTGTAAAATGCATGTGAGGTTTGGGTTTTACTCTAAGTGGATCATGGCAATTCTGTTCACTGAATGTAAGTAATACAATTCCTGTTTAACAACTAATAATTAAAAAGGAAGGACCAGCTAAGAGTAGTTAGTACTAACAGTAGCAAACATTTAACCATTTTCCATGACCTTTCAGCCTCTGTGCCTGGAACTGTGCCCTCCACATGCCCTCTGTGTGCCAGAGAGACAGAGCTGCTGCCCACCCACATGCTCACCACCCGAACGACACAACCACCCCCACACTCCCCAAAAGTGTCACCCAGTCCTTCTAACAAGGGTGAAGGCCATATGTGACTCCCTCATTAACAGCTACATAAAAGAGACAAGGAGTACAGAGGGACATCTGGGCCTGACTGAGACCAAGAACGTACATAGAGAGAGAGAGAGAGAGAGAGAGAGAGAGAGAGAGAGAGAGAGAGAGAGAGAGAGGCTGTGTGTGACAGAAAAAACTAAAGTGAAGCAGCAAAAAAAGGAAAGATGAGAGCCAGTACGATAAAGAAGAGAAAAACTAGACAGAAAGCTAAATCTACCTAGGAATACATCCTTATAGGAACAGTCAACAACTTTTTTTACCCAAATGTACAGGGGATGTCTAATAGGACATCACCACCCAATCACTTCTTCCAGATAATGCTGACAGAGATGACAGCCACAGTGGTAAATACACACAGCCAAACACGGCACATTGCATGCTGTCAGTGGAACAGATCTCACAGCTAAATCAATCCCAGGAAGCAGTGACACTCCTGTCATTTCACACACCTTTATTCCCCTGAAGACTCACAGATATGGTGCCATAACTCCAGGTATTGGCAGAGGTCCCACTAGCTAAGAGAGCTGACAGGACTGTTTAATGTCTTCTAAATGTCTCTTAACACACAATACTGCTCTGAGACTTCACAATGACCCTAATAAAAAGATACTGACTTTGACCACACACTGAAAAATATCCATCTGTCCAAGTGACTTACTTAAAAATGACTTTTTGTGCAGTTTGATGTTGTTATTAGTTAATAGTTATTGTTTTATTTTGTATCTCCTTGGTGACTCACGTGGATCAGGACTCATCAGGGTGCACTTATACAGTAAATGTGCTGCTCTTTTCAGTGTCTAGCATTTTATTGTGTACTGCCATTTCTGACAAGCTTTCTGGACTCAGTATAGCCATGTGAAGTCACAAAGTCAAGTGGACTATCTAGCGAACAATTATATTTTTTAACTCCATAGGTTTCATTTTGTAACTCTGATCACATGACACAAACTACAGTACATGTGCACAATAAAACCTACATCCTGTATTTCATTTTATCCTCATCCAAACCTCTTCAGTTATGTCTTATTTTTTCCTAACTAAAATTCTGCATGTCACCTGCACTCAATGGAACTATAAATAAATTAGTGGGTAGTGGGTAGTGATTTAGAATATTTGCACAGCTTTAAAAAATGTTAGAATTGAAAAGATTTCTCTCATGTCTTGTTTATTAAGGTTCAGTTCTTATTTATCTTCAAAATCGCTTATCGGTTTACTAACCAATAGCACATCATACTGTATTGTATGCATGCAAATGTGCCAGAGAGTGCAAATGAGCGAGAAGGATATGCAAAAAAAATAAACCCAGAAAAAAACAAACAGAAATTGCCAGCCCACGCAAAGGAAAGTAAAACGGCTTACTGGGAATTTTCCCAAACTTCTCGATAGTCAATTTGCCTTGTCCATGGAACTCTAATGCAAAATGGCACACATAAGTGGAGTTCTCTACCATTAATTCAGTGAGTATGCACGCAATCTTTTAGCTAGAAGCTGCCTCCTGAGAAAAAGGTTTTATCAGACAAAGGAAATGTTCACCTCACTGTTCACCTCAACAGATTTAGAGTTAGGGTAGGAAAGCTAAACAGAGAAATATGCAGTTGCACCACACACACACACACACGCTCGATCTTAACATAGCAAGACTTAGCTAGAGATTTCTCAAAGCAGTTCTCTCTCGTCTCAGTCTGTCCTGGTCCATTGCACACTCACAGTGCCTCCTCCATTATTGTTCATCCAGATCAGTGGGGCAAGGTTAGGGACGCAAAAACTGAGGACCCCCCAGCCTGCCTAAGAACTCCTCCAGCCGGGCTACTGTCAGAGGGAACAGCTGGGCCTCCTCCACGTTCCTGCCCCCTGCTTTTAACAGCGGGTCACCTTGCCTTCCGTAACACTGCCATCATCCTCCACTCCCACAGTCCCTCTGCACTACCATGGGCTCACCTCCACACCTGAGTGCCTGGGTGAAGGAAATACAAAGACTTTTTATCCTTCCTCTAACAGTATCGCAGGGTAATTTGCTAATTGAAATATGTTGATAACTAAATGGGCCCTCAAGCAGTTATTTTACTTATTTTCATGTTTTTTAAGTCAGTTAATCGCTTTCTGAAAATTCATAAGCTCATTGTAGCTCTGAAAGTTCAGTATCGGTCAGAAGTTCCAAATATATAAAAGATCAGTAATCTTGGAAATATGGTTTGCATATATATATATATATATATATATATATATATATATATATATATATATATATATATATATATATATATATATATATATACAGTTTTTAAATTCTTTAAAAAATTAAATGTACCAAGATTAAACAGTATTCATTTATAGTGAAATGTAGCAATGAAAATGTTTACAGTATAGTGATTAAAATCCATATTAAATTAATTATAGTTTTGTACAAAACCTAATTCTAGTTCTTCAGTTATCATCAATGTTCATCTTTAAAACTCAATCTTAAAAAGCCATTAGGACCAATAAAAAGGATATTTCTGGTATTTATTCACTATTTCACTCTTCATCATGCTATTTTAATTTCCTCTGGTTTTATTTTCTCATTTTCTTCTGTGGCCATGTGAAGACTATATATCTCACTGCATGTGTGTTAGGCAGGTAGGAGAAGAGATCTCCTGAACAGGTAAATTATAACTCACACAGAGGCAGAACTCGTTAGTCTACCTGTCAATCAACACGAGGCATGCTGAGGAGGCAATCGCAGTGACACCGGCAAAGAGGTCACCTATGAAGACATTCATTTTCAATTCATCCCTCAGATCTCCATCGAAATCAATTTACTGCACATCAGCGACTTTGGCTTGCCCCCATGGCAACCAGTGCCATGTAGCCACAGTGCATTCTAACTACCCTACCTTATAGCACATCTGATTATGCAAACACTGCAGTGTCAAAATGGAGCACTCAGCATTACCTTCATCTGCAACAAAACAGTAATCTCACATTAAACAAAGTCTGTAAATATGTGCTTGATTGTGATCATTATCTTAACAGGGAGCTCTTGGAGTCTGTACTTAGCTGTGTGACTGTGTCACCCTGTCTGTCTCAGGCGCTTGCGTCCTCTCATTGAGATGCAGTGCAGGACACACAGGCCACAGGGAGATTCGATCAGTGGCACTAGTATTAAATTAGTTGTTGGGCATTCTGCATATGTCAGCACAGTAGTTCATTAACAGTGTTTGTTTTTGAAAACCTGAAGAAATATGATAAAAAGGGAAAGATAAAGGAGAAAATAAGGAACAAGGAAGAAAGCAGCGTGAAGAATAAAAGCACACATAGCTGAGTCATCAGCCACGTCAAGGACACCAAAGACAAGCTTTATGGATTACACTTTCGGGACTTGTAATAACGTTAAGTTTGTCTAAAGCAGACACTGAAGTGTAGCAAATTTCCAGAAAGCAAATTCATGTCGATAAGTGCATTTGCATAAAAAGTAAAATTAAGAACACAAATAAAACTACAGCAAGCCACGAGTTGTCATCAAACTTAGCATCATCGGTGTCACTCACCTACACATATCTAAATTGGATAAACTGTCTTTCCAGTGCTTTCTATTGCATGGAACAGATGCCATTCTTTCTGCCAAACAGGCAGGTGTCACCATGTTAACAGTTCAAAAGTGTGAGAATGGGTCTGTAGGGCATGACAGGGTGGAGGGGGCACATATGCACACCAAACTAGCAGAAAATAACTGCCCCCGCCCCCTCTTCCCTCTCCTCCACCCTCTCTCCAACAAGCTTTATAATGCTACGATGAAGCAAAATGAGACAGCCCAGGGAGTGAGGGCTTCTCACCGTGCCACTGCAGACTCATTAGTGAAGAACTGAACACCTGAGATTTAATTAGGACATGTTAACGAGCCCAGGCAAGGCAATCTTATTAGTGGACCACAATGTTTTAAGTGGATGGGGAAAAAGTCAAGGCCCTTAAATATATAATGGGAAATCTAATTTCAGAAAAGAAAAGAATTCAGAACGGAATGTCCTAGACCCAGATGTAAAAATGTTATCCAGTAGTTAGAATGTTGCACGGCTGGTACCGACGCCGGTGCTGCTGTACCTGGCTCTGAGGGGATTGAAACACTTAGCATCCGGTAACAGTGACACTCTGTTATTAAAATTCATGTGTCACAGGGGCATTCTGCTAAAACCTCACCCCTGCTGAGAGCAGCTTGAAGATCAAGCTAGAATAATAACGGCTAATACAGGCTCACTGATGTTTTAACACCATTTTCAGGGACACATCTCTAACAGCAAACCCACAAGAGGAAGGAAACAAAGAAAATAGTGAATTCTGATTACTTTTTAGAAAATATTTGGGGAGAATTTAACATCTTAAACTGTTTCTTCTTGTATATGAATCTGTCATGTCCGTGTCTAAATTACATTAACATGATTATTAAAGAAACAAACATTGGAAAATGAACTTCAGTCTGTTAAATGATGTACTATCAGAAGTAAAAAATAGTGGGGGAAAAGGAAAGCTAACCTAGAAGAGCAGTGATACTGTATGTCTATCCACCCTAAGCACCTATCCAGGACAGTCACTAGAGTCCACCAATCTGTATTGCCATCTAGTGGCTAAGCTTTGGCCTGATCAATATGCTAAACTTGCCTTAAACAAGCCTAAATCTATAAAATTCCACAATAGCAGCCTTGTCTTTATCAAACACTTTCATGTTAAGCCTAAATCAGATTACCTCTGTTGATAGCTGAGATGGTGTGGAGGTGAATGTTACACAAAATGAGAACGCTCTGATTAAATTTGATTCACTTTCCCCTGTACATACACAATCTGCATGCTTTTCAGGGCTAGAATGCGATCAATTATTGAATAATTAACCTCTTTTGACATGCCTAGCGCAAATAGATCAATAAAGATCACTTAAAGAGTGGTGTAGAACATGATGTACCATCAGTCTCCTTCTTCATGCTAGGCAGTGAGAGCCGCTAGAACATTTCATTAGCTGTAAAGGACAACTTTAAATCATGATAGGGGGAGGGATTCATATGCATTTGTTTTGCATAGCTCCAAGGCATGCGGGGGTGTTTGGAGGTGGTGGGGGATGAGAGACAGATTTTGCATACAGATATTATAAATGCAATTGTCTTCTTCATGCAGGCAAGCAGGGGGTTCTTTGGAAATTGACTTTTTGATTATTCATTTAGTGTGATAATTAAATAGTCCTTGCCCTGGGAACACAGAATGACTGAACCACGTCGAAGATATCTAACAGGGCTTGACGGAGCCCTTAATGTTTATCACTGCTAATATTTCACTGCCTAAAACAACGCTTGCTGCTCTTCTGTGACCCATGACACTCAGATTTTATCTGCACACAACTTGTATGGAAAGTGGCAGCACCGAACAGACTTTTAAAGTTTTCCCTACTGAACATACCCTTAAGTTAGCGAGGCCTATGCGCCATAACTGACACCTAAGAAACTGCCACTGTACTAAGAAAAGATCTTTATAGGTTATTTTTAAGGTTGCAGCAGACAGGATTACTGAACTCAACAGATTTAAGGTAAGGTACGCAGTTTTCACAGCTAGAACAAATGCATAAATTGCTATATATTGCTAGATTACTATATATAATTTATGCATTTGTTCTAGCTGTGAAAACATGAATGTATTTACTTCTTTCACATATCAATTCTTTTATATAATAATAAAAAAGAAAATTTCAAGTAATACATTAAAGAGGGTGGTTAAACGTATACATATATTCTCAACTTAGAGGACCATGAGGAAACTTTTAAGTCTCTTGTAATGTACATCTACTTTCTCCTGCTCTTGCATACAGGAAAGAGTAAATTAACAGCTAACAGATTGAGTAAAACAGCAACTTTTTACTCTTCCGGTTAAAACGCCACTATAAGCATAGGAACGCTGTATGCATTGTAATTTCTGTGATCCTTTTGATATTCTTTTCCTTTGATAAATATTTTTCCTTTGATAAATCCTTCGGTAAACTTTTTTCCTCCTGCAAAAATTTCACCAAAAACTAAATCTAAGACATGCAACTCATTTTGTCAGTATTACACTATGCCAAAGAAATAAAGAAAAAATTTACCCTGTCCTCACAATTTGAGCTTTTACAGTTCTTTTCAGGAAAATGCTCATTCACATACACATTGCATGTAACTTCAAGCAATATTTTATCATTGTATGTTCGGTCACTGCTCATATGGCTGGACGGATATGTAGTCATCCTCGATGAGTCCTGCAACTTCAGGAAAGCTGAACAGCCGGAAGAGCCTTTGTTATGCTAATGCAGGATATGCTAATGGTAATGTTTGGGTTCACGAACTGCGTAGCTTGTCATAAGTCAAACTGCATTTGAATAACTTCTATGAAAGTTCGTGACTCCAAAAGCAGACTCTATTAAACCACTGGGCTGAAAACAGGCCTTGTTTCTGTGCTCTGTTAAAAGGATGGGCATAATTTTTCATAAATGTTATTTAAATGAAGTTGTAATAAATCTGCAATTGATTTATGGACTTGAATAATCATGACAATAGAAATGTGAAGAATTTGAATAAAACACATTTGAATTATAAATTTGTTTATAAATTATGGAAAGTTTCTTCTGTTCGTGTATATTTTAAAATGATTTTCTCTTTCAGTTCACACAGCCCTTTTTTTTTCGAGGGAACATTCATAAACATGTTTACAATTTCATGTGCTAATCGTTAAGATGCATTACCTGGGGTTATAGCATGAAAACTACAATTCAAGTCATCAAGTCTTCCATTTGAAATAATCAGCAATTTGTTTAAATCTTTCTGGGGGAGTTTGGCAGATTTTAATATAATGGTTTAAGAAGTTTTATAATCTGCCAACTAATGTCAAGTGCATCAAAACAAATGAATAAAAATGGAAATACAGGTAAATTGTGCTAAGAGGTTAATAGTCGTATATACTTTAAATCTATTTTAGTCTGCGTGTTTTTAAACACATGCAAATTATTATAGAGTAGCTGAGGAAATTCTTTTAACTCCATGTATGTATATCTTTATAGGTACATTATAAGCATATATCTCACAACAATAATGAGTACCAGTGCTACCAAATCTAACCTCTTTCCCCTCTGCAACCCCTTAAAAATCGTTCAGGCTAATTTCAATATTCATGAGCTCTCCACAGGCTCAGTTCAGCAGTTTCCATTAAGCATTAATTAGGCGCCGGAGGGGGAAGCAAACACAAATAAGGAGCTGAATAACTAATTAAGGTGTTTGAAATGCTGGAGGCCCACAATCCCACTAATGTCTGGTTAGGTTTGAACAAGGGTTTTTTTTTTTTTTTTGGGGGGGGACAGGGGGACAGGGGGGTTTACTTCCACAAACACACTTACACATCTTACAGAAATCTACACCAACACAAGGACAGTCACAAATATCAAAGTAAATATAATACAGTTAAAAAAGCTTAGAAGTTTGAGCTGAACATGCAGAAAATGACTGGCCTTACACAGCTACAGACCTCGGCATGAATAGATGCTTTTCACTAGGACATGTGTATCCCAGATGTGGCCTTGCCACTAAGATGAAAGACATTTCTTCATGTTTTTAATTTGTAAACCCATTTTGTATTTGATGGACATAAAATCATTTCATGATTTTGTCACACGGCACACAGAGCCAGATTCTCTTTTCAATCCTTTTTACTGATTTACAACCTGAGAGCACATATTAAAGGGCACATAATTAAGATTTATCTCTACTTGTTCACAAGCACAAATATGATATTTAAAAATATCACAGACGAATAATATATTTAAAAATAAACACACAGAATAGTGTGGCTTATTTTACACTTTAAGTTCCTTTATGTCATCAATTTAACCTTAATAAGAAGAAAACAAGTTCCACATCATTAGAATTCAGATTAATCACCATCATACAGTATATTTAACCCATCAACAAGGGCATAAGTGTGTATGGCAAACAGTTGAACATGTAGAACGTCTTTATATTTGTCATGTTCAAAATAAACAAATTATAACAATGTTATTGCCATAAGGACAAACCTTAATTTAATTCACTTATCTCATCTTTTAATTAATGAATTATCTCACCTTTTCATTCAGTGATTTCCTTCAGTTGCACTGCAAATTAAATGTATAGTATTAAAATATGTAGATATTTTTAACAAAAGGTGTGTGGGGAGCTTTGTTTGCTTCAGGGTCTACGATAACACCAAACATCATATTTTCTCAGCACGTTCCACCTTCATTAAGACCATTTGTCCTGTTCGACTAAGGCTTTTTAGGATAACAGCATGGTCGAAGATGAGGATTTGAAATACATTAGGAAAATAATTGATATTTCTATAAAGGAATTAAGCATAAGCTGGGAAATAAGATTTGAACTGAACTGATGAATCCTAAACAGGTACTTTAGGCTTAGGGTCTGTCACGCATAATAAGTATGTTCCTTATATATGACTCTCGTATAAGCTTTTAACTTCAAAAGTGCTTAAAAGTTCCTGGATTGTTCAAATGAGTAAAAAAAATACATACAAATGCAATCTGTCTATCATGTTTCACATTACTTGAAATATGTGAAAAATGTGTTAAATGCATCAGTAAAAAAAAAAGTTTTTAAAAAGTAAAAAATAGACGACTAGAATAGAGAATTTGATATTAAAAAAAAAAAATATATATATATATATATATATATATATATATATATATATATATATATATATATATATATATATAAAATGATCATATAAAATGATCCACAATAATGTTGCACCATTATATAAACCTTATATTTTAGTGTCCAAAATTCTTAAGCCACAATGGAAAATAATTGTTGAATGCATGCATCTCAGTTGGGAGCACAGAATACACGCGTGTGTGTGTGTGTGTGTGGTGTGTGTGTGTCTGTGTGGCTGTGGGTGTGTGTATTTATTAAGCTGTTCAAAGAAAACAGTGCATTTAGTTTCTTATTTGGCTGAGACATGAACACTGCTTAAGGTCAGGGGCAGTTAGGAGACAGAGCAAGGGCAGATCAGTAATAACAATGAGAGATATGAACCAGACGAAGAAGGTAAAACATTCTCCTTTCCCTCTGATGCTTAAGTGTTAATTATCCATTGGGTTTAATGAACAACCATTACCAACATGTATTCTCCTTATAAAATAGAACCATCCAGTAGACTGATACTAGATAATGAGGAGCGTGGTGCAACTGACTCTTCTCTCTTGTGCATGTGATGCTAAAAACATCCATTATAAACAAGTTACTTATAAAACACCACTTTTTCTTTAATTAGTGTTTTTGCCATCTCATGATAGTTTTAATTCTATACTATAAAACAAGATATACGTAAAGTTTTACTTATTGCTGTAACTGTGACCTTGTTATTATTCTTTTCTCATTTACAGCAATGTTCACTCTAACAGGAGTCATTTAATGTAATTTCTCTAAGCCAATGTTGGGTCGGTATACAACAGAGCACACAATGTTGGTTTGTGTGTAGAGCTCAGTGTGCTGGGTTGCCAGTCACAGCTCATTTTTTCACCTTAATTTCTGCATTCCTCAACCGATTCGTGATTATTTATGACCCAGGGGATTTGAATACATTTCAAGTCAAGAATTAAGAAAACATTGTCTGTTTTCTTTTTACTTTTCTGGAACACATTATATTTGGCATAAATTTATTGAAAAGACTTTTGCCAAGATTACATTTAGTTTTCTCCAAGGTTTGTATAAAACAGTCCAGGCAATTTTAGACATAACAACATGTAACCTTTTTTTGCTTCTTTAAAATACATTCAATTCATACATGTCTAACTTATGTAAGCTATAGATTTAGAGTGTATGATTTTGGTTTATGTTCAATTCGATTTTGTTTTTATATATACTGTATACTGTATGGTGCTTTTAGCAATAACACCGTATCAAAGAAGCTTTACAGAAATTGTACACCTAGATCCGTAATGAGAAAACAAGAGGTGATGTTGGCAAGGATAATCTCCCTGAAACACAATGGGGAAGAAACTTTGAGAGTTTCTTTACAATATTATACTCTACAGTATGAGATTATCTAATAAAGTAAGCGTGAGACTTGGTCATAAACTCCACTACAAAGGAAACACTATATTACAATCAGTGTGCTATATGCAGGAGTTGCATGCAACTTTGATGTATAATTATTTACCAATCAGCCATAATATTGCAACTGGCTGCCTAATATTTTGTAGGTCCCCCAAAACAGCTCTGACCCAACAAGGCACAGACACCCCAAAACCTCTGAAGGTGTGCTGTGGAATCTGGCACCAAAATGGCAGATCCTTTTGTCCTGTAAGTTGCATACTGGAGCCTCCACAGATAGGAACAGATGGACTAGTCTACATTCCCCACAAGCATCAGTGAGACTTGGGCACCCATATTCATGTCTCTGGTTCACTGGTTGTCCTTCCATGACCACTTTTGGTAGACACTAACCATACTATGAAGACCCCACAAGTCCTGTTGTTTGGAGATACTCAGACACGGTCGTCTAGCCATGTAAACCTTTAATTAGCTGGTCTAAGACTTTTGCAAATGCCTGTAACTCACACGTTTTTATTTATTATACACTGAAATGAAATGTGATGAGCACAAATCAATTATTCTCAAAATATTTTGGCCTGATAATTGTATTCTAAACTTCATTTTTTTTACACAGAAAATTAGCAAGTGTGAGAAAGTAAAATGAAGCTGTTTCTGTCCTCTCTCCTCAGACTAATGGTTTCTACCAGGTCTCTTACCTTCAGACAGAGGAAAGGCCTCCATTGTACAATATGGCCTACAGCCAGAGTCTTTCACTCCTTCAAATCCTCATCAAAGCCCAGAGGCCTCCAGCAGTCCCTGATGTTCACCCCAACCTGCTGGGAGGCAAACCACTTTAAATTAAACTAATTACTCCAACACCCTAATGTCTGCTTATATTTTGTAACAGAGAAGTGCCTAAAAACTATTTCAACACAAAACAATCTTACCATCATATTTAATTAAAACTCTTCCACATTCCCAAAGTCAAAAAAAGTTTTTAGTTTCATACAAAATGAATATTATACAAAAGTACCCCAGAGACTACTAAGAAAAGAGAGAGACCAATTTAAAAAAAGCATCCAGAAATATATTTGACAGAAAAATTATTATTATTATTATTATTATTATTATTATTATTATTATTATTATGTTATTGTTGTTATATTCTTGATTTGTTTTGAAAGTACTCATTTTGGATTGTAATGCATTATGAATCGTAATCTATTGTCTATCAATCGTGACCAAATAGCCAAACCCCTTGATTACCTTAACCACTGTGACCTTCACATTACTTCAAAACAAACATGAGCTTTTGTAGGTCATCATCAAATAACATATATAACTTCTTGGATTGAAATGACTCTAGTGCTGGATGATTTTCAAAATGAAATCGAATTAAGAGTTTTAACCTAATGGATCATAGTGTATAACTGGTGACTCCACTACAGACAATATTACTGGAACTGGATGTGTACAGCATGAGTGTACATCACTCTCTTACATATGATGGAGCTGAATGTGTGGCATGCACTCATACATGTGATGGATCTGGTCTGATTCATCGATGTTTGTTCCTGCGCAGGAATGATTGCAAGCAATCACCCAAAGGCCACTACCCTGATACAAATCATGGCATGAGGGACAAACTGCACTCACACATACAGTACAAACACAACCCATAATTTCTTTTGGCACGCCTGAAAAGGATTGTTTATGGTAACCTTGTAATCAACCTGCCTGGCAGCTCCACCATTAACCACTATAAGAAGGCAAGTACAATCTGGGACTGAAAGTGGGGGAGGCTCGCCTCTCTGATGGAGCACGACGCCGGCCCTGCCATCTTCCTCTCATCATCCGTTTTCAAGGAGCGCAATTTCCATTTCAGTCGGATTACACCTTTTAATGTATCACAAGCATTAAGTGGAGGGGAGAAAGGGGGATAGAAAGGGAAAAAAATCAGCTTCTCACACGCTTACATTTCAAACGGCGTATTCGAGCCTTTGAGTGAAGAGGAGTAGATGAGTGCCACCGCAATTAAAATCAAAAGCCTGGCACAGGAGAGCAGTGGCCTACAATAACCCTTTGTGTGCCACTGAACAGATGGGACAACATGAACAGCTGAAATTGGGTTAAATGTGATGAGACATTACCTGAATTTAGCGCATTTTGTGTGTGTGTGTGTGTGTGTGTGTGTGTGCGTCACCTCTGCACGAGGAGATCCCGCAATAATTGCAGCGCACGCGCACATCAGACACACGTGAAAAGAGCCTGTAATCTCGTTAAACCATGTCTATGATTAAATAAAAACGGTTCAGTAATGAGGCGCAGTCTTTTTCTATCTTCCTTTCTTTTATTTTGTGGAAAGAAAGAAAAAAACAACGTGACAATTTTCTCTTATGTTGTAAACATATTTAAACGCTGCTTGTTTTCTCTTTGTTGCATCTTCATATTACGGCCCTGTTTCGGTAAGAACTGCTTAAGGCTGATTTATACTTATGCGTCTGGACATGAATACAGGCACGTACAGGCTGTCTCTCTCTCTCATTCTCACACACACACACACACACGTTTGTCTTTTGTGTTGACTTTCCAGGGACATAATAATCAATGCAGCCAATTAATGTAAACTTATAAAGTAAAGTTTTTTACACAAGGCCCAAAATGTCAGCACCTCCACATGCACGCACGCGCGCGCACACACACACACACACACACCACACACAATAACACACCCTCCATTACAGGGCACACACACACAAACAGAAAGCGTCTTTCTTTTGAATGATGTGTCTTAATTATATGCTTGTGCTCTGCATTAATACTCGTGTTTATATAAGCCATTGTTTATTCATTATTTCCAAGACGTTTCTGAAATTATGTTAAATAATGTCTACACAAAATCCAGACTTTAATAAGACTTGCCACTTTTTTGTTCATGCAATTCAAATAGCACCAGGTTTCTATTGGGGAAAGCCAAAGAAAATAAAATGTCGAAAGAGATTACAGAAAAGATTAAAGATTAAGGGGAAGGCCTTGCAAAAGTGTAGGATGGAAAAACTTGAAGAAAATGAGGCAAACTTGATTTCTGTAGCACATGGCTGGGAGAGGGTAACTACTGCATGCAAGGAACAGATACCACCAAAAGTCTGAATATTTACATGTAGTCTACAACCGACTTAATATACTGTAATAACTAGAAATAATCATAAACTCATGTATGTTTAAACAGAGAACACACATTTATTATTCTGAACTTTGAGCCTTCTGACTAATATTGTTTTCAAGGAATTGCAACTTTTTTAAAAGATGGTGGGTATTTAGTGCGTTAACATGATGACACTTGCACATTAAAATAATTTTTACACAGATGACTAATTGTGATTAACAAGTGATTCATGAAGGTGAAGGTTTTCTTTAAATCAAGATTTCAGCTATTACACACTCAGTTGCTAAAACTTACTGTGGAGTCTATATATAGTTTTACAAACACCAACCCTTTGAATGATTAATGCATAGCAAAGCAACACATAAGCAGATGCACTTATAGGACATTTAAGCCCCTATTCATTTTTTCATATGAGACAAACCTCTTCTCTGCTACATTATATTTTCTTTCTAACCCTAACCCTTTGTCCCTAATTACCCATTTCAAAGCAGAATAAAACTTTTGTTTTTATTTCAGCTTGTGAATAATTTTAGAGTCTTCATGTGCACTTTAAATCCTGATGCAAATTGATTCAACCTATTATAGAGCCACTGATGCCGCTGCTTGGCCTTGAGCAAATTCTCCTGAGATAAGTGGATAAGTGTTTTGACGTTTATACTCCATTTCCAGAGGCACAACAGGATAAGTGTGCACATAAGAATAGACTTATATGACAAAGGGGCAGAATATGGTCCAGATCTAGCAATGCTTGAAATATTCCCTTTTGAGTACAGGTATTTATTTTGTTACTTCTTAGTCTTTGCTTCCATGGGGTACAGAAATGTAGAACCTCAATTTTGGAGTATTTTCTTTTTATTACTTAGCTCTCTACTATGATCAAATTTTGTTACTATCTTAATCAGAGTCTCTAAACAAAGCTCACACTAGCAAGTGACAATGTGACATTCCACCATTCGTTTTCTATGTGCGTGCGTGTGGCAAGGAGCCATGTTTCCATAGACAAGTAACAAGGTGCCAGCATGACAAGCAACATTTGAATTGAGATTTACTCAATTCTATGCAAATTAAGCAGACTAGAAAAAAAAGGAGTGTGTAGTCCAGAATTTCTTCACTTATCCATTCAAGGCTTTATTCCTCCCTGCATTTGTGACACTGGTTACAGCTTATCCTGTCACGTATAACCTCTAATTAAAAGTGTATAAATTTATATTTACATTGATTATATTTGACAGATGCCCTTATCCAGCACGATTTACAGCTTTGCTTTGAAATCTTTATCAATAAATACATCCTGATACTGGTTCACTAGGTCATGGATTGTATTATAGCAAGAAATGAGTAAACCTTTTTTTAAAAAAGTTTTTAGGAGCTAGTATAAGTACCTTAAAAGAGGTAGGTCTTTACATGTTGTTTGAAGACTATCAGTGACTCTGATCTGTTCAGACATGTAGGGGAAGTTTATTCCACCATCTAGCTGCCAGAACAGAGAAGAATCTTGATGGATGCCTTCCTTGTCTCCTGAGAGATGGAGGGACAGGTCAAGCAGTACTGGAGGATGGGGGTAAGCATGGTGAAGTGTGGAGTGTGATAAATGTGATGTGTGAGATGTTAATATACACGTTATGAAATATAAAGCCTGAAAGAAAGAAGCGCATTGGCACCACAAGTGAGTGTACATACCTAAAACATAAAAGTCTATCCATCCTTCGCATGGATTAGCGTACAGATTACTCCATTAATTTTAGAAGTAATATATACATTGACTACCATTTTTTAGCTGAATAAATAATGCTAATATTATGAACAGCAGTTATGCTAATTCCTCTCCACTGCTTCTCTCTTTCTACCCGTCCTGAGGCATCCAGAATTTGTACCAGCTCCGACTGTTTTCTGTGTCATGAAGATTTTGGACCTTCACTGAGATGAGGCTAACCCTGTAAGGATCCTGAGGCATCTAGAGATTTACCAGCTCCAGTTGGACTCGGCTTCATGAAATATTCGGACATTCTAAGAGGAGATGCCAACTAAATGTGATCTTTGAGGACAACAACCTCCTCATCAATACACAATTGTCAGACTGCATATATATAATCACACCCTCCAGTGTCACCCAAATGAGGATGGGTTTCCTTTTGAGTCTGGATGCTTTCAAGGTTTCGCCCTTTAGCTATCTAAGGGTGTTTTTCCTTGCCACATTCACCTTAGTCACCTCAGGCTTGCTCATTAGGGATAAATACAATCACATGTAAATATATCTAATATTAATCTTGATTTTTTTGTATATATTGCTTTTTATATTAACTTTTTGTTTTATGTTTATGTTCTGTAAAGCTGTCACAGTATGTTCACAATAGACAAAATATAAGTGAATGAATTTATACCTTCTATTGAGAATGTGAACTTATAAAAAGTCCATAATATGAGTCTGGGGGCACGGTGGCTTAGTGTTTAGCACGTTCGCCTCACACCTCCAGGGTTGGGGGTTCGATTCCCTCCTCCGCCTTGTGTGTGTGGAGTTGGTGGCATGGTCTCCCCGTGCTTAAGGGGTTTCCTCTGGGTACTCCGGTTTCCTCCCCAGGTCCAAAGACATGCATGGTAGGTTGATTGGCATCTCTGGAAAATTGTCCATAGTGTGTGATTGCGTGAGTGAATGAGAGTGTGTGTGCCCTGCGATGGGTTGGCACTCCGTCCAGGGTGTATCCTGCCTTGATGCCCGATGAGACCTGAGATAGGCACAGGCTCCCCGTGACCCGAGGTAGTTCGATAAGCGGTAGAAAATGAGTGAGTGAGTAATATGAGTCTTTAACCATCGGTTGTATCAAGCTGAACCATCGGTTTCAGGCCCTTTAGTCTTGTCATTCTGTTGAGGCCTCTTGGCTTCTAAGGAAAGACTGCTATGAAAAAATGTACTGTATTCCACAAAGCCCTGTGAACATTTGTGCTATCAACACACAATTATCTGGCTTAATCATGTGGAACTGCACAACAATCACCTGGGTCTCAGAATCTAATGATATCCTTGTGAAGATCAGAACATGCAACAGCACTGCCATACAAAACATTTTCACTTTCTCACTCTCACTACTTGTAATCATGCAGAGCACCTGGCATGACTTTCTATGAGGTATCTCCTAGTATATACAGCCACCCTTACACACATGCACTCATGCACACATGGAGGATTTTCATGATGCATTACTGACATCTTGTGGCTGCTGTATCCAAGCTTAGAATTATATCTACCTATAATTGTGCTCCTTTCAGAAATAGCATCATGTTTATATACACAGTAGTCAGTAATGTGTGTATTAAACATAGCTATTTTTGCTGAAACTGTAAAATCATCACTGGACAACATTTACAGAGAACCCAAGACAGGCGAAGAGCACTTCAGAAACATCCTGACATTACAGACAAAGGCACATTAATCTTGAAAAATGTATACACAAACATTCAGAAACATTAATGCATTAAGTAGAATGTTTGGACATACTATACTGAATATACACTCAATGTACATTTTAATAAAAATACTCTTACACCTTTACATTTATCTATCTATTCATTCAATCAATCACGTGACAGCAGTATAATGCATGAAATCATGAAAATATACAGGCCAAGAGCTTGCAATTTTTTATTCTAATAAAACATCAGGATGAGGAAAAAAAGTATGATCTCTGTGACTTGAAAATGTTGATCTGGGATTATCACAAACAATAGTCTCCTGAGTTTACAACTAGGGGCAATTTACTGTAACTAATGCACTTAAAAGCCTGACAAGCACACTAGTGTACCACAGAGGAATCTGATGTGGACAGCATGCAAACACAGTAACATGAGACTCTAGAGCTGTGAGGCAACAACGCGACCTACTGCACCACCATGCCACACACACACACACACACACACACACACACACAGCTGTCACCTGGCATGCAGTTGAGTCATATTTCCAAAAGCTGCATGTGTTAAACAGAATCATCTGCCAGGTCTTGTCTCCTGACAATATCTCTCTGACAGCAGTCCGTATATTAATCCGAGTTCCTCTGTGCACTGTTCCCATTCTGCCTCTCACCTCTTCAGAGACAGACGATTTTACATAATCTGTATTAGTTACACAATCTTTCCTTAATGTCTGCATATACAATAGACACAGTAATATATATCGAGAGAACATCCGTGATTTGACTCACTGATGATGATTGACTGTTACCCATGAAGTCTGCATTCAAAACTGTTCCTAAAATCTTCCATGAAAGTATTTTAACAGTCAGTTTATTGTCATTTTAGCTTCAGTTTTATTCATTCATTTAAAATAACAATTTTTGAAATATGATCTTACAGCAATATTAAATATTATTTACAAAGAAAAAATTGAAGCTTAAGCTTAAATTAAGCTTGAGATGAAAAGGTTCCACTCATCTGGAAATAATGAAAAAACTAAGAACATTAAACATCTTAGTCGTATAATAAGTGTCATAACCTTTCAGGGCTAGTAGAAAAATAAGCTTTAAAATGAAAAAAAAAATTACACACATGCAAGACACGAAAATATTCCTAATAAATGTTTGAAACCAACTAACTTGTTCATAATTAGCATGGTGATACATATTCTAGGAAATGTACAGAAATTTCTACACAGTTTATTTTATAAGCCACAATACCAGTCAAAAGGATGATTGAGTATATATTTAATTGTCTTTGGGATATTTAGTAAAGCCTGATAGTTGAAACTAATATATATGACCAAACTAAAAAGTGAACTAGTTGACATGCTCACTTGGCTGTAACTGGCTAAATCAAAAAGTAGTATTTTTACATCTAGACAAGTAGTTTTTAAATAACTCAGTTGGTTTCCTCAGACAAATAGTTTTCATTTCTAATTTAACAAGTGCTCTGACTACTTCAAGGTTTCAAAAGAAGTGAAGCTCGCTCATGAAGCTGTTTGAGAACCTGTCAAGGGTGTTAGAATGCTTTTAAGAATTTATGGACACTATCTACCTCCATATATTATTTCACAATGCTAATATCTTCTTGATTGTACTTTGAAAATAGTACAAATGAAGAATAACTATCTATGAGCTCTCTATATTCGTCCTACCCTTTGACCAGTAGTGTAAATCATAAAAGTAACAGAGAATTTTAAAAAAAAACTGTAAGATCCTCCTACATATCAAGTGATCCCATATCATCCCTAATCTAGTAGCACAATATAATAGTGGTACAGTACTCAATTTATAACAATGTTTGAGATAGTCTGGCAAGTAAAAAAGGCCTACTGGCTCAGTAATTTTCCCAAACCTATTGCCCATATCCGCCATTTTCCTCCAATGAAAACATGCATATGACTAAATTTCTCTGAATCCTGCACTGTCAGGATAAAGAACCTCCCCCTCTAGCAAAGAATACAAAGATGTCAACATGTATTAATTCTATACACTCACTGCTATATAGTTATAATCAAGGACACAAACAAATGCCTGTCTGCTAGACATTAAGATGCTTATTAATAATGCTTCTTCAGTGCCCGTCCAATCAGGAGAAAGAGCAGGCCAGAGAGTAGGGAAAAGAACACGCCCACTGGGGCGAACATAAAGGAAAGGCCATATGTAATATTCAGCTGAAAGCTTGGACAATTGTGACTTTTTTGGTACTCTACATACAAACCCACCATATCCATCACCTCCAACCAGATGACAGACAGCACAGTGGCAAGAAGGATGAAGAAACCTAAGAGGATGAGACGGAATAGGAGAGTCAGGCAAATAACAGGAAGCAATGAGGGATTTTTTTTAGAGATTTAGCGCCATTTCTAAAATTAAATAAAAAATATGGAGGTTTTTCTTTTTGAGAACAGATGCATAAAATGGTATACAAAAATGTACTATTGTAGTACAATACTTAGCTCACCAGCTATGAGGTAAAGGCCACCACCTGCTTTATAGAGGCAGGAATTGGTGAATGGTGCAGCACAGATTATGATGAAGCCACCCAAGATGACTGCAGCCACACCCAACAGCATGAAAACACTCCAGAAGCCTCTGTAGACTACACAACACACCAACTAATTTCTACTGAAATATACTTGCAAATAACTGCATATGCATAAGATAATAAAAAAAAAAAAAAAACTACATTAGTATTTCTAGCAATCACTTGTGAAATGTTTATCAAAATAAATGTGATCAGTACAATTCACTGTCCTTAAAGTTACTTACTGATGGCAGATTCGTAAGTGGTTGCATTGTGGGTCTGTTCAGAGACAGGGAAGGGAAACAGGTAGGATTGCATGCACACCTTGGAGTATGGCTGGTTTGCTTTGGGGATAGGCACAAAAACATGTACAATTAGTTTTCATGGTCAGTGTGCTGTAAATGACTCAAAATGGCATTTTATTTGGCACATTCCTTTAAATGAATGATAACAAATGAAGAATAACAAATGTACTGTCTCAGCAATCTTTCACTTTATTGAACCTCTCTATATACAATGCTATAGTCAGTCATGAACTACTCATGTGTGTATCATTCAGATTAACAGGCTTTAAACATTAAACATCATCAGTTTTCTTCACTCACTGTTTTCTTGCTAAGTTCTGTAGATTTTTTCTCCGTATAATGCAGTCTGCATTACCATTCCTTTTTTCCTCTGCATAACCATACCTTTTTTTAAATGAACATTGTAGCAGCAAAATGTTTCAGCACAGTAAAAGAAAAAATAATTGAATTTCCTAACTGTAGATTATTTTGTCTCATTGTTGTTATTGACACATATTATAACCCTGTAGCAAAGGTCATTTTCATTACTAATTTCTCTGCTGGCAATATAATCATTTTAACCAAATGATCAGACAACAATTAAGAATTAATTAAGCAATAAATCAGTAATACATTTAATACAGTACTGCGTCAATGTTAAATTATAAAAATACTACTACTGCTGGCTATAATAAAGAAGCAGCCAAATTTAATTCTATCACAGAACTGATGTCTAAGTAGGAAAAATAAAACTAGAAAATAAATTATCACTATAATTCCCACTGTTATGTTTTTGCATGTACAATGGAAACACACTGTTTATTAAGCAACTTATGCAGAGTATATGCTCGAAAAGTGATATTAACAGCAAAACTGGTTAACTATTACACATTACCTCACACCTACATTACGATTACTAAAAGCTTGATTAACTTTCAGCCTAGAAAGTTTTAACTTACTGAACCAGAACTTCAAAATGATGTCCTCATCCCCTCTTCCTCCAAATGAGCAGCGCCAGAAAAAGCCCTCATGGTGAAAGGTGGAAGAGTTTCCTGCAGTTTGGTTCACCATCGAATGCCCATGCTGTGGAAGAGCACGGAACGGAGGTCTAAGGTCAAAGGGCAAGTTTGCTATGTTTTTTGATGCATGTATGAGTGTGAGTGTGTGTTTGTTTGGGCGTTATATGATTACAAAACAGCTGGAATGCTACAATTTTATGCAAAAAGCATATCCACTAGTATTACTGAAATCACCATTAAAAGATACCTTTAATGTACTCAAGTAGTAGACATTAAGACATGTTCATTTCTCTGTATCAATTTGAAATATACAATAAAATAATTGTATATCATAATAATGTTCAAGCAACAGCAGAACTGTTATTTAAACCTACTAAAGTCACATAGTGAAGGTATCTAAGGAAGACCATCAGTTGATTGCAATTAAAGGAGTATTGCCATGACTAAAATATCATAACTTACACTGGGAAATTTGCAGAAGCCTCTGGCCACTGTAGAACAGTACTCACCCTTTGGAAATGACTGCCCATGTGTGTGACTTCCATGAATAGATTTGACATAAGAGTGTAGACATTGCAGTGAGATTCCAGTTTCATTGCCCATCATTAAGTCTGGTATCATGCTCTAGCATGTGATATTCTATACTTGTTGGGATCCTTATCCACTATTTAACCACTGTAAATAGTAATCTGATATGTAACCATACCTAGCTCTAAATTGAAATATACAATGATGCAATCTAGAACTTACTAAAAAAAAAAGAAATACTGAATTGTTGATAAAGCTTCATAAAGTAATTTAAAGGTCAGTGAGTTATAGTTTAGACTCGAGGTTCTAATTACTACACCTTGTAGAGTGTGTCTATGTAATAAACAATATAAATAGCGAACAAACTAACCTTAATGTCAGGCTAATGTTTAAAACCCCAATGGCACTGAGTTGTTAGAATTATACATGTTTTATTTGATTGTTGTAATACCTCTTTAAATATAAATATATTTAAAACACAAACTCATCTTTCCACCAACCTCTGGAATATCCGAATCTGGTTTGCAAGTCTCCAAAGCCAAGAGCCAATAATCTGTACCAAATGACAGGAGGATGAAGACTGTCCCCAAGGCACCAAATAGTCCAGCAAAAAACAGTGCTACACTCCACTTCATGGTTAAATCCCTTTCTTTTCTCCCTCTCAGTAAATATATGTCAGTCTTCTGAAACTGGTGTAAATGGAACTCCTTGGATTTTTTCTTTAGGAAGTTGTGCCTGCAAGCACTTCTCCAGTATCACACTGTGCTGGTGTCCTTAGACGCTATACAATAGTTTCCCGAAGCTTCGTCCCACTGGTTTAGAGAGAGAGTGTTTGGCGTGAGAATAGGGAGCAAAGGAAAAGTAGAGAGGGATCCAGATGTATAGAATTTTTCATGTGGACCATCCCCTTGTACTATTTTTGAACTGCTGATTGAAGATGCCTGCTGTCTCTCTCAGAGGTGTGGTCTGGCTATGGGAAATATATTGGGGGAGGGAGTTGGCATGGCCCAAAATATCTACTGCAAACTGAAGACCGCTTCTTAAGACTAGATAGTTAGTAGTGAGATGAGTGAGAATAAAGACACCAGAGCTTGGCATTCCTGCTATCTTCTTGTTGTCATCACCACTCCTTACAGAACAGTAGGTGCATAGTTGTGAAAATTAAATATGTCCACATATTCCGGTCCTACTGTAGGCTCGCAACTGCATTATGAGAAGCTGTTAGAGGTGCATGGACCTACAGTATTCATTAAAACATTTGTTCATGCAATTTCATTTAATCATTTCTCTACAAATTCTGCCTTGCAGTATCTTCTATCTTAAAACATCAACAAATGCCTGGTTTCAACTTTAATTGGGCTCTAAAAAGTCCATTTTCTGTAGAGTGGGGCATTTAGCAGAGAGCAGAGAAACCAGCTATCAATTAGCACTGTGCTGTGAGTGGAGATCAGAGACGCAGTGTTGTCCTTATAAACACATTTTAATACTTCTTCTGCTTCAAGTACACAGACAGATGCAAGACACTTATATGTGTGAACTTCCTTATTTACCATATAATGCACTATATTGGTGGCATCAGTAATTTTATAGTACTGTCTGAGTTGTCAGTGGAGGATTGTTTTTTGACTCATCATGTTTTAAATCCAGTCTACAACTGATCAACACACCACACCACTAAATTACCACAATGAATAAAGATTGGTTAACACTTTAAAGTTATTTATGAAACCTTCCCAAGTAAGTATGGTTTGAATTCCAGCCAGTGTCCCCCTTACATCTGTCCTATATAGGGCTCTAGGTGAAACAGTCTATATAGTAAATAGTTATTTGGTAATCAGACACAAGAATTTTTACACGTAGCCTTGTTTGCAGTAAATCGATACTTATATCCAGAATCGGATATTTACTTTGTTTCAATGCAGAATAGAAAAACTGGGGCAAAAATGTGTCACCATATCTCTAGCTGTACAACACCGACGTTTAAAAACGTCGAAGCATAACCCAAAATTAGGGTGAGCCATGAAACTGGTTTATGTGAACTCAAATATATTCACTAAACACAGAGCAAAAAGATAGCATTAAATGTAGCCTTTTATTCAAGGAAAACCAAGTGAGCTGAGCTCTGTTAAATCTCTGGCCATGGATAGATGTCCTACCATTGGAATTAGTTTGGAGACTTTTGATGAAGATCTCTTAAATCTTTTCTTAGGATAAGGGTCTTATTTGATCATCTGGCTCTCCAAATGTTTAAAAAAATCTCTTTTTTATATTTTTACTCTTAAGTGAAATATATCTGCTAAGATTTCTCTCTCACAGAGAGAGAGAGAGAGAGAGAGAGAGAGAGAGAGAGAGAGAGAGAGAGAGAGAGAGAATTCATGAAGGACAACCAGCACAATGTATAAAGAGAGAGAGAGTATTTCAGTCTTGAATATCTGTTTGTAAAACAACATATGTCTACATGACATAGAATGCATATCAAAGCTTAAGGTGAATGAGCTACAACATCAGGGTCTGTATTCATAAAAAATCTTATTGTAAAGACTTTCTTCTAGTCCTCTTAAAAGTCCACGTCGCTACTTTTTTCAACACTTTTTGACCTTATGAGCTTTTTAAAGGTTTAAGACATTTTATGAATAACTTTTATATTTACTAGGATCTTTCTTTAATTCTAAGGGGAAACGCCCACATTTCGACAATGACGTCATTAGGAGCAACTTTTTGCTCACAAAAACAACTACATCCCGTCTTATTTTTCCTTCTACAGCAACTGAAATTGCAGTATTTTATTAAATTGTTCCCTTTTTTACTATAATATTAATTTTACCTTAGATAATACATTTAAAGGTTTTATTTTAAGCTGTTTTACATAAACATTTTATATTTATATACAAATATTTGCAGTTGAAAGCAATACTAATAAAAACTACTTTCTACAACAAATTAATTAGCGGGAAAATAATAGATTTAAAAGTATAAAAGTTTCTTAATTTACTGATTCATATTAGTGATGCATGCAAATCCAAGACCAAAAATATCAAGACAACATATTACAACCTCCAAGTAAATCAGACATACTTGTGTATAAATGTTTTAATAATGCATTTCATTTTAATTCAAATTTGCTCAAGCTTAAACGTTTTAAATACATATAAATGCATAATTAATTGTGTTACATAAGAAATTATTATTGTTGTTGTTGTTGTTATTAGTATTATTATTATACTTATTGTTGTTGTTATTATTGTTGTTTTTGTTGCTGTTGTTATTGTTATTATTACATTTTTCCCAAATCACTCGTCTCCGGCGTTTTCTTCTCTTCTTCTTTGTCTGTCAGATATGCAGATATGATGTGCATTACCGCCACCTAGTGATTGGGTTATAAAACTGACGCAGTAATAGTAGAGTAAATAGTATTTATTTATAGTATTTACAGTATTTATAGTACTGTATTTATAGTACTGTACAGGATTAACAATATAATGCAAAAAAATTATCCACATAGCATCCACAATATTAAAGCTAAAATTCACAGGGTTAATAACACATATTCTCATCTGCTAAACAGCTCAAGTCTTATTATAGTGGGTGCATTTTATTAACGAAAAATCACAAAAAAAGACACAAAAAAATACATATATGGAAAATCAACCACAGGAGGTCAAATAAGCCATCAGATTAATGAATTTTTTTATCTCTTTTTTCTATTTGGTTTTATTGTAATAAATAAATAAATAAATAAATAAATAAATAAATAAATAATAATAATAATAATAATAATAATAATAATAATAATAATAATATACATCAAGGGTGCGTTTAGGAAGCAAAGAAATGAAGTGCGAAAGATAAGAATAAATGATATATAAATTAGTTTAAAAAAAATAGAAAAAATATTCAAAACAAAGTTGAAAGTTATATATTAAGTGATGTTTAATAAACGATCAGAAACAGAACCTAAAACAAGCCAAGTAAAGACAATTAAGACTCTAATAATATTATTATTAATAATAATATTAATATATAAAATAATATTAATAATAATATTAATGACAAATTGTTTCTGTATGTAATTTACAAAATTTACAATAAATATCAGGATCACAATTAAATCTGCTTATGATCATAATTGTTGTAGTATTTATTATTATTATTATTATTATTATTATTATTATTATTATTATTATTATTATTAAGGATTTTAAATGTGGCGCGTGTAAATGGTGACGCAATGCGTGGACTGTACCATAATGAGGATGGACCGTCTTCCTACTAATATTTCCTCACTGGTCTCGCCGGCTTAAATGAACGATAAAATATATACTATAATATACGTACATATATTCATAGCGATTAATTTTACATAATACAAACAGTGATAATTAATGAAAAAACTATTTACATGAAGAGCGAATGTATTTGTGTATAACTCCCCCCCCGCCCCCGGAGCTTGGACGGATCCTGCTTGTGACGCTACACGTGTTTTGTAAAGAGAGAAACGCTGCTGTAGCTTCCGTGTGAACTGCACTGGGCTGTGAGTGGAAGCATGAAACACTCTGAATGTAATCATTTTCACGAATCTAAGAGACCTGCGTGGATTATAAAATGCATATACATGGTTGGTTTCATGGTGAGTAAGTTTTGTTTATTTAAGAGAAAGCTTTATATTGGTGGAGATGTTTATACGTGGAGATGATGAAGGGCGGCATAATACTGATAGGTCGAGAGTTGTGGGGTCCAACATGTTGTAGCTTAGTGGTTAAGGTGTTGGGCTACCAATCAGTGCTGGATTACTAATCAGAAGGTTGTGAGTTCGAATCCCAGGTCCACCGGACTGCCACTGTTGGGCCCCTGAGCAAGGCCCTTAACCCTCAATTGCTCAGGTGTATAAAATGAGATAAAAATCTAAAATTAAATTTTATTTGTCACATACACATACATACAGAGTACAACATGCAGTGAAATGCTTTTTACGTCTGTCCGGTATTCAAGCATAAAAAGGAATGGAATTAAGGATTACAAATAAAATAAATGAAATCAAAAGGTAAATAAATATAAATAAAAAAAGTATAAACTATATAAATGCATTGTATAGGCAGTACAAATTAAAATGATTTTGTGATTGTCCTTAAAGTGTCCATGTGCAGTATGGTGTGTATAAAGTGGCTGTGCTGTGCTGTCCAGAGTTAAAGTGTCATAGTGCAAAAAAAGGTTGTGCAGAAAAAAAAAGTGAAGATGGCGGGAAAGGTCCAGTACTAGATCCTGGGTGTTTCCTGGTTTAAACTCTGAATGGCCTGCGGGAAGAAGCTTCTCCTCATTCTCTCTGTGTTTGCTTTAAAGGAGTGGAAGCATTTCCCTGAACGCAACAAAGAAAAGAGTCCATTGTAGGGAGGGCTGAGATCCTTTACAATCTTCCTGGCTCTGGTCCGGGACCGCGTGCTGTAGATGTCCTGCAGGTCAGGGAGCTCGGTGTGGATGGTATGTTCAGACCGCACTACCCTCTGTAGGGCTCGCCTGTCCTGCATGGTGCTGTTCCCGAACCAGGAAGTGATGCTACCTTTCAGGACGCTCTCAATGGTGCAGGTGTAGAAAGTCTTAGCCTTAGCACCCGAGAGGGTAGTTTGAAGTCCCTTAAGTGTCTCAGGTGGTACAGACGCTGCCGGTCCTTCTTCACGAGGGTGTTGATGTGACAGGACCAAGATAGGTCCTGTGTGATGGCATACTGCTGATAGGTCGAGAGTTGTGCGGTCTAACATTGCTGGGATTTGAGGGATGTGGTAGCCTAGTGTTGGGCTACCAATCAGAAGGTTGTGAGTTCGATTCCCACGTCCACCAGATTGCCACTGCTGGGCCCTTGAGCAAGGCCCTTAACCCTCAATTGCTCAGTTGTATAAAATGAGATAAAAATGTATGTCGCTCTGGATGATATATGATATACTAAATATAACTTCCATAGAAGCTTCCAATCGGTAGCGCTGAACTACCTGTGACTACCTGTGATGAAGGTGATCCACCTGGATTTTCCGCATTCCTGCCTCTAATCTGCGGTGTTGTGTGTTCTCACACTCACTTATACAGTTTAACACAGAAAATGACAGTATTTACTCTAAATTAACCTAGGCGTGGTAGCTTAGTGGTTAAGACGTTGGATTTCTAATCAGAAGGTCATGAGTTCAAATGGTCCATCAAGCTGCCACTGCTGGGCTCCTGAGCAAGGCCCATATTACTCAATCACTCAGATGTATAAATTAAAACAAAAGTCACTCTGGATAAATGCCATACATGTAAATTAAGATCTTTAATGTAAATGAAAATGACTAAAAGTGTGGTGTGACTTCATTTGAGTTCTTGTTAGCCCAATTTTTATTGTGGGCTATTTGTTGAAACTTTGACAGAGTGTGTGAAGTTGCATTGTGTCCCTCATTGCATCTTTACTATCTTTGGATCCCATAATGAAACATGTTATTGTGTCATAGAAAATGGACAATGTATAAACAGTGTGTTAGCACTGGAAATAATACACGGCAGAATAAGGATTGCAGCTGTCATTGTTATTGGTGTATCTACATACATGCACACTCAACACTGTTTTTTTCTTCATTTTCTTGCAGGACCTCTTTGGGGTCAGTATGATCATCCCTCTACTGAGTCATCACGTGAAGGCATTAGGAGCAAGCCCAATAGTCTCTGGAGTAGTGGGTAAGCTTCTATGGCTTTGTATACAGTAGGATTTAGCACTAAACTCAGTAATAAATTTCAGCATATACATTTAAACATTTATTACATTCTGCTGGAAGCAGTTCTTAGGGACACATTGTTAACTGAAACAGTATGGGCATTTATTATGATTTATAACCACAAGATTTCCAGCTCTTACATCAGTCCAATCCTATGTAACATCAATATGGTAAATGTATATATTCATGGTTAAATGTGATTCTGTGCAGTCATGTGAGCACATTAGAGACAACAAGCAGACAGTTAACTGGTAATCATATGACTTGAGTCTGGTATAAAGATCTAAATTTGCCCAGACAGAAATTGTGGCAAAACAAAATAATGCATTTTGCTTTTTCACTGTCAAGTGTTGCTGCTCTTCAGTGTCACTGATATCCATCAATCTTGGTGTTAAAACCTAATATTCACCACTGTATATTATTTAACCATTGCAAATACACATGCAAATGTTTACTTGGCTTGGCACATCCGTTCATTCATCCACTTTCTGTACACTACTTATAATACACAGGGTCATGGGGAACCTGGAATCTATCCCTGGGGACTCAGGGACAGCCCAGCACAGGGCACAATTGCACACACATGTTCACACACTATGAACAATTTATAGATGCAAGGTGAGTCTTTGGTCTGGGGGAGGAAACCGGAGGAAACCCCCAAAAGCACAGGGAAAACATACAAAGTCCACACACACACAGTGAAGACAGGAATCAGACCCTCAATCCTGGAGGTGTGAAGCACACACGATAATCACGGCCAGGTTTCACTCCTTCACACAAGAGTAAAGGGGGACTAAATCTGGAAGGGAATGTTTAAAAAAACACATCTATGTGAGATGGGATTGTGTCCACAAACTTATGGCCATAAAGTGTATGAACCAGCTATGACCAAGTTGTAACGATACAGTAGACCAACTTAAAATAAATGTTAGGTTTCAGAGTTAACCAAGCCATTCCCTCGTGTTTGTATTGCAGGATCCACATATGGTGTTTTACAGCTTTTCTCCAGCACTTTAGTAGTAAGTAAAGAATCTTATTCTCTAACAAAGTATTATTCTCTAACTTCCTGCTCTAGCTTAAACTTTCATGTACAAAACACTAGGAAAAGTTTTACTATACACTTATTATACATTTTAATGAGTCACCTTCACGGTTATGGAGTATATAAAAAAATAGAATAGTGTTGTTATCATAACATGGATCCTCAAGAAACAGAAATTGCTAACAAGCAAAGAGCATGTTAATGTAACACAAGCGTTCATTATCTTGTCTCTACTTTAAATTGGTTTAAAACGGCCGGGTCATGAGACAAAAATTAGGATGAGAAGGAGGTGCTTGTTTAGTTTTTTGTTTTTTTTTGGATGCTAAGCATAGAGAGGAACAGCCAAAGCTCCGTTCTTCCCTAATTTATTTGGCCTGTAATTGCATTTAGTTGGCATGTTGTGTATGCTCGGGTGCTGTATTGTATGTGTTAATAGTACTAGTCTGAAAACTGAGCTGTGAAATGTCTCAAGCTGAAAAATCTGACCGCTTATATGACTCTTGGCTTTAACTCCATCTTGCATTAATCGTGGTCTGGATTAAACAAAGAGTATCAGGCATTAAAACAACACATCTCCTGATTAACTCTTCTTAATTTCCTTCTGTTTTGGGACACCTATGTTTAGCATTAAATTTCTTTGTCATGCCACAGTGGTAAATGGTAAAATAACGTATTTCTCTTCGTACATCGCTTACTAATGACAATATATTTAAATACGTTCCCCACACAAATGTTTATATTTTCAAAGTCAGTAGTGATATCAAACCGATTTTTGCTCACCACAAACGCTTGTTCATAAGCATCTAGAAGTTATATTCAACCACTAAGAAGGAAGAAAGCCAACAGTGTCCTGACTCGTTTGATATCAGACTTATGCCAATAAAATAATAGATTTGTTCATACTGAAGGTACTGGTAAAAAGATTTAAAAGATATATTGTCACATTTTCTTATCTTCTTTGTTGCTTGTAATGGCAGGGTAGCTGGAGTGATGTAGTGGGGAGGCGCTCTTCTTTACTTACATGCCTTCTGCTCAGTGCATTCGGATACGGCCTTCTGGGGATGTCCACCTCTATTGCCCTGTTTGTGCTGGCCCGAATTCCTGTGGGTATGTTATTGAGATTTGTTGCACTTATAAATCTGAGATGAGAAGTATATTTGATATCTTATTTGATGTAGTACATACAGGACTGACATTTGTCTTCTTTATTTGTTTATTATACAGTTTGTATATTTATTTAATGTCTGAAAAATAGTTATTTTCTTCTTTGAATATAACGAGTATTCAAATCATGTGAAATTTGTATTATGTATTTATCAGTGATATGTATTTCATTGTCTCCACAGGGCTTTTTAAACACTCCTTGTCCATTTGCCGAGCTCTCCTGTCAGATATCGTGTCAGAGACAGAGCGCCCTCTGGTGATGGGTCATTTCAATGCAGCTTCCAGTGTGGGATTCATCCTGGGCCCAGTGGTAGGAGGCTACCTTACTGAACACGAGGGAGGATTTTATATGTCCTCCTTTGTCTGTGCTGTTATCTTCCTCCTTAATGCAGGTGCACTAGATTTTATTATGTAAAACAAAAGTAAAAATAAATATCAGTCTACTAAATCTACTTGTACTGAAATTCAAATGTAAAGCTCATTTATCACAAACACAACCAGACACAGTACTAAATGTATGTATTGTTATTTGTGTATACATGCACTTAATTTCTGGTTGAGACGGTTTTCGACTGTGTGGACTTATTTAGACTGTTGTCATTCTCAGGTTTGGTCTGGATGTTACCATGGACTGAGATTCAAAACCAACATTTAACTACTAACAGTAATGGTAAAAACAGACAGACGTGTGACCGGCTGGGAAACTGCGATGCAAACCATCATGGTTGTACTGTGTCCTCTAAAACCCATCGTTCTGCTGGATCTCTGTGCAAGGACTGGGGTAATATGGCTCTACTCCAGCTGACCTCAGTAGGAGCACACATCCGCATTGTGGCCTCTTCTGATCTGTGGGATGTGTTCCTGGTGCGCCTACTAATGGCGCTGGCAATCATGCTTTATCACAGTAACTTCTCTCTGGCCATGGAAGAGCGCTTTGATTTGAAACCCAAAGTGACAGGGTACATGATCAGCTACAGTAGCATGCTGGGTGCACTGGCTGGGTGCCTGGTGGGCCCCATGACTCGTCTGTACAGAGGCAATATGTCTGCTCTGCTGCTGCACTCCACAGCCTTCACATGCACATTGATCTTCGTGTATGCCTCAGCAGGCAGCGTCTGGAACGTGCTGCTCTCCTCCACGTTCTTTGCCATCTCTACCAGCGTGGGCCGCACCTGCATTACAGACCTGGAGCTGCAGCATGGAGGCAGTGTGAAGGCCAGTGGAACCTTAATCGGTGCTGGCCAGTCAGTGACGGCAGTGGGGCGCATATTGGCCCCGCTGCTCTCCGGTCTGACTCAGGAAATAAGCCCATGTGGTCCACCAAGTCTCGGGGTGCTGCTGGCTCTCACAGCTCTGGTGCTACTGCTTGTCAGGACCCCAAAGTGGGCTAAGATGAAGTGGAAGAAAGCCAAAGAGTGATTGGATAGAGTTTCAAAGATACAAAGATTTAAGAGAATAAGGTACACTGGCAGATTTTGCTGGCAGCTGTTGAAGTTGGCATTTATCTGACTATGGAATCAATAGGTTTCTGGAAGTTGTGATCTAAGTCAAACTGGTTTGCTCTTAGAGTAGTTGCAGCAGATATGACTGGCAGTAGCCACTTGTGCCACCAAACACAAACTAGGAGGACCTGCCAAAGCTAATGGAGACACTGAGACTGATTCATGTCTGATACAAGTATTTACAGAATTTGTTTTTAGGGTTTATTTTGAGGGCTGGTCATGTAGAAGACAAAAGTTGATTTTACTAGCAGAAAATTGTTGTGTTATTATATGTATTATCCAGAAATAATAGGTGCATCAGCTAGTGTTGCTGCCTCCTAGCACCCCCAGGGTCCCTGGTTTGTTCTTGAGCTCAGGTTATAGTCTTTGTGAAATTCCACACTGTCTCCGAATGTCGTGTTGATTCCCTCTTGGATCCTTCTACCTCTAAAGACATGCTTGTGCATTGTACCAGATGATGAACTGGCATCCCATCCAGGGTGTATTTCTGCCTTTTCCCAGTGTTCCTGGAAAAGGCTTTAGATCCAGCATGAATCTGACAAGGATTATTCAGTTACTGAAGATTAATCGATGAATGAACATTGCCAGAGTACAACAGAGTATTACACTGTTTAATGTAGTATCTAATCATAAGTTAAGCTGAATAATTTAGGAACATGCACCCTTTTTGCGGTTTTGCTAGCTCAGAAATTTTTGCAGAACTATACTGCAGATACCATATAAATAACTTACCCTGTGTATGTTTAGTTATTAAACACCAGGTAAAAGGAAAAGAAACACTAATGAGTTACAGAAAGATGATGAATGATAATGAATCTCTGATGCAGCGGTTGGTGCACTGATTTAGTTAGTCGTCTAATTTTTATTAGGATGTTCCACATCTTACTATACAGGAAAATGTTAAAAAAAAAAAACTTCTCACATTTAAAAACACACTAAAATCATCTGTTAATATGGACAATCAATCAAAATGTATTATATTGTTTAGATTGGTATCGAATAATTACAGTTCAAGTTATTACAGTTACAGTGGCTTTATTCATTAAAGTGCATGGTCAAATTTGATTGTAAATCATGGATTAAACCGTCATGTCAAAGTACATGTAAAATTTGAGCATTTTAGCAACCTTATCATTATTTCTACTAAGTAGCCTGCTGAGTGCACTAGTACTGGTAAGTAGTAAGAAAATAGCAATATTGTTAATAATTAAATGTTTTCTACCTGATTTTGACCGCTTTATTTAAAAAAAAAAAAGTGCAATGTTTTTACAATACAGTGGTTTCAAAACTTCGAACATCCTAAAAAAGAATATTGCTGCCGACCCTGAAGTGAATAACAACACTGAATCACGTCCTGTAATGTTTAACAAGGCTCAAATCACATGTAAAGGGATTTGGATCCACTCCTTCATGCAGAACATTTTAAGCTATTTTATAATGTTAGGATTGTGCATTTGAACTTCAGTCTTCAATTCAGACCTCAGATTTTTTGATAGGGTTCAAATTTGGGGATTGAAATGGTTATTCCAAAACACAGATTTTGTGCTTTGTTAACTATTTCCTCCAGTGTGGCTTTCACTTTGGCTGGCCTTGTCGATCCTGTGGCTTCAACTGAGGTCTCCGTAGCAGAGGGTTTCTTGCCTCACCGCTGCCTTGCTCAGGAGGCTCTGGGCTCCATATCGCCGGGGGAGATACCATCTGCTGCCCTTCTCCCTCAGGCTCAGAGTCTCTGGTCCAGTTTTGCGAATGCCGCTGTGGAGCTGAGAGCCTGAAAGAAGCGGAGCCGGAGCTCAGGATTGATAAGCCATACCCCTCCTGCTCTTCATTTACCTCATCTACTGTAGCCTCCTTAAAGGGCTCCAGCCTCCTCAGAGATGTCGCTGGCATGGAGGGGGTACGGAAAGGCTGTCTAGATCTGGGCCTGGCTGGAGGGTAGCTAGGTTTTATCACAATGTCAGCATCACCTGAAAAATACAGACATACTCTAGCTATTGTTGACTACACAACAAAGCCTTGACAAGAATGATTAAGATACTATTAATGTTACAATAAAACTAACTTTGACACAAGAGTTCAAAACTGGATACAGTAAAAATACATATACATATGTATGTATGTATGTATACGTGTATATGTGTATATATACAGAGAGAGGCAGACAGAGAGACTGAGAGATAAGTCAGAGAGAGAGAGAGAGAGATTGTACAGTTCTCACCATTTCTGTTTAGCCTTTCTGTAGCAAATTGAGAGTTAAGACTCTGACCAACAGGAAGAGAAAAATATTTTGGAGCCTCCTAGAAGAGCAGAGAGGGAGAAAATGTGGGTACTTCAGAAGGAAATGACTAATAAGCGGAATGCCACCGTACAGGAGCAGTAAAAATATGTTGTGGAACTGAATTAAATCAATATTTGTTACCACGCTTTGGCGTCTTCTATGTCTAAGACTGCGTCGGATGCTGGCGTGTCGCCTCATTAGTATCTCTCTGTCTCTACTTTCATTAGGGAGGGCATGTTTATTGGTGTAGGACACCGTCTGAAAGAGTAAAACAATCGCAAGATGACAAAAGTCACAGCAATACCTGAAACTTAAAAGAATGTCAATCCTTTCACCGCTCCACAGTAATTATATGGATGTTACAATAGCGAATTTGGATGATTTTATTAAAAGATAATACTCTATATGTGGCGTATGTTCCATATGTTAAACTCACCCGTTCTCTGATCTTATACATGTTCTTTGACAGAATATCATGCATGCCACTCAGATCTGTCGTCAACAATGTCTTTTTTGGTTTGGCGAACTTGTCCTCCTTACTACAAAACAAACCAGAGGAAAAACATTACTGTAGCTATACAGCTGTACTTCAGCCTTGGGGTATGAAATTTAATGTCAAAACTATGCTCATAGAGTCATATGAGGCATCACTATGCACAGTAGTTAACTTTTAATAATAATAAAGAAGCGGACATACTCTAATAATACGATTTGTTCTGCGTTGATGCCACCAGATACCGTGTCCAAGATCTCCATAGCATTTTGTAGCTCCAGTTTTTTATAAAGGGCCACAATGCTAGACTCAGCCCGGTCATCACGGATCAAAATCTTACGAAGGAAACGGTTATTAAACCTCATAAACCTAACAGAAAAACAAGCTATAGGTCACCTTAAGTTGGTCATGAGTAAGAACTCGTATGCAAAATATCATTAAATCCATGTACTTGCATTTTGAGAGAACATCATTGGAAGCTAATAAGCAAAAATATATTATGCTCTTTTATATAAGTAAATAAATGTCATACAAACTATATCTAACTCTTATCTAAAAATGAATAGATATATTAGAAAAACTAAACAAATGTAATTAACAGAGACAATAAAGAGTGTCACAAAACCATATGTACAGTAATTCATTAATAAAAATCAAATAAGCATCATTAAGAAGCTGCTTCAATCCAAGCTTACAGTCTTATACAGTCTTACAGTTATTTGTGACCCATGCTTTAGCAGGTATTTCTTGTAATGCAATGTCATCTCTCAATCAGGGGTCTTATGTTTACCTGTCTTTTAATGAGTGATGATTCCAGTGTCCACAGAGATCCTCTATCCCTGCAGTGGTGTGTTCCATCAGCTGAAAGAAAGAGCAACTTGATTATGACTATTATCTTTATTTCTTAGATGCACATGTATGTATTAATTAGTATTATATTGTATAATGAATCTTTGGACTACATCAAGTTCGAGTGTCAGTATTATTTAATTCCACACCAAGAAAACGGAACAGGATGTTCATATCTGATTACACACCCTTTTGTGAATCTCAACATTAATGGTGCAGAGATCCCGGTTTGTTTTTCTGACATTCATCAGTTCAATAATTGGCCTTATACTGATACCCTAGGAGAAAAAGCATGTAATTCAAACAAAAGCTTAAAATAAAGTTGAAGCATATTCTTGCGTTACAATACAGTATTCTTCATTGATATATTTTAATAGAACATGACGCATAGTTTTCTAACACTAAAGCATTCAAAGCTGCCTGTAGTAATAAGTGTTATAGTAATATTTACATTAGTATTACGCAATAGTTACATTAACATTTATTCTGATAAACGAAGAACCATTGCTCATTGTTAATCAATTATAATTAATTCCAGTATTACCTGGACAAAGACTGTGAAGATAATGATGGTAATGCTGGTGGTGATGAAAAGCTTTTTACGAAGAATAGTATCTGGAAGGGTGAAAACTAAGGCAAATGTTATAGCTCCTCTAAGGCCACTATAAGCCAGACCAAACTGGTCTTTGAAGTTGAATGGGATGGTGCGGAAGGGGTTAATTATCTGTGTCAGTACCAGGATACCTAGAAGACAAGAAGTATTTAATCAGCTAATCAGATTGTACTGACTGATCATTTATCTGATTTTTCTACAGCAAATGTAATCAAACTTACATACTGTAGTATAACGTACTACACTACCATGCTTTGGGGAAAGATGGCATGTTTGTTTTGTGCAATCGTATTAGCATGGCTTGTTCTGAGGGTATAGATGTCTTAAAAACATGCACTCACTGTTCATGCACATTCTTGTGGTTATCGGATTGGTAAACATTTTTTTTTACAGGTGCAAAAAGTGAATGTTGTTTGTCTGGTCTTGGACAGTTTTGGGCAGTTGAAGATTATAGCCTCAGATTTCAGTTTTTGACTGACAAGAATGGAAATCACTGTGGTCTGTGTCCCTTGAGGTTCAGTGTGATAGGCATTCTGAGATGCTTTTCTGCTCACCACAATTGTAAAGAGTAGTTATTTTATGTTACTCTCCACTCAAAGCAACAGTTTGGTGTTTCTGTCTGCTGAACCACAGCTCACTAGATGTTTTTTCTGTGTGAATGCTAATGTTTTTATGCATTGCACTGCTGTCACGTGATTGTCTGATTGGATAATTGCACAAATAAGTGGGTGTACAGGTGTTTTTAATAAAGTGATCATTAAGCATATGTTGACAAAAATTTGAACACGTATATACAGTATTTTATACCATTTGGTATCAGTCTTATCCTGTACATGAATCTTATCCTGTTCAGTGTGTTAATAAATCATGTCAAACATAAACAGAAATGTTGCCTCTCACCTAGAGTCCTCCAGAGTTGGGCAAAGAACAGAGTAAATAGGACGTAACCCCAGTTCCACTCATGGTCTGTTGTTACTGTAACAACACCCAGGAAGAAGAAGATAAGTGTCTCTGTCACTGTGCCAAGCATTTTGATGGTGTGCCTAATAGTGGTGCAGGAGCGCTGGGACACATTTTCTTCCACATAGTACTTCATGGTCAAGGCACAGGTCACAATGCTGTAACAGCACATCCATTAGGTTCTGGTAAAAGGATACACTCTATACATTGTACTGTCACTGGGAAAATGTTTCATTTCAGTTCTTGTATTTGAGTTATTATTTGCACAGTAGATTACTCACGCCATTATGCTGGAGATGGATAACAGCTCAGCCAGCAGGTAGGCGAGGTAGCTATACATGAAAATGAAGAGAGGCTCAATCTCTCTGACCTTCCATGTAAAGCGTGTAGTAAAAGATGCCACAAAGCCAAAAACTAAGCCAAAGAGAATTCCTCCAAGGCCTACCACAAAAAAACGTGCCACAGCCAGAAACACATCTGCCACATCCACCACTGGCAAAATCGCCACATGATTAAAGAGATTATATAGCACCTGTAACACAAGCATTGTAAGGGTCATTTATATAGCAGACATCATCACATACTGGCAATCCACTTTTATAAAAAACATATTCAGTATTCTGATAACGACAACACAACAAGGCTAAAATATAGCTGCTGTACTATGGAGTGGCAAACCAATTATATTCTGTATAATAACATGCTGCTAGCTATAAGGTCTCTACTGCCCTATCTTGGATACTGTACAACAATTGTTAAAGAGCATAAACCAAATACAATTATTCATTTAAACAAAGTTAGCAAATAGGTTTTGGATAATAAGTTTAAAAGTTCTAAGTTGTCTGTATCAAAAGCCATTTTTACTGGACTGATAGCAGGAAGTTTTACTCTCCTTCCTTTTGCCTTTGTTTCTCTGTTCCCAGGGACTGGCCACACCTGCTTTTACATGATCAAATGTTTGCACTTTTTGTCTGGAGTTCTACAGAAAACAAAAGATTTGCTAACAGATACTGGCCCACCTTCTGTTCGGCTATTGAACAAACCACAATTTTATTTTTAGTTTCATAGTTTTGCTGCATAATTGGTAAAAAACTTTAAAAACGTAACAAAATAAATACATTTTAACTAGAAAAGGTTATTTAGAAAGGTTAGAAGGTTAGAAAGGTTAAGCTTATATAATAAATAAATAAATAAATAAATAAATAAATAAATAAACAAACAAACAAACAAACATTAGCAGACGTTTTTGTGAGATAACATGTTAACTTACTATATCAGATTACTATGAGCTAATACAATAACATCTATGCATTGGCTAAGAGGAAATTTCCATACTTAAACTAAAAGTGTGGCTCCAAGATACTGACATCTCAGAGCCAAACATATAGCAGTAATACAGTAATTATATTGTTATTTATGCAGAAATACACATTGAAATTACTGAAAAACCTGTACAGAAAAATGTACACTTAGTAAGGGGTGTATTTTTTTACAAAGCTATCTAAAAAAAACACAGCCACATAATAATAAGTTCCTGACTGGGCAGTTGAAGCTGAGATGTCATTCGCAAAATACGTTATAGAACCAAACCAATAACAAATCTAAACACAAACTGTTCTATTATCAGAAACTCTGACATTTTATACATCTATGGATCACAAATGTTTCACTTACCACAGTGACAGCATCATTAAATAAGGATTCACCAAACGCCACAATGTAAAGCTGCTCATGGATGTTGACATCCTCAAACACAGTAAGCACTGCCACAGGGTCCACAGCTGCAATGATTGAGGCAAACAGCAGGTTTTCTTGCAGGGTGATATCCTGAACGCCAAAGGCCTGAATCTGGCAGATACCGAAAAGAGAGATGCCGATGCCAATGGAGTTCCACAAGGTGCATAAAGACATAGTGAGAGCAAATAATGCCTAGATGTTTTCCGTGATATACACAAATCATAGCAGTTATTTTAGACCACTTACATGCTGAATTTTGTAATTAGCCACAACAAGACCGAAAAAAATAGTGATTACAGAAGCTGTATATACATATATATAACTAGAAAGAGAGAGAGAGAGAGAGAGAGAGAGAGAGAGAGAGAGAGAGAGAGAGAGAGACTGTATGTCTATATCTTAAGATGTATGATATTACTAATTAATAATAGTGACTATGTATCCATGTGTCTAACAAACACACCAATAAACACACTTTTTTCATTTATATACAGTGAGAGTCATAACCCTAGACTCAATGTAGAGTACAGTTTAGTATACAGAGGTATAGTATTATAGTATACCTGCCTGTAACTAACTCTTTATCAGCTGTGATTAGTTTTTAAGGACTCTGTGGAGGACACGTGTGTTTGCTTACCTATTTTCGCAAATGAAGCAAGTAACACCCATAATGTTATCTCGAGCGGAATCTGAATACGAGGGTAATTTACAACAAACATGGGAAAGGTAGTTTTCTCTGGTTCGGGAAACGACTGTGGATTGTGAGGTGGACGCTGCGGTGGAGCTTTACTCGGTGTTGTTGTTGTTAAAGACACATCGACAGCGCACAGCAATTCTAGCAGTGACCATGATATTAAAAATATATACAATGTTTTCTGGTTATGGAAAAAAAACATTTTTTCACTCTGAAAATCCAAATGTATATATTATAATCTTCTTTAACAGTTAAAGTCCAGATGGTCAGTGGAAGAAAGAAAATAAGCAAAAATGAAAAACATCATTAAAAATAAAAATATTCAGAAATGAAATAGAATTCCATCACAAGCCTGTGTTGTCAAGGTCTATGACTGGTTCTTCCGCAAAACATTCCATGTCTCTAGGTTTCTCTGTGTCTGTGCGAAAGCCTCTAACTCACCTGTCCGGTTTTACCTGTTTATATACACACCTGCTGCAGTGCGGACTGCATTCTGATTGGTGCGCGGCTTTGCTTTAAAGAAGCACTGGCCTCTTAAATGAAGGTGACGTTCTTCCTCTTCTTCCTCTTCTTCTTTAATTGAACCAGATGATCTCCACAAACTATATATGAGCAGAATCAGGTATATATCACGAGGAGGAAAATCACTGGAGGGGTCTGTACGGCAGAATGAATAAAAACCACAGTGAGGAACAGTGTAGTACTCCATGTAGTACCCCATGATAACCTCTAGATGGAGCCATTTCCCTTAGGTTTGTAGAGAAGCGTCACCTGCACTATATTCTATTCAGTTCAGTTTTGTTTGCATAGCACGTTTATCAAATGCACAATGACTTCCTCCCTACAACACACATCCCTATTGTGATCACATATCATATTTAATGGTTAATCCTTTTAACAATGACACTTTTAATGTATACATTGGGTAAGGGTTGTATTTAGGAAATGAAAAAAATGTCAGCATTAAAATATTATGGTGGGTGACGATGGGTCAGCACTCTGTGAATACTGAACACCTTTTACATGCACATTTGCAGATATTTTCTCAATTTTCAACCATACAATTTCAGCTTTTGCATGTATTTTTCATTTCATTATTAGCTGGTGTTAACATATTTGCACTTTAAGCCTGCCATGAGGTCTATTTTGTTATTATATACAGCATGTTGTAGACACTGGTTTGCTGTAACGTCACCTGACGTCAGCGTAATGTTGCGAAGGTGGAGGGGGCGGAGCCTATCGCGACAGAGTTATTGCGTCACACTGAATGACGTAGGGAAAGGGCGAGTCTGGGTTCTACACTGCAGAGAAAGCGGATCTTTTGCACGTATAATCTGTGAAAAGTAAACAGAAGAGAATAGATGCGCGTACACTGCCATAATGGAGCGTGGTGGTGACTGAAACGTAAGTACATTTATCTGTGTTTCTGATGAAAGATGGGCATTCTTGCATCGTGTCAGTTTGGATGAAAGCTGTAAACAAACATGAGCAAAAATTTTCATCAGTCTTACTCGAAAGTGTGAACAGTGGGTGATTGTTGAAGGTGTTAACTGAGTGTTCATGGCGACATAGTGTTTGATATTTAATGTAGTGAGCGTCATTGTGCCAGAATCCTCCTGTCTCTTTTCTGTCCTCTCTCCTCATCTCCATGGTGATCTCGGTGCTTAGAGGTTTAAGGATGCTGCAGCATCGTTGCTACGTCGCTGTATTTCAGAAACAGAAAAGACAAAACAGCTCTTTTATGCTGTCGGATCGATTTAAGATGACTGTTCGCTGCGTTTAAGGCCTGTCTGATGAATTTCCCGTTTCACAAAACGCTCTTTGTTTTCTGGATTCCGTTTGCTGCAGTCTGTATTTAGACAAGTGATGCTTGTTCCAGATTCTGTGTTGTTAGAAGTTCTGATTACTGTCTGAAAACATCATTAAAACAAGTGAGTATGTTATCATTAGACACAAAGTAGCACTGTTGTAAACACAACTGCTTCACTGTTTGACCATTTCCTCCTTTGTGGTTTCTTGTAGCTTTAATACATAGAATTGTGTCTAACCCTTGTCAAGGTGGTGCATGGATCTGTTATTAACGAGCACATTTATTACTACTACCGTGGTTTAAACTTAATTTCATTATGTACAATATCAGAAAATAATATTAAACATAATGTGAAATGTTGTTAAAAATCTAGGCGTCAAATCTTATAAAGCCATGAAGTTCATAGGTAAAAATCTATTTTGGTTTTGTTGCTCACTAAATCCTTGTTAAAAAGTGCCAGGTTTAAACTGCAGCACAAAAGGAAATCAAGCAACAAGGCAAGAGTTTCAGGCCAGTATAAAATGGTGTTGTGGAAATGAATGAGTCTTAGACATAGTGCTATAACAGCAGAAGAAACAGTGCCGTTACTTCTGGAAGAAACAGGAACACAGGTCTGTATTTGTATATATATATATATATATATGCAAGAGCATTATGTATGCATGAGAAGAAACACATGGTGGAAACATTCTTGTACATGTATTTATTTTTGTACTATTCTAGTTAGACATTTAAAGACAGTTTGCAGAAATATGTTGTGACAGTTAGTAACTAGTTTTTGAAAGCTATGAAAAATTAGATGCATGTACTCAAATTTGGATTGGTAAGAAGATAAGAAAATGTCCACAGATAGTCTATAGAATCTTCCAACATTGTGAGGTAGAGTTAGTATTATCACAGAATAGATATTTGTGAGAAAAGCTGGATGGAATAAGAATCTGCAGTGCAGGCGGTTCTGGCAGTCTCTCTAGAGAGTGGAGGGATGCTGTTTAACTGGGTCGGTCGGGCCTGATTTGTCCTAGCAGGGAGTCCACTTCAACCTTTGCTTTGTAAGACAGTAGTGATTATTAACAAGGACTGTCATAGATATGCAACAGCAAATGTCCATATTCATAAAGACAATTGTGCTGTAATTCATTGTGTGGCAGATTAACAAAGCATGGAGTATCCTGTATTACATTTATTTTTTCATCATTTGTTCACAATTTAGTGGGTTGCTTTTGACAGCTGTAAGTTTACAGCTGTTTTCTTTACTATGGGTCTTTAGTTACTAATTTCAGGTAGTAGCTAAGGTAGTAATTACTAATTTACTGTCATTTCAGGCATATTTTGTGAGGTATTGTTATAAGAATTTGTAGTGTGGCTTAGATTAGTGTCTGTATGCTGATATTAAGTCATTATGCATTTAAATAACACTGACCAGCATACATACACATACACATGAATGAAAAGGATGATTAAACACCAAGGTGCATCACAAGACTGAGACCCATGGTATAGAAAGGAGAAGTATAGGAGGGCCGTTATAATTGCCACTTAACAATTGATTGCTTTTAGGACAATAAATATCCCAATGCAGCTTTTTCTTTGCAACATTTTTGTGCACTGCATATATGTGATCATTCTACTCAGCTTTTTTTTATTGCTGTCATAGTCTGGTACTTTATTTTATCGTGAAGCATGAGCATGATCACTTACCATTTCATCATCCATATATAATTAAGCTAATATTCATAGCTTACTTTTTGTCATAAGATTTGCAGGATCCTTGTAATTTGATGTGTCCTGTTTGTTACTGCATGTTTGAGTTCCTCGGGGATCTAATTAAGAACTTATTCCGCATGGTCCTGATCGAGTCATATCAAAGAGGTATTTCAGGTTCTGGTTAATGACTAGATTTCAGCAGACATGAAGGAAATAAAGAATGCCATGTTTGATCACAGGAGCTAGGCAAGAAGGTGGTCTGTGGTCACGCTGCTCTCATATCATCTGACTCAGCTTGTTTATCGAACTGAAGTGTTGGGCATCTATTTCAGTTATAATGCTGAGTTGTTTCATAAAATTCCGTCAGTTTGCCATCTGCTGTTTATTGGCTTTAAAATTGCTTGACTGAGTTCAGCCCAGTTCAACATTTTGCTTCTTAGTTACAGTAATTTCTCAAATGACAAGAACAACTACAGGTTAACAGATAGAGTAGATGAATAAAGTACAGTGCTGTTATGTGAAGGAAAAAAAAAAATGATAAATGATACCTGACTTGGTTTACTTTCACTTGATGCTACTTTTCTGGCCTTATATTTCAGGCAGTCTATAAGCTATTGTTTTTTTTCTGTGAAGGAAGTATTATTTGTGGTTGACTATCACTAGCCTAAAGTGGCCAAAAGTATGTGGACATCTGATCGTCACAATTGTGGGAGAGTAAAGAATGCAGTTCAACTCTATTAATACATGCAAAGGTAGGCAAATACTAAATGTCACACACATACAAGGTCAAAATACAGTAGTGGCCCGAGTGAGCAAACAAAAACCAGAATAATTATAATTGATAACAAATTACCTAGTAAAGTAAGGTGTGAGGCACAAACAGTGTTTACAGAGCATCAGAGAGAGTTTTTGGAACAATAAGAATGTGGTCTCTTTAAGTATGCATGCGAGTCTAGGCTGCGTGTTATGATTTCACCACATAGTTCAACATTAAATATGGATTATATTATTAACCAAACATGCCATGAGGAATATTTTAGTTAAACATAGTTTCGATGAGAAGGTTTAGTTCATATAGTCTCTCAGACCTACATTCCTTATCAACTCAATCCGGTAGTTTCCATATCTATTATACATTTATATTTGGCCCTTCCTCTAAATGTATAGACATCACTCAGAAAGTGCATTGAAAGACAGTAACAGAGAATCTCAAGCACAAAGAGAAGAACGTTCTCTTAAACTTCCTTATTAAGCACAAATTTCAGGATGTGGTTGTAAGACATGAGTGTATCGTGAAGAAGGAAGATGCAGCTGGCTTGAGGAACTTCTTGTCTTGCAATCTTTGCCTTGCATTCACGACGTCACACTGTCACGGAAGGCCGATCTTTTCTGTCAAGAGAAGATGAACGAGAGATATAGCTGCTGTGTTAGTATATGCGCTGTGCAAAATCCAACTGTGGTAGTGAGTGTTGTGCGGACGAGTCAATAAAAAATCTGAGTTCTATATACAGCATCGTCCTGCTTGTAGACCAGAATTGTGGGAAACGGTTCCTCCTCATACTCTTTTTGATGGTCTTCAGGGAGTGGAAACACTTCCCTGACTGCAACAGAGAGAAAAGTCCATTGTTTGGATGGATGGCTGAGTTCTTTCACTGCTATTCACATATAAAACGAATTATTTTAAACACTGCTGTAACAGTGGCTTAGTGCTAGTATTGCTATATTAGTGAAACTGGTCTGTAGTCTGTGTCTCTTGTTTGCAATTATCAAATGAAGGGGATCTTGATGCAGACTAATTGGTCAATAAACATCAGTAAACTTGTTCATGGTCAATACATAAAATTCTAGCAATAGTCCAAAAGAATTTGCAAAAAACGATAAACTGAAGAAGGTACTACACTTAGCAGTCAGTATGTTGCATGACAAATCACAGCTGTTCTGATATTCAGTATAACAGCAATCCATGTGATATTGCTTATTTATGCTGTATGCATTTATTTCTGAATCAAATAGGATAAATTTTGTTTTAAATTTTTGTCCTTTGTGTTCCTTTTCCATATGAAGAGAGACAGATTTACAAGTGCTAAAGGATGAGCAGCCTTTGTGCTGTGTGGGAACTGAAAAAAGATGGAAAAGTCTGATTCATAACCATGAGTCACACTTCAGGAAAGTGCACTGCAGGATACATTTCTCCAAATTGAATTCTATTTCATTCATTCATTATTTTCTATCGCTTATCCGAACTATTCTCGGGTCACGGGTGAATTCTATTTTTAAAATGAATTTGGGAATAGTCAGTAGTGTTCTTTCTGCATCCATCTTGATTAGTAGAAAATAACTGCTTTTTGAAAATGTAACGTTTCTTGATCATTGTTTCATTCATTTCTACCACTTATCCGAACTACCTCGGGTCACGGGGAGCCTGTGCCTATCTCAGGCGTCATTGGGCATCAAGGCAGGATACACCCTGGACGGAGTGCCAACCCATCGCAGGGCACACACACACACTCATTCACTCACGCAATCACACACTAGGGACAATTTTTCCAGAGATGCCAATCAACCTACCATGCATGTCTTTGGACCGGGGGAGGAAACCGGAGTACCCGGAGGAAACCCCCGAGGCACGGGGAGAACATGCAAACTCCACACACACAAGGCGGAGGTGGGAATCGAACCCTGACCCTGGAGGTGTGAGGCGAACGTGCTAACCACTAAGCCACCGTGCCCCCCTTGATCATTGTTTTTCCTTCGTTAATGCATATGTTGAGGCAAAATCTGAATAAAAAATTGAAAATGAGCTTTGAGCCTGTACAAGTGATGAGAGATACTGTAGCCGGCATGATATTTAAATATAGATCTGATTAGAGTTGTGATGTTTATTTTTTGTTTTTTCTCTTATCAGCGGTCTTTGTGAGGATGCTGCCAATACTGCCATGTTCACTGTGGGTGAATCATGACAGTGCAGTTATTATTAAAACCCTGATTGTGATATTAGTAGCATTGTGGGCAGCACAATGTAGTCAGATGGATGTCTGTGGGTTGTTGGGTGAATTTAATGCATACCATCCGATACCAGAGGAGAGCCCACTGCCTTCTGTCAAGGCTAAAATCTGTCCATTTTTATATATACGCACATAGATATACCTAATAGACTGGCCTTTTCATTTGTTCTTAAAGTATTTTGTTTATTTAATGTAGATACTGCACTGAATATTGTGCAATTTCCACATTTTTAGTATAAAAAACAAAGAATTTTGTAAAGGTCTTGGTCTGTGAATGATTTGGGTTTTAATGCTATGATGAGACTAAGGGAGCGTTTCAGCAAGTGTACCCAGCTTCATCTGCCAACACTGCAGGGATATGTAATCTGCAAACCTGTCTCATCATTGGTTCTGCCAGTCTCACTTTTTTTTTGCTTCACTTAAATGAATATCTCATCTTCCCTTCTTCTCACACCTCTTTGATCCACATCAGCTTTTAAAAAAGGAGCTCATGATGGTGCTGAGATATGAATGATAGAAATCTGATGTGAAGATATTTCTGAAGCTCTCAGATGTGATACCCACAAAGAAGACACAAAAATACCTGCATATCTATTATTGAATATGTAACCTTTACAATAGGGGAAGTGCAAATTGGAGGTTGTAAAGTAACCCGGTGAAGGTTATATTCATAGAATAACTCACTGTTCTCCTCTATCTATAATTTGATCAGTTCCAGAAAACAGACAGGTTTTCAGACATACAGTAATGTGCATTTTCTTTCTTCTAAACAGTGACCATACATCTTAAGCATGATCTTTGTATCCTTTTATTTCTTTGTATAATTGTGAATGGATCTAGCATTTCCAACTGCTCTCAATCCAAACATCTTTTAAGAGCTTATTCCTGAGCAGTAAAATATTTCTAGATTCAGAATTTCATGATTAAAAGCCTGAATTCTTAGGAAATTTCCCTTGAGCACAAATGAATAACAGACAGGCATGTTTACCTGCTTTAAATCTTCTACTGTCCCTCATTAAGTATATCTAATGGTCTGTGCCTAATTTGTCTTGGCAATTGTTAACGGCTGTTTGAATATTTATTCATATTTCTTTTCACCCTCTTCTTCTCTGTCCTGGTTTCCTTAGAAGTCCAGTTTATGGAGTAAAGTAGGCATACACAACTCACCTTTACAGCCTCACAGGTGTGAGGGCACTTGTTCCCATCCATACTATCAACACTACTCTTCCACTTAAGGCTCCAAAATCCCAGTTTTTCTTTTAATTGCTTCAACAATGGCGGGGAAAGAACGCAGTCCTCGTCACCGGCCCTGGTCTGTGTACCATGCAAACACATTTGATTTTGCTTCAGAAATGATAGGACTCACATTGACAGGTAAGAAATAGACAGAGTACTATTCTTATTTGGTTGCTGAAAACTGCATTATTTATTTATTTTATTGTTTATGACTAACTCTGTAAATTATAATAATTACTCATTTGCAAGCATTCAGAGTCATTGTATTAGAAAAATCTGTGTTCAGGAAACAGTCAAGATCCTGACGAGCCGGTGTTGGAGTTCAGTCTGGGTAAGTAACAGATAGAAATGTACCACTGTAATCACCAAAAGTGTATTTGAACCAAAAAATTTGTCATATTTATTTTTATTGATGGTCCATTACTAAACACTTTTTGTTCTTTGGGTGAATGAGGAACGGACTGCTTTAGGGGTGTTTTTTCTGTGTTATATATAATTTTGCTGAGAATATTTGGAAATTATCACATTATCTTATCATGCAATTAAAAATTCAAGTATTTTCCACAACCTTAATTAAAGATTCAGTAGAAAGAAATGCATTTTATCAAATTTATTTTATCAAACATATTTATCCCTTGAATACAAGTATAAAAAGACCAGATTATAGACATGGTTTCAAAAAGGGAACAGGGAATTTCTTATATATTAATTTATTTATTGCCAAATAGTTGTTTGTGGTTATTAAAATGCATTTTGGACTTTTTTTTAAAAGGTTTTAGTTAAAAGATCAGTCTTCTGTCAAAAAAGTGTGAATAAAAGCACTATCAGATAGACTCTCTATAGTATTTGTTTATGTAAAAACATTTAATTTCATTATTTTTGAAAGCATCATTGCTTTAAAACATTTCTTTGCATATGGTTTGCATAGACTTTTGCATGCTGATGTTTTCAAATAGAATTGTACTGTGCAACACCACCAGTTTTATAAAGCTAAAGGCAGTTCACTTGCATGTGTTGTGCATTAGACTGGGAATGAATGAATGAATTAAATTTTTGCCCATCCATGTTAAATTAGCATTAACACAAGATAGCATTCCTTTAAGGCAATGTACAATGTGAACACAATGTTTACTTGTTTAAATAAAGCTGATAGGTAGCTTGGCTACTTAGGTATTAATGAGTGTGTGTTTGATGGTGTGCATCTAGGGTTTCCTGGGTTGGACAGAGTGACTGTGAATGAATGTATGAATGAATGATTTAGTCTTTTGTTCCCAGCTTGTAGTGAGTTACTGACTCCAACACTGGAGCGTAAACCTAGTAGCTTTGTGGCAGTGAGCTGCACTACACCTCCTCAAGCGTTCTGGACGAAGCATGCTCAGACTGAGATCATAGAGGTGAGAGAGGTTCTACTTAGTAATGCTTTGTAATGTAATGAACTTAGTAATGCTTAGTAATGAATGTGTTTTGCTTCTCATTTAAGGGTACAAGCAACCCAATCTTCCTCAGTAGCATTGCTTTTTTTCAAGACTCCCTGATTACCCAGCAGACTCAAATGAAACTTTCTGTCTACGATGTCAAAGACCGTTCGCAGGGCACGGTGAGAAGATCATCAATGATCACAATCATTTTTATACAGAATGTAATATTTACATTCAAAAGAAGTGTCTTAACATTCTAACTATTTAACAAAAATCTCTGTTTCCTCAGATGTACCTTCTTGGTTCTGCCATGTTCACAGTGAAAGAGCTACTTCAGGACAAATATCATAGACTACACCTCACATTGAGGTAATAGGACACACTAACAGAAACATACATCTTTAATTGTGCTTTGTTATGATGTACTGTATATTTAAGGCTTAGTAAATCAAACATAAATTTTGCTGGAGAACTCATTGGTTAGATTTTTCGTATTTAATGATTCAGATCAGCAGAAAATGAGAAGATGGGCAACATCACTATTATCGCCTGGCAGATGGAGGAGAAGAAAGACCAGAGAGCCTCACTGGCTCGCTCAGACACAATTAATGGCAGGGTGGGTGGAGTTTATACTGTACAGTCACAGAAATGCATTATGCATCTTGAAAATAAAACCACAAAATTAATTAAACTGGCTGTAAAGAAACTGAATGCAATAATAAACTATTCTAAGGTGGATAAACTATATTCATGATAACCTTTAGCCATAATTTAGTACTAGTTATTGCAGTAAAGTAAAGACACTGATAATTAGATGAATGTAACCACACATCACATTGTAATTTTCCATGTATTATTTTATCTGGGTATTACAGATGGTTTTGCCTGTTGATGAGAGTCTGACTGAATCCATGGGAATGAAATCAAAATCTGCTTCACTGTGCAAAGACACACTCCTGAGAGCAGGTTAGAATCTAAACATTTTCTCACTATTGGCTATTTATTGGTCTGGCATGAAATTATCATTTTCCTACAGATATTTCTCACATTTTAGTCTTGTTAGTGCTTATTTTTAGTAGGTATTTGGGAAAAGAAATCTTAAATTAATTTTCTAACTTTTGAGATGAGGTCGGTGATTGATATTCTGACTAAGGCTCCTAAAGTTGTTGCATTTTTTACAGAATGGTTTGTATTATTAAACATTAGGTTTATGTATATTTGTAAGCATTTAATGGGGCTTTTTTCCATGACTCACAAACGTTGTGTTTGTTAAAACATTTACACTATAAAAAAGATTCCATCTCTACCATTAAGGGCTTTTAAGTTGGTCCTTCTGGATAGATTGTATTCATCCCATGATAGTGGAAAGTTTCCTATTCAGAAAAAGGTTTAATTAAATCCTTAATAAAATTCGAACAAGTACTTACCTTAAGATTGACCTTTTCTCTGATATTGTACAAATTTCTTTTCATCAAAATCAATTATCTGATATTAATGAAAATATTCTTTGAATAATTGTTGTAGTATTTGGAGGTACAATATCACGGATGTACCGCTTGCCCACCACGGATGGGAACCATCTGCGTGTCCTGGAACAGATGGCAGAGAGCGTGCTGTCGCTTCACATACCCAGACAGTTTGTAAAACTCCTACTGGAGGAAGATGCAGCCAGGTATTTCCCATAGTATATTATTGTATCTCTTAATCCATGTAGTGTCATTTTTATGTTTGTACATATCATTGATATATTAACATATTATATACTCGGTTTGAAGGGTGTGTGAGCTGGAGGAGTTGGGGGAGTTGTCTCCATGTTGGGAGAATCTAAGGAGGCAGATCATCACTCAATATCAGACCATCATCCTCACCTATCAGGAAACACTTAGTGACCTTCATGAGTACAAGGGTAGAGATTTTCCTCTCCTTATAGACTTATAATATAACATGAAACAACATAAATCGGAGCTTAAACATACCACAGTGTTTGCTGCTACCAAAATGTTATGCTGCTACATGTCTGATTCCATATACATAATGTAACTAATGGTATTAAAAGAAGAACTATCATTTTACCAGCTTTAAGGTTACTTACCTTTATATCATATACTTTTTATCTGTTCTCATCAGGTCCCTCTTTTAAATCCAGCATTCTGAAAGCAGATAAGAGGTTGGAGTTTGTGCCGACTAATCTCCACATTCAAAGGATGAGGGTACAGGGCGAGTCAGGATATGGTATATATGCAGCTATTGATATATTCAGCATAGAACAATAAAATGATTTTCATCAGGATGCCATATGTTATAAAATCGATTCATATTTTAGTGTTAGTAATTCATGTTCTTTTTGATGGTGACTTCATCTCAAGTCAGTGAAAATTGCAGTGAAATTGTTGTGCCTGATAAGAATACATTTCTGACTGCTTTTGTAAAACAAGCATTCATTTTATTAACAATGTTGTCCTTTTAGACACCTTCACTTGATACCAGAAAGCCTGACTGACTAGATAACCAATGACTGATCAATATCACTAAAAAAAAGCTAGCCAAGTTTCAGTTTTAATGAACACAAGCTCCAGCTGATGTAACTTATCTCCCTACAGAACGAACCTATGATGTGGTCACAACTGGAGCCCCTGCAGCACATCATCAAGGTTTTAAGGGCAGTGGATTGAGGAAACTAATTCAGAAGTTTGAGGAGTCCAAGAAACAGTAAGTCTAAATCTGATCTTAATGATAAACTCTTAAATAAATATAGTTTTTTTGATAATGTAATCACAAAAAATATAGTATGGTTTTATCTTTGTAGTAAATTTACACTTAGACTGAAGCGGCTGTACAATACAGCATTAGCAAATGATTGAAGCTAGCTCTAAACTGTGGAATATATTGTGAAAGATTTCATTTCTTCATTTATTTTTAGATTCGTTTTTCACGTTACACGGTACTCAATTGAATGGTATTACATAACCTATAATGAGTGGCCAGAGGCTTCATTGTCATTGCCATTGCTTTCCTTGGAAATATTTGCTTCTTATTGCTGTTTTTTTTATTAGTTTATTTATTTGTTTGGGACGTTTTTTTGTTTATTAATGCATTTATTTTCAGTAGTAATGATTTTTACACTCCTATTTTTGTTTTCTAATCAGTGCATATGAGGATGAAGGGTGAGTTTTGGTGAAGCAGAAGTTTATGTTATTAGTTTCATTGTGTTGTATGTTTGCTGTGTTTAGCCACTTTTAAATTGAGTAATTGAGTACTGATTTTATTTGGGTTTGTTTTTCACCATTGAATGCTCATGTATGTTGCACTCATTTGTGATTGTACACTAGATGACCAACAGTTATGGACACCTAACCATCACTCCTGATCATGTGTGCTTCTTGAAAATCACAATCCAGATTTAGTCTCTCTTTGGATTTTGGATTGTGTCTTTGTGGATTTGTGTTTGTTCGGCCACTTACGCATCAGTGAGATCAGATGCTGATTTTGGGTGAGAAGGGCTGAGGTGCAGTCAGCATTCCATTTCCTCATAGAGGTATTAGGAGTTGAGGTCAAGGCTCAGGCCATTTAAGTTCTTCCAAACCATGTCTTTACGAAAGTCGCTTTATGGCATCAGTTATGTGAAGGTGTCCATATACTTTTGACCATTTTTGTGGTTGTCTGTGTTTGACACACGTCAGTGAAATAGATCTGGATGGGAATAATAAGCAGATACAAGGAGAGAGAGCGTAAACACAAGAACATTGAAACTAAGTCTCCCAATTCCTCTCTACTCTGTTCCCTCTCTTCACAGTACTGGAGAGTCCCATCTGCATTCAGGAGTGTACCAGCCACAGGATGTGATAAGAGCAAAAGAGATCATTTCCCACATTAACACCCTGAAGACGCAAGTTAGCTACTACACAGAGCGCTTGTCCCGGGCTGCCAAAGAGCGGTCCGCTAACGCACTGGAGAGAACCCTCGGCATCCTCACAGAGAAGGTCAGTCTGCCTGCTAATCAAACCTCTTTATTCCCTTTACATTGCTTAATGAGCTTTCACCTGAAGCAGGGCCGTTTCTTTTGGTATCTAGCATTTATTATACTTTCATTATACATTGTCATTCATTATTCACACCTTAACTTTTATTTTAAATCATGTTCCATTTCTTTTTTTATGATAACTTGGATGGCATGCAGGACATACATGCATATTCAAATACATGCTTATTTGCATTTTTCTAGTAATCATAGAATACTAAGCAGGGGTCAAAACACAGGCTGGCATAAACATACTACACAACACACAAAAGCAGGCAAAAAAGCCAGTGTCTTAAGCAATGACAGCAAAACATGAGGAACAAAGACAAAAGAAGTAAAACCCCAGCTTGGTAATGCAGACAAAAATACTTCACAAGACTACAAAAAGAGTATGCACAGGACAGGACTTAAATAAGGAAGCAATGATCAAAAAGTTGTAGAGAACTAGAACAAGAAAAGAGAAGGAGATGGTGTGGTCCACTTTGAATTGAAGCTTTCCCAGGATACTTCAGAGTGTTAATTCCACGAAAGTGATGACAATTATTTATTTTTAAATTTTCCAAATTAATTAACTGGAACTGGCAAATGAAACAGGTACCAGCAAGGGTATCACATACTACTTTTTCAAATCTGTCATACACACAATTCTCCTTTGTTTGAATGTGTTTGGTTATTGTGCATTGCTTAACCACATTCAACATTCTTCAGTAACAGTCTCTTCTCTTTAAATAAGTATTCACAGATTAATTGGAAGTGTTTCTCACTTTCCTCAGACAAGGCAACTGGTGACAGTGTGTGACAACAGGCTGCTAGCCACAGCCATCCAGGCTCTGAGTGCAGCACGACCAGAGTTCATTGCCTCTAAAACCTCTCCCTCTGGGCCGGACACTGAACGTGTGGTTTTGCGTAATGACCAAAGCTCTGTACAAGCCAAGTGGAGTGGTAAAGGGAACAGAGCGTCCATGAATGTGGACTGGCATGAGGAGGAGTGGGTAAGGGGGCTCAACTGACAGAAAAAGTATTAAAAAGATTGAACAGTGATTCAGATGTGTAGTAGGAAACCATTTATTCCACAACAGACTTTCATTTTTCTTCTCACTCTATCTCTACTGTAGGAAAAGGTGTGGTTGAATGTGGACAAAAGTATGGACTGTGTAATCCACTGTGTGAACAGGCTGTTAATGAGGGATCGGCTACAGAGCGACAGTAGTGAGGACGTCTTCCTCTCTGACCAGCAGCCCAACACTAGCAAGAGAGGTAGCCATGGCAATGCCTTCTGGATCAACCCCAGTAACCCATCCTCATCATCCTCGTTGTACACCACCTTGTCTTCATCACGTCTTCTTCCTGATTCCCATTCATCATTATCATCCTCTTCATCATCTATGACTCCTGCATGTGTAACCAGTTCTCACAGATCGACCTGTATGTCCATATATATTTAGTCTTCTTAAATGGCACTGTTCTTTCAAATGCTTTCACTTTTACATCCCTTTTTTCTTGTCACTTAATTTCCGGTATTACATGCCGTGTGAAAAGCTAGTTGTGTTATTAGATTTTAGTCCGGCCATATAATGAAACAATGAAATCAACAGGCTTGAGCAGTGTATTATATCATGAGGCCTCACTGATGGCATAATAAGAATGATGTGGGACAAGTATTACACAAACACAAACACACACACACACATACTCTTAAAGTTTTTCATGTCCTTAATGCCCTACTTGGTTCATGTCATGTTTCCTCCAACTACCAAACATGGCAAACAGAAAATCCGTAACCCTTTCCTACAAAACCAAAAATCATTAAAAAAAACAAAAACAGTTAAAAAAACAATAGTTTTTTTGTTTGTTTGTTTGTTTTTTAGCATTAGTATAATATGTACTTTTTTGTGTGCCTTATATATCTATTTTTAGTTTCTCCTCCAACCAGAGATCTAATCTATAGGGTTTGTTTCAGTCTGTGTAATCATCTGAAGCTCAGTGGCGTGATTGTCACTGAGAGTCTGCTCTCCAACCCCTCCTCTTTCCCTTATAGCACTCTGTTTACAACAATTGATGGGTGCTTCCAGAAAAATCTATAAAAAACAAACACTTTTACTTTTTTGTTGCGGATGCCAAAAATGAAACCTTACATCAATGTCTTTTTACCTTAATTCCTCTAAAGTGTTTAAAGATTTGTACCTTTAATACAAACCACCCGTTATTACATATGCTAAGAATGTTCATAGACAAACTTCCACATTTTGTTGGATTTAGTCATAGAATATCTATAATAAAACATGTTTTATCCTGCAGATGGCAGCCTTAATGTCGATGGCTGCTCTCCAGGTGAGCCATGTGTGTGGATTTTATGTGTTCAGAATAGTTTTTTTCTCCACTGTATCTTTGCAGTACATCAGCACTGTTATCTATGTTACTGCAGGTGAATGGAGTGATGCCCTGTATCCTCTATTGACTACACTGAATGAGTGTGTAGCCATGATGAGTGACATGGCAAAGAAGTCTATGGTGTTTGTGCTGATGCAGGACTGCGCTCCCACCATCGCTATGAGCCTGGCGTTACAGTACCGCAGAGATGTGGTCTTCTGTCAGACTGTGAGAGCATTCACACACACACACACACACACAAACACACACCTCGTTAACTACATGCACATTAAGCACTAATGAGAAACTCAGCAAATTGCTGCATCGGCTCTACTGCAGAAACACACCACTGGCCCTCTGTTACAGCGCTACAGCTACAGACTTAGTATTGATTATGGTATTGAAGCTATTCACTTTCTTTAGGTGGTTTTTGCTTTTCATTTAGCTTAACATTACTTATGGTTTTGTTTTAATAATATGATTAACAGCCATTTAAGGAATATGTGAACATTCTATATGTATAAACTTCAACCCAAAACTATATTACCAAATTATGATTTTTTTTTGTAATGAATTTACAGTTTAATGTGTTTGCCATCACATAATCTACAGTAGCACAGCATGTTTAGTAACCACAAATTTAATCTAATCTAAGATGTTCCCTGCTCTGAGTGTTATAAAACCTCCTTATCATTTTTATTGCATTTTTGCAACTAGTTTCTTGACCCCTGAGCTCAAGGGTTTTTTATGCAAAAAGCTTAATGCACATTTCAACATTAAATGCTAATTATAAAGTGTATATGTTAAACAAATTCAGAAATATAACATTACTAATCTGCATAGTGTGTCAGTAGTCACAGTAATCAAATAAACATGTTGGCAGAAAGTTGCCTATGGAGTATATTGAAGTTTCTGTAACAATTTTTTTAAACACTCTAGAATGTCAAGTCTTCTGGGCGGGAATTTTAGTTATTTAATGTATGAACACGGCTCTCTCCACAGCTAGCAGCTGTGATCTGTGGTTTCGTAGCAAAGCTGAGGAATTGTTTGTGTGATCAAGGCTTCCTTAGACAACTCCATACCATCGGCTTACTGGTCCAGTTCGAGGGTCTACTTAGCACTTATGGTATGTGTGTGTGTGTTTGCATTTGCATTTTCTTGCTATGTGTTACCGTGAAGAAACAAACAAATTTCAGTATATTATCGACAACAAATGCAGTGAAATGTAAAATGTTTGAAACGATTAAATTAATTACTTAGTATTTGGTTCATCCCCTTTTTTGTTTAATTATACTGTGCACTCCAGTTGCGTGGACTTTATGAGTTTGTGTAAAACCTTATGATCCATTTTAGATCAAATCCATCAGACTGTCATAAGAGATTAAGCACAAGTTAAATTTGACCTATTGTACAAATCAGACATCATGCTCACTATCAAACATTTGCTTACATTTAAATAAGATTAATAGTACTTAGAAATGGTGCAGAATCGTAACTATTAATTATTCAAGATATAGAAAATATACTTGCTTAGATTTTAAAAATTATCTGAGACATTTGGACCCCTCTGTATGTTACATTAAAGGGGAGGAGCTGGCCATGCTTGAGGACATGAGCATAGGTGTATTGGACCTTAGGAACGTCACCTTTAAGGTCACTCAGGCAACCTCCAGCTTCGGCCCTGACATGCTACCTGTTATCACGGGGAACCGAGATGGGTTTAATGTGAGAGTACCACTGCCTGGGGCTATGTTTGACGTTTTGCCTCGGGAAATCCAAAATGGGATGTTGCTACGTGTTCAGCCAGTCCTGTTCAACATAGGAATTAACGAGCAACAGACACTCGCAGAGAAGTACGCTTCTGTATATCTGATTCATTGTTAAATTCATCGATTAAACCTTCTAATTAAATCAGTTAAATCATAATCCATAAGCATGAATATCACTCATCTGTGTACTGGACTTTACAATGATGCTTACTTTTTCAAAAGGTTTGGTGACACCTCACTACAGGAAATAGTCAATACAGAGAGTCTGACACGACTCAACTCCTACTATGATCAGTTCAAGGAAGTGCTTCCTGAAGACTGTGAGTCTTAAACTAGTTGAAATGTTGTATTAGGTTTTATGATGTCTTTGTAGTTGTTTCACCGACTCTCTGCTCCCCAGGTCTGCCTCGTTCCCACAGTCAGTACTGTATCCCAGAGCTACTAAAATTCCTGGCTCAGAACATGAGCTCCAGGAAGAATAAGAATGTGGACATCCTTTGGCAGGCAGCAGAGGTACAGTAATTTACAATGACGGCTTGTGGTTTTGCTTCAGTTTGTACCTCAAGCCTTCCATCCTTCTCAGATGTACTAAAGAAAAGTCCTGCGATTAATAATAAATTCAATGACAACAATGTATCTGACTGATTTGATGACTGAGTGATAATTTTATTGTCTGCTCTTATGTTGTTTTTGGAAGGTGTGCCGGCGTCTCAATGGTGTGCGGGCAACCTGTTGTAAGAGTGCAAAGGACCGCACAGCCATGTCTGTAACTCTGGAGCAGTGTCTGATCCTGCAGATGGAGCATTGCATGGCCCCACAGGTCTTAAGCCAGGCCCTGGACTGCATGCGCAGGTGAAGGTTACTCGCTCACTCATGATATGTTTACTGTACAAAGTTTACTTGAACAAGCTGTTAATAGATCACTTTACTTTTATGAACAAAGATAATTCTGTTATTAGATAACAGATAAATCTTTGTTTTCAGCAGGTGTAAACGTAACTATTGTGTAATCTATGTACTTTGCATTGTCTGCAGTGAGGGCTGCAGGAGAGAGAACACCATGAAGAATGTGGGCAGCAGAAAGTATGCCTTCAATTCCCTTCAGCTGAAGGCCTTCCCCAAACAGTATAGACCTCCAGAAGGCACTTATGGAAAGGTGGAGACTTGATTGGGACACTCACCTATGTCCCCAACTCCTACTATTCTTAACCAGGCTGCTCTCCCCATCATCCTCTTTATTTTTTTTTGCCACTGATACATGTAGTTCACAAGATTGCATAAGACACTTCTCTTGTCTGATTCTGAGTATTATATCAAAGTTGATCATCAGGAATATTTGATCAGGAATCCTGTGAATGGAAGAAAAGGACTCCATTCAAGCAACAAACACTCAGCAACTACTACAAAAATAACCCATGCAGTTCTCACCATTCTTACATTTTGTGTTTAGTCTGAACAGAATCTCAGTTTCACATCCCAAATTAACCACTGACACGGTCTTTGACATAAATAAATAAATAAATAAATAAAATCACAAAATGAAATCAATTGTTTTTACTATTTCTCACCAGATCTTTAACAGATTGTTCTTTAACAAATCTTGGAGGTGTCTACATGTTGATAGACTGAATTTACAATATTATTTATGCACATCTGCTTATGTACTCCACCAGATGCAATAGGATAAATAAATGAGCATTGTTCATTTTTCTATTCATTAAATGTGCACATTATGCTGTAACTGACATTTAGCATTAGTAATTGATAGGTGTGAGTCTTATGAAGTTTTATTTTATCACAAGGCTGTACATATAATGCTTTAAATCAGCCCTTTACCTTATAAAGAGCAACAGTGTGTATTTTACGGGTTGTAGATTTCCAAGGAAAGGGCCTTTCTCATGCTGTTGCTAAGCACAGGTAATGTTTGTACAGTTAATACAGTGAAATGTTGTGAATAGATATTAACATAATTTTAGCTAAGTTGTGTAAGATAATTAAGACACTATTCAGTCGTTCGTTGTTAATTGTTTGTACATGTGTTATGTAAATCTCTTTGGGGTTCTGCTGATATGTCATTATTGTTATTCCCGTTTAAAGTGCATCTGATTAGAATCATACTAATTTATTCTCATGACTTACTTATAAATTATTCTGTTATTTTCTTTACAGGATAAATTAATTTTCCATATCAAAAAAGAATCTCTATAGACACTTTAATGTACTTCTTAAACCCTTTGTTATGCTTATAGCATGGAAAACTCAGTTTAGAGTTTAACACAAAAAACTCAATATGATGAACATACGTAACTTTAACTATGTAAAGACATTATGTAAATTATTGTTTGTTTTTTATTTGATGGCTATGCTTAGCAGTGTATAAATACTCATGTAACCTTTGTCATTCAGTTCTCCATTTATGCCCACACAAATACTGGATTAGCAGTAAATAATGCAGAACTCTTCGTCTAAACATGTAGCTATTAAAACAAATTATACACGTTTTACTGAGTGTTATGTTTCTGATTTACAAACAGACAGAATTGCTCAGTAATAAGCTGTTCAATATTATTGAAGATTTATTATTGGAGGCTTTATTAGGTTTATTTAAATAGTTTATTTATTTATTTAGATATGGACTGATGTCATAAGAAAGATTAAAGCATTTTTGTAAGTCTTGCATAAAAGAACTATACAGTGATGCCTCGAGATACGAGTTTAATTCGTTCCGTGACTTTGCTCGTATCTCAAATTGCTCGAATCTCAAAACAATTTTCCTGTTTAAATGAATTGAAATCCTATTAATCCGTTCCAGCTCACAAAATTCCACTCCAGTTGTTTTGTTTATGTGTTTTGAATATGAAAAATGCACAGTACCTGTATTTATAAATGACCAAATATTGTATAAAAACATAGAGTAATAAAAGAGAATGTTAAAATAAACTGGTTTTACTTTACGGAAGATGCGCACGGAGGTTGAGGGAGGAGTAAACAGGCGGAGGAGTTAGGAGGAATTACACTTTCACTTTCGTTCACTTACTCGCTACTGTACACTCTTAATGCTATCCATCCATCCATCTTCTACCGCTTATCCGGGGCCGGGTCGCGGGGGCAGCAGTCTAAGCAGGGACACCCAGACTTCCCTCTCCCCAGACACTTCCTCCAGCTCCTCCGGGGGAATACCGAGGCGTTCCCAGGCCAGCCGAGAGACAGTCCCTCCAGCGTGTCCTAGGTCTTCCCCGGGGCCTCCTCCCGGTTGGACATGCCCGGAACACCTCCCCAGGGAGGCGTCCAGGAGGCATCCGGAACAGATGCCCGAGCCACCTCAACTGACCCCTCTCGATGTGGAGGAGCAGCGGCTCTACTCTGAGCTCCTCCCGAGTGACCGAGCTCCTCACCCTATCTCTAAGGGAGCGCCCAGCCACCCTGCGGAGGAAACTTATTTCAGCCGCCTGTATCCGGGATCTTGTCCTTTCGGTCATGACCCAAAGCTCATGACCATAGGTGAGGGTAGGAACGTAGATCGACTGGTAAATAGAGAGCTTTGCCTTGCGGCTCAGCTCTTTCTTCACCACAACAGACCGGTATATCGACCGCATCACTGCAGAAGATACACCGATCCGCCTGTCGATCTCCCGCTCCATCCTTCCCTCACTCGTGAACAAGACCCCAAGATACTTAAACTCTTCCACTTGAGGCAGGGGCTTTCCACCAACCTGAAGGGGGCAAGCCACCCTTTTCCGGCTGAGAACCATGGCCTTGGACTTGGAGGTGCTGATACTCATCCCCGCCGCTTCACACTCAGCTGCAAACCGTCCCAGTGCACTCTGAAGGTCCTGATTTGAAGAAGCCAACAGGACAACATCATCTGCAAAAAGCAGAGACGAAATCCCGTGGTCCCCAAACTGGACTCCCTCCGGCCCCCGGCTGCACCTAGAAATCCTGTCCATATAAATAATGAACAGAACCGGTGACAAAGGGCAGCCCTGCCGGAGTCCAACATGCACCGGGAACAAGTCTGACTTACTGCCGGCAATGCGAACCAAACTCCTGCTCCGGTCATATAGGGACCGGACAGCCCTTAGCAAAGGGCCCCGGACCCCATACTCCTAGAGCACCCCCCACAGATCACCACGAGGGACACGGTCGAATGCCTTCTCCAGATCCACAAAGCACATGTGGACTGGTTGGGCAAACTCCCATGAACCCTCCAGCAACCTGGCGAGGGTAGAGAGATGGTCCAGTGTTCCACGACCGGGACGAAACCCGCATTGTTCCTCCTGAATCCGAGGTTCGACTATCGGCCGGATTCTCCTCTCCAGTACCCTGGCATAGACTTTTCCGGGGAGGCTGAGGAGTGTGATCCCCCTATAGTTGGAGCACACCCTCCGGTCCCACTTCTTAAACAGAGGGACCACCACCCCAGTCTGCCAGTCCAGAGGAACTGTCCCCAGACGCCACGCGATGTTGCAGAGGCGTGTCAACCAAGACAGCCCCACAACATCCAGAGACTTGAGGTACTCAGGGCGGACCTCATCCACTCCCGGTGCCTTGCCACTGAGGAGCTTCTCAACCACCTCAGTGACCTCAGCTTGGGGGATCGACGAGTCCTCAACTGAGCCCTCTGCCTCTGCTTCCTCAGTGGAAGACATGTCGGTGGGGTTGAGGAGATCCTCGAAGTACTCCTTCCACCGTCCGAGAATGTCCCCAGTCGAAGTCAGCAGATTCCCACTCCCACTATAAACAGTGTGAGCAGGGCACTGCTTCCCCCTCCTGAGGCGCCGAGGCCAACCGATAGTCCTTTTCCATGGTCTCACCGAACTCCTCCCAGACCCGAGTTTTTGCCTCTGCAACCACCCGGGCTGAAGCTCGCTTGGCCCTCCGGTACCTATCAGCTGCCTCCGGAGTCCCCCGAGCCAACCAGGCTCGATAGGACTCCTTCTTCAGCTTGACGGCATCCCATTATTTCCGGGGTCCACCACCGGGTTCGGGGATTGCCGCCACGACAGGCACCGGAGACCTTACGGCCACAGCTCCGCGCGGCCGCGTCGACAATGGAGGTGGAGAACATGGTCCACTCAGACTCAATGTCTCCAACCTCCCTCGGGATCTGGTTGAAGCTCTGCCGGAGGTGGGAGTTGAAGATCTCTCTGACCGGAGACTCTGCCAAACGTTCCCAGCGGACCCTCACAGTACGTTTGGGTCTGCCAAGTCTGTCCAACTTCCTCCCCGGCCATCGGATCGAACTCACCACCAGGTGGTGATCAGTTGACAGCTCCGCCCCTCTCTTTACCCGAGTGTCCAAGACATACGGCCGGAGGTCAGATGAAACAACCACAAAGTCGATCATCGACTTCCGACCTAGGGTGTCCTGATGCCATGTGTACTGATGGACACCCTTATGCTTGAACATGGTGTTCGTTATGGACAAACTGTGACTAGCACAGAAGTCCAATAACAGAACACCACTTGGGTTCAGGTCAGGGGAGCCGTTCCTCCCAATCACGCCCCTCCAGGTGTCACTGTCGCTGCCCACGTGAGCGTTGAAGTCCCCCAGTAGAACGACGGAGTCCCCGGTCGGAGCACTTTCCAGCACCCCTCCCAGAGACGCCAAGAAGATCGGGTACTCTACACTGCCATTTGGCCCGTAAGCACAAATAACAGTGAGAGGCCTCTCCCCGACCCGAAGGCGCAGGGAAACGACCCTCTCGTTCACTGGGGTAAACTCCAACACATGGCTTCTGAGCTGGGGGGCTATGAGCAAGCCCACACCAGCCCGCCGCCTCTCACCGCGGGCAACTCCAGAGTAGTAGAGGGCCCAGCCTCTCTCGAGGAGTTGGGTTCCAGAGCCCAAGCCGTGCGTGGAGGCGAGCCCAACTATATCTAGTCGGTATCTCTCTACCTCCCGCACCAGCTCAGGCTCCTTCCCCCCAGCGAGGTGACATTCCATGTCCCTAGAGCCAGATTCCGTGTCCGGGGATTGGGTCGCTGAGGCTCCCGCCTTCGACTGCCACCCAATCCACAATGCACCAGCCCCTTACGGTTTCTCCTGCAGGTGGTGGGCCCACAGGAGATCGGCCCCACGTCACTCCTTCGGGCTAAGCCCGGCCGGGCCCCATGGGGTAAGACGAGGCGCGGATCTGAGGCGCGCTCGCGCTCGGCCACCAGGCGCTCGCATGCGAGCCCCAACCCCGGGCCTGGCTCCAGGGTGGGGCCCCGGTTGCGCCATACCGGGCGCCGTCACGGACCTTGTTTTAACTTTCTTCATAAGGGTTTTTGAACCGCTCTTTGTCTGGCCCGTCACCCAGGACCTGTTTGCCTTGGGAGACCCTACCAGGGGCAGAAAGCCCCAGACAACATAGCTCCTAGGATAATTCAGGCACTCAAACCCCTCCACCACAATAAGGTGGCGGTTCAAGGAGGGGACTCTTAATGCTACTTTACACTTAAATGGAACTTAACTAAACTAAAGAGAGCAGCAACTAGGAAATAGAATAGACCCCCATATAACAGAACCATTAATCATGCATAGAGTTAAAAATAGGAAAGGAAAATAATAAATGGATAAATAAATAATTAAATAATTAGAGAGGGGGAGAGAGAGAGAGAAGAATATGTGGAGATTTATGACGTAAACTGGTACAAGGAACACAGGTTCCGGCATGGTGGAGTCGGGGTTGGAGGAGGAAGTTTAGATCGCGGCAGCAGCAAAGCGCTAGAGCGGCTCTATGAATTGTAATTTAAATGGTCGGGTAATATGGATGTCGTAACCGGATTGGTGCGCGGAGTGGACAGCTGATTAATAGCTGATGCACACTTGACACGTGGCCTGACAGAACTAATGCGATGCTTGATTTCTCTTAACTTAACTGAACTTAATTGCTACAATTTCTGTTTTCTTTACATTAATTTTGCTTAATTTTCTTCATCGCTTTTCTCTTCACTTGTTTTTGCCTTTTTTTGTCACTCTTTCCTCACTAACATCTGCCAATCGTTTTAATAAAAACCTGTCCGGTCGGCATATCAGATCCGTTTTAAGCGTTGGATCAAAATTACGGATCCGCAGATGGTCGGCACCTCACGCAGCCCCTTTGCGACTCTCCATATAGGAAATGAATGACTTCCGCTTTATCGGCCGTCGTTTGTCGTGTGCAGTGGAAAGGCGGCTTTAACCGAGTGAGACGCGGGAAGCTGAGGCGGGGAAACAGAGCACACGTGGTTGTTGGGGATCTTTGTTTCGGCGGCGGCGGCTCGGATGCTCGTATCTCAAAAATTTGCTCGTATCTCAAGCCAAAAATTTGGTCGAATCACAGCTCGTATATCAAAAAATTCGTATGTCAAAGCACTTGTATCTCGAGGTATCACTGTAGTAATAGAATAAGAATTGCAACATTCATATATTTACATTTACAGCATTTGGCAGAACAAATACAGAAGTGCTTAAGTCTCTATTATTGGATACATTAACTCTGGTTCACTAGGTTACAGACTTAAGATACCATGAAGATACCATAAATCACTGTTCAAAGGTTTTTTTTATTTGTTTCTTTTTTATAAACATATATGCACCAAACAAGGAAGGAAGTGCTAGTTGAAGTGTTTCATGAATAAGTAGGTCTTTAACCATCATTTGAAGATAGCCAGTGACTCAGCTGTCCGGAGCTCTAGGGGAAGTTCATTCCACCACCTTGGTGCCAGAACAGACAAGAGTCTTTCATCCCATCATTTGTTAAATGCTTATCCTACACAGTGTCACAGGGAGCTGGGGGCCATTCAAAATTAACTTGGGGAACACTTTGAATGGGGTGCCAACTCACCACATGGTAAAGTTACACAAACTTACACACTCATTCACACAGTACAGACAATTTAAAGATGCCAATCAATCAGTGTATTATTTTTAAAGAAAATGTATGTCTGGGGAGGACTCAGGAGGACCCCTGGGAAACATGTAAAACTTGTGCACACAGTTCACACATCAAACCCCAAACCTCCCAACCCTGGAGGTGTGAGACAAATGTACTAACCACTAAGCAAACATATCATACATACTGTATCATTATATATAGTAGGGCTTGGTAATATGATGATATTAACTAAATAATATCATAATATTGATATTATGATATTAATTAATATCATAATTAAATTGTCACCAAAAAATAAAAAAATAAATAAATAAAATGAAAAAAAAAATTAAAAAGATAAATACATTTCTATAAAAAATCTAAAAACATCTGCTTTGTCATTTTATTCGAACTAAATGAAACAAAATGAATGAATTTTATTTTGTTTAATTTTAATGTGTTTGTTTATTATTAAATAAAATAATATATTTTTTTAAATAATCAAACTACATTTTTTATAACAATTTAAAAAAAAGCAGTAAACATACACATCGTCATACATATAGTTGCAAATATTTCGATTATAATTTATAATAAAATATTATAAGGTCATTGTGTCGTTAACGGTGGCGTGCAAATATCTTTACCGGAAATGGTACCGGACGTTACGAAAGAGATTCAACATAGGCGGGATTAGAGCTACTACTTGGAGACAACTACATCGAGTGAGTAGTGTTTTATATTCTGTCGCAAAAAAAAACTCTATTAAATGTTTGGTAATAAGACTGAACTAATAATTGTAGGCGCTGGACAATTAAAGTAACTAATAGTTCATGTGAACGGTGTGGTGCTGATTTAAACTGTACACTTTCTCACAATGTAGTTACCTGTAAATGTAGCAGCTACAGAGAGAAGTGTGAGAGAAGCTTGTAAAAATGACCTGAGATCCACAATGAATCAGGAAAGACTTTGTATACTTGCTTAAAAGAATGCAGAAAAGTTCAAAGGAGGAAGAAGAAGAGGAAGAAGAAGAAAAAGATTGAGAAGAAGAGGAAGAAAAAGAAGAGGAAGATGAGGAAGAAAAAGAAGAGGAGGAAGAAGAAAGAGAAAAAGAAGAAGAACTATTCCAGATGACCTTTAATTAAAATAAATTCAATGTTGACTTTATTTGAAGTCTAATTTAAAGTACTGAAGATTTAAAGGTTTTGAATAAATATTAAAAAGGTTAGAAATTCTATATGTTCAAGTGCTATTTATTTATTCTGAAAGGAGAGAAGGCAGCCTAGAACCTGTCTAGAAGCAGCCCTGGTGACCAGCAATAGATCACTGAAATCATGTTTTTCCCTTACTTTTGGTTGATGTGAATGTTAAGCGAAGCTTTTGGCCTTTTTCTGCATACTGATATGTATTGTGCTGCTACCACACAATTTATATCTCGATTATACCTGAATGAGTAGGTACAACTGTAGTCCTAAAAGTGATGTGTAATAATAATGTAGTTAACAAAGCTGTCATGAAGCAAACATCTTATCAAAAATGTATGCTGTTCAGTGTGATTGCAAAATTGCAACTTCTTTTCTTTGTAAATTGATGTTGACTTGGCTGTTAATGGTTTATGTCAACAATCAGGAAACACCATGGAAAAGAAGTTTCTGTGAAGACTGTGGAGTGGACGATGCTCAGGCTATCATGATGGCTCTGGCTGTGCCGAATGTGCAGATCCTGGGTATCACCTGCGTTCATGGCAACTCCTCCATAGAGAATGTGTGCAAAAACGTCCTGCGAGTCCTACAAGCTTGTGACCGGATGGAGGTAAGATGTGGAGTTGTTTGAATCTTGTGCACTGCATATTTTTGAGTTTTATTAGGCATTATGATTTCCAGTTTTCTGAAAGCTTAATTTATACAAATTTGTATGATTTGCTAGCTGAGAAATATGATTAATATCCTGAATTTGAGCATAGTCGTGTGGCAGGTTATTACATTTTTAGCTTTAGTTCATGGTTCTTAATCAACAGACACAGGTTTGGATATATGTTTTAGATTCCTGTATTCAGAGGGGCATCAAAGCCAATTCTTGGGGATGCTATAAATGCTTCTCTGTTTCATGGACATGATGGGCTTGGTGATGCTCCAGACCCAAACGCTCCTGGTCTGGAACTAGTACAAAAGGAGGGGGCCGTTTCAGCCATCATCCGCATCGTTAACGAGCATCCAGGAGAGGTATACTTATCACTACACATTATGTAGTCTGAGCAGAATTATTCCAGATGATTTTAAAATTTGGTCTGCAATGAGATCTGCCTTATACTTGATTTTCATTTAGAATTTTGCTCAGGGCTGCAATTCTTGTGAAATAATTGTGTAATCTTTCAGGTATCTTTAGTGGCTACAGCTCCTTTGACAAACCTAGCACTAGCAGTAAAGTTGGATCCTATGTTGCCGGAGAAGCTAAAAGGCCTGTACATCATGGGAGGCAACACAGATTGTGAGTACTTTGTCCTGTGAAAAGACACTGCTAACTTGACTCACTTGAATCATTACCATTTTCTGCTTAGCGGCCTCTATTGTGTTGGTTGATGGCTAACAGTTTTCACTGTAAACATTAACCATTATAACCATGTGTATTTAGCTAGGGGGAACACTACTGCATGTGGAGAATTCAACTTTACAGCAGACCCTGAAGCAGCGTATATTGTATTGAATGAATACCTCTGCCCAACTTACATTGCCTGCTGGGAGTTCACTTGCCACCACAGCTTGCCCTGGGTAAATATTACATTATAAAATACATTAATAAAAAAAATAAAAAGCCATGTAGGATTTAGGACAAGTTGAGCTTCTCCACATAGTACCTCAGTTCTGCACACATTTGTTTCTGCTCATCAAACACACCTGGGGTCTGTTCCAGAAAGCAGGATTGAAAAATGTTGAACTCAGAATTAAGCTTAATTACTGGGAGCATTCTGGATTAACATGTAATGTGCAAATACTTATTTGCACCTATTGATCCTGTCTGAATACATCACTCCTGGAAATACATAGTAGAATTAGTGACACTTGTGGTTTGGAGGGTTTGAGACAGAAGAAATTGGAGGCAGGCTTGTGAACTCAAAAAGCATGCTTTTATTTTTACTTTTCAGTGGTTTAACACACACACACACACCTCTCTCTCTCGTCAGATTGCTTATTTATCCCGCAGTCAGTATTTAGGCAGTAAGTAACAGGGTTCGTACAGGTTTCTTCAAGTTAAATTCAAGTCTTTAAGACCTTTTTAAGACCATTTAAATAAAAAATTAATACCTATTTCACGTCCCTACCAGCAAAGAAAAACAAAATCCTTGAACTTGTGTTCATTTATTTTTCAAATGTGGAATGGGTAAAAGATAAGCCAAGCAGTGTGAAAAATAAAAACATTTCAGTAGGCCACAAGAAAGTTTGCCGAACAATGTTAAGTTGTTTTTTTAACATGAGCTAGCTACTTATTCCATGCTGGTAATATGGGGAACTGAGAGACCCCTGAACAATAAACATCGAAAATCAGAACTCAACAATAAATTAAATTAAATTACATTAAATTAAGAAACACAGTTGGTGTGGACCCAAATGCTGTGCGCAGATCCACTCTAGTTGCGGCCATAGCTGGAGGGTCTGCAGCGCTAGCAGCAAGCTGGCTAACATTAGCGCCTGTTGCCGCTTCAGGCACATTAGCAGATAGCTGGCTAAAATTAGTTGGTTGAAACACGCAGGCGATGGAAGGAGTTTGTTTTTGTCCATTGAGAGCGTTTATGTGCTCGGGCGACTAGGCATGAGACTCTAATGCATTCATTCCCATTGTACCTAGCTGAATCCTTTTTTTGCATATGGTGCAAAACGCCTCAAAAACGTTGTTGTCCACTGGTTTTAACCAATGACGAAAAGAGTTTTTATAAAGCCACGCTTCATTAAATTTACATTTCCCCATAACCTCAGAATGAAATTGGTAGCTAGCTAACGTAAAAACAAACTTTAAAAATATAACTGCGTGCGTCAGTCAACATTTCCTGTGGAATGCTGAGATTTTCATTGATTTCTCGCGCTTCTCCTTCGCTTGTTGTGTTGTGTTGTAGTCTATGGCTGTGGTGTCGTAGCGCGTGATCTTCCTTTACTGAAGGCATCGCGTGTTCGCAGTATTTTGTACGGTGACCCGGGGCTGCGTTGCGTTCTCAATTATTGGTTCCGCCACTCTTTTATACTACGTCATTTAATCAAAATAATCGTGGTTGACAAATGAAACTTTTGAGGAAAATTACAATATGGAGAAGTTACATACAGCACAATTTTTAAGACCCAGACATCAAAATTCAAGACTTTTTAAAGACTTTTTAAGGTATTATTTCCAAATTAATAAATTCAATGCTTTTAAGACTTTTTAAGACCCCGCGGGAACCCTGAAGTAATGTTATGTAAAGAGAACTTCTTTGCCCGATGTTCCATTAAACATAACATTTATTCATTTTGTTAAATATATTTAAAAATTTGAAGTCAAGATTCTCTAAGACTTGAGTCAATTCTGAATTTTCAGTTAATTTCCTGACACATTGTGTTTTGCGCTTTGTGGACCAGACCCCTGATCTCAGAAAAGCTTGAAAAATATTTTAATGAGAGCTCTTTCACTGCTCTCTATACAAGCGGTTATAATGACATTGTGCATTTTACTTGTCAAAGTATTGTAAATAGTTATTGTACAAGTATTGTGCACCCTTTACTCACACTTCACACAAAATAAGCCTTGAAACCTTAAGGGGTTATAAATTTGCCCTTCTGAGAGAACCCTTTAAAGGTTCTGTGTAGAACTCTTCCTCACACTGTTCCCCTAACACCAAGGATGGAGAAGCCCTTTTAAAAAAGCAACACAACACCGCTTTAAGTTCCCATGAAGACACATTCAAGAGTTTAGAACATGTACTGCTTATACAGTGCTTTACACTGTGTTGACTGCCTTTACAGGGGTTCTGTGACATTTGGCTAGCTCAGGATACCGCTAAAGCTCGGTTCATGAAGAAGATCTTCCAGCACAGCATGGACCTGTGTAACAATGAGAGGGTCTGCAAAGAGCAAGTATATGAATCAGGATTTATTTCTTGTGATTCGTTTGCCATGGCAGCTGCCATCAATGACAAGATCATCGAGAGTGACCATAAGGCTGTAACTGTAGAGCTCACTGGTAAACATACCAGGGGAATGATGGTGGTAGATCACATTGATGAACTGAAGAAGACTCATAAAGCTTACATTATGAAGAAGATGGATTTAGAAGAGTTTAAAACGCTGCTAACGAATGCTTTGAAATGATTATTTTATCAGGCTCATAAAAGCAAATTAGTGTAGCTGAAATCAGCTGAATCAGATCTTGTTAGTTTGTGTATTTTAATCTGTTTTGTTTTTTTAAATTGCGACTTAATTGCAGAACTTGTAATAAATGTTCTTGTATTAATTACAACTGACAGCAGTATTTGAGTAAATGATTTTTTAATAGAATTTTACAAAAACCATTGTTTAAAAAAATCTGAACTTTCTTTTAATATATATATATAGATCGTTACTCTCCACAGCAATGAAAAATCTGCATCTGTAATTATATTGGTGCTGTTAATAAAACTAAATGAATTTCACATGTTCTAGAATGTATTGTTTAAGTGATGGTAATGTTATTAATGAAGAAGTGTAATGATGTTAGTGTTTACAGTTTTGTAAGCCACCCTTTTAAAAGACCAATAATTTTTGTAGCATGCACATACAAATAAAATGTTTATTTCAAACAAGCCATTGTGTTTCACAACATCTGTGTAAGAACATGTAAATGCTACTTTGAGTAACTACAAGGAATATCAACACACGTACATTTATCTTGTTTGGCTGACGATTTTATACAAAAAGACTTACAAATGAAAAAGGAAACAACCAAAGTGGTAACTGGGTAGTGCTGGAAATGGAAATATAGCCCAATGATTTAATCAGTGTCAAAAAAAAAATATCAGGGTCCATTAGTAGCCTTTTCTGCCTCTAAACCGAGATCTTGTGTCCAGCTACAAATTGAAGAAAAGAAAAAAGAGTAATGTCAACTTATTTTTCAACATCATGCATATTACAAACAAAACAATCAATAAACACAGAGGATCCATTTTACTACTAGTAAAAAACTACTATGGCAAAAACATGAAATTAGTTATTTGAGAACAGCAATAATTAAGACAAAAGCAACTAACCATTGACCGTTTACATTCAAAGAAAGAAACCTGCAGGCCTTTGCAGTGTCCCTCCTTCAGACAGTCACTGGGCTTTTTACCTTCCTAAAGCAAAAATAAATAAATAAAGCGTTAAAAACAGTTATGCACTTCCTGTGGGCTTTATATTAATTATATATATATATATATATATATATATATATATATATATATATATATATATATATATATATATATAAAATCAAAGCATATTGCTGTGAACATCTTGTGTTCAATTTGTGTTCTAGATTATATCAACTCACAAAAGAAGCCACTAACCGCCCTGTAACAAAAAGAATCTCTATAACAAGGTGACAAACTAAAGTAAAATGATGTAACTTAACTGTGTGAGACAGAGTCCAAGATTAGTATTGAATATAATAACAAACACATACATTACTGTCTCAATAAAATATCAACAAAACTAACACCACATTCATTTACGTAAAATAAGAACAAATCGCATAATATGCAGTGCTTTAACCCTGGAATACTGTTAGAATTAGGTTTTAATTCTAGCTATCTATCTGCTTGAGGTTTTTAGCAGTGAGCTAGAAGCTAAACAACCTTTACAACGCAGTCATGCTGAAGGAGACAGGCCTTAAAATCTTCTCTGATTCCGGCACAAGCTCGAACATCCTCCTCTTTATCTTCGTAGTACTGGGGCATTGTGTTCACTTTGCATTCACTCTTATTTAAACATTCAATTGTGTTGTTCTGTCAATATAAACTTAACAAAGCTAGGTGTACGAGCCTGTTATTGACGCTGCCATGTTTTCCCAGCAGCACTCGGGGCAGGAACGCTAGTCACCTACTTCCGGTCCTGATTGGTCCTTAGCACATAGACAACAAATAAACCCGTCACTCTGTATAGCGACTCTTTTGTAACTACAATTGTTGACAATTAAGTAGTAGACGTTTTAAGTAGATCTTCTTTGTGTATATGTATCCAAATGTACTGTAGTATGAATTTAATGCCCACACTGTAGAATATATAGTCATCCCACACCGAGCCACTGCGCATGCGCTGTTGTCATCCTCATCCACTGACCTGACTTATGGAGGAAGGATGGAATTTGTTTTGCGGTTTCTTGGCAAAACGAGAAACATTTTTTGTCTCATATTGACCTCAAGTTAACCACATTTAAATATATCTAATATTAATCTTGAATTTTGTATGTATTATTCTTTATATTATTCTTTATAATAACCTTTTGTTCTATGTTTATGTTCTGTAAAGCTGCTCTGAGACAATGTCACTTGTAAAAAGTGCTATAGAAATAAACTTGAATTGAAAGTAATACAGAAAATGGACGGATGGGTGATTTATGTAAATAAAAACGGATAAAACGGATAATGTGTGGTGTTCTTTAATTAATACAATAATTGATGACAAATTGACCTAAGATGGTGCATCAGAAGCCAACATGCAATAAAATGCCCAAACATGATTGCAGGAATTGAACTTCTGACCACAAGAGGGTTCAAATTCACAACTAGATTCTATTGTAAACGCCATGGTATGTTGGGAAATGCAATACTCTGTAATAATGAGGAAAAGAACAGGATGTGATTCGTTGAGTTTTCTCGGTAGTTTAAATAGGACTGAAATGGGCATGCATGAGTAAAATTCATTAGAAGGACTAATCCAGAGAGGTACAGAAGGTACAAGAGAAAGGTTAAATTATGTCAGGTTTAATTTATTTCTGTAATCTCCATTTAAATCTTGAAACGATGCACACATGAAGGCACATGAAAAGCTTGGATGCACCAGACAAGGGGATTTTTTTTTTCCTTCTACCCAGTGTGGGTATGTTTAAACTTTAGACTAAGTGGCGGATTTTATTCAGCCTCCTGAGAATTGAATCATCATTCTATACAAAAGCAACTATGTACAAGAATTCTGACATTAATTAAGACAAAACAGCAGTAACCCTAAACTGTCTGGTCAGATGTCATTGCTATGGCATGCTATGGTACCTTTAGTCTAGTTCGTTCTCAAACAACACAAACTGGGCAGTATTTCAAACAACACATTCTCTGAGTAGACTGTTGCATGTGCTCATTTAGGAGTTTATGTTTCCAGAGCCAAGCGAGATCACATGTTTAAAAAAAACAAACATGTAAACAAATATATACACACAGACACATTTCCAGCACATTTCACTTGTTCGGTCTATCCCGAGCAGATGATATGCTTTTGTAAGTGAAGGTGATATGCTTGACACACTTACAGATTACATGATTTCATTGGTGCAGAACAGTAAATGACAGGATTTCTCCAGCTCAAATCATATTCAAACAACAACAACTCAAAGTTATATACAATCAAATGAGATGAGAGCACATTTTCAGCAAAGTCAAAAGCCATAGAGCTCAACAGATGGAACCCTTTTTCAGTGACAATTTACTGCACATAAATGTACATAAGCATTGTGCTACTACTCTCTCTACATTAAATCCTCAGTGTGCCAGAGTTCATACACAACAGTGGACTAACAGAGTGGACTAACACTATCAAATGTTCCATCCATCATAATTCTATGGTTTTTGTATTTCCCTTCTTAAAACAGACAAGATGGCAGTGAACCAACATGGACAAAAAATGATAAATATTTGATAGTCATTGTAGCATATGGACTATGTACAGAACAGCGTGCTAAGCACAGAAGAGTGGGTAAGAAAACCTCCAATTCTAGTCCTTTTTATCCTTAGTAAGTCTACTCTTTGTTCTATTGCAGTTCTCCAAAAATCTGTGACAGATAAGCAGCCATCGTAATACATGGACTAGGTGCAGAATAATAATAATAATAATAATAATAATAATGATAATAATAATAAAAATAGAGGCTTTTCAAGGACGATACTGGGAGCCTCATGCCAGAGTTACTCTTGTATAAAACAGGGCATCTGACAGAAAGTCTTCCCATTCTACACAATAAGGCACAACGTGGGGCGGGGACCTGCACCCTTTGCAACTATGTAGAGGAAAAAACTGCCATGACCCCAATTCCTCACCTTCAATCAATTTTAAAGCATTATATATATACATATATATATATATATATATATATATATATATATATATATATATATATATATATATATATATATATATATATATATATATATAATGTATATAATTTCTTTATATATACACACACACACACACATCAAATATTTACCAAAATTATTTACGTCTTCTGAATCATAAACTTTTCACAGCATAAAATATAATAATTAAAAAAAAACCTCTCTTGTACAAATTAAACATTTATTTCAAATAAGTTAAATCACCTTTATAGATCGTCAAAATAAGTGTCCCTTCCTATGAAAGGCAAATGTTGATTGGTTTTATATCATTTGACATTGTTGTGGGGGAAAAGGGCAGGAAGAGCATCCTGTTGTACAGGAGTCCTGCACTGTGGGTTCTGGGTTTTTTTTTTTTTTTTTTTTTACAAATTCCTTTCAAAAGCATTTTGGCAAAAGTAGTCATTGTTTCTTGAACAAAATGGAATGAGTTAAAACTGAGTGCCATATCCCTGTACTGTTAAAACTCAAGTAAGCAACATCTTTATCCACTTTTTAATCAAAAAACAAAAAAACAAAAAAAAAAAAATCCTGATAAACTTTTGTAAAATATACACCAACATTTAAAAAGAAAGTAAAACAAAATACACCAAAATATGTTTGCCTTGTTTCACTGATCATGAATGGCATGTCCACGAGGAGTCAGTACATATAATATTTCTCCTTCAGGGGAAGAAGAATGACAGCCAACAGTCCAACAAACACCAACTTTCTATTAGATAAACACAATTCATCAAGGCTCAAGCTTCAGTGTCTGGTTTAGTTCCTTCAAAAAGCATCTTTTATACAGTAGTATTCACACTGATGCCCAGAAAACATGAAGGAAATTGTCTTTATGAACATGAAATCCTTAAAAAAAAAAAAAAAAAAAAAAGGAGAAATTTGAACAGAGAAATATAAAGGGATGAAAAGAGATTAAGCCAGCAATCCATAAAGTGACACACTGACTGGTAGCGTCCATGCGCTTTGATGATGTCACTGCGTTAAAATCCCTGCAAGGGCCTTTACAGCACAGCTTGGCCTCATGGGAGCAGGAATGGTGAAGACCTACACACAACTATGCAGCAAGTCTCTTTATGTGAATCTGAAGGGGAGAAAATCCAAATACAATATACAGCCATCAAAAACAACATATTTGTCAGCAAATTTAAATGTAAATGTAAATACATGTGCAAATATGTAAAACCAAAGTTAATTTGTGCTAGCCTGAGAAAGTAGGGCTTTATAAAGTGTAAGAGTAATAACAGGTGCTGAGAGGTAAGAAAAGGCCAGAAAGAGCTTTTGTGGCTAACCTCACTGATAATAGCCCACACCGCAGAGTCCTTCATGACCATAAGACGCAAAGCAGCCACAGGGTTAAGGGCAAGGTCCACTTTGCCCTCAGCCACTCCATTCTCAAACTCACCTAGAGATTCAATAGGGTTGAAGGATATTAGGAACTATCAGGAAATCAAATATATATTAGGAAATCAAAAGCTTAAAAATTAAAACTTTTAAAGCAACCTACCGATTTTGTAAAAATTGTCATCGGTGTGTTTGTACTTCTCTTTGGTCTTCATTTCTGAGTCCTGAAAGGAAACTCAAGCACTTAGAATCCATGAAACGGTCAACAAATAAAGATTAAAAAGTATAATTATAAAAATTATAAAATTATAAGCTGCTTCAGATTACTACAACTCTTGTATACATGAAGCTCAAACTTCAAAGGCTCACTAAGCCTCGAGTCCCAGCAGGCCTGTGGGTTCAAGCCTCATTAACAGAGCAGCACAACTTGCTGCTAGCTAAAATTAGCACACTAGTGCCAGCCGAGAGTACAGAGAGAACTACGGCTCACATGCGAATTTGGAACTACTGACGGGGCTCAAACTGCAAGTCAGGAGTGACAGAACATCATGACAATGACATAGTAAAAGCTTTTTTCCGCATTTTAAGAAGCGTCTCACCGGGAACGGCATAACCTCCACTGTGGTGTTCTCGATTTTATCCCCTGGGTGCTCTTGATTTCCACTGCGGAACAGGAACCTGTCAATCAAACATTAATATTTAGAGACACAAAGCCATGGATATTGTGCATGCGCCCCCCCCTCAAAATAAAACCAAATAAAATGTTTACGATTCAGTTTTCCTAAAATACCTTAAGTCTAAATTTGGATTTACTGGTTTAATAAAAAAAAAAGGGTAGAAGTAGTATGAGCTATCAAACTATGTTTAATGGACAGTGGAATCTGACAAGATAAGCAAGATGGGGAAATACTCATGTTACTGTAATTAAGTAAACTGTTTAAGTATTTGTACTGAGTATATTTTTACGTCTGTTATTTTACTTGTACTTAAGTACAAATTAAGCTAAGTAATTTACTTTGTTATTTTTAAAATCACAATTTGTTACTGAGTACGCCTAATGGAGCAATGAAAAGCCTGGCATTTGAAAAGCCTGGCATTTGAAGTGAAAAACAAAACTCCCGCCACCTTACATTTACATGAGCGGACCGTGATCGTACAGTGAAAAGGTAATTGAATGAAGGTTTGGGACACATGGAGATTCAAGACAGCAACGATGATGAATCTAAAGAGTGCAGAAATGACGACGACATAGCGGAGTACGAGTGCCCATGGCCACACCTGGAGAAGCCGATCACCTATAGAGGGAGGAAAGGTGACAGCGTGCTGATGCAGTCTAAACACTGTTTGCTATCTGCTGTGGTTTCGACTTACAAGATCAGCCTCTAATCTAAAGAAACACATTATGGTAAGAAGACTAACAACTCTGTGAGGTTTTATTTATTTATTAATACGTTTTGGTTTATGTGTTGTTCTGTGATTCGTATATAAACCACGCCAGACAGTTTGATTTGTGCGAATAGCGTGACTAGATTAATAGCGAGTTCAAAAGTGTTTTTAGTATCTTTAAATGTCTTTTATAAAATGTGTTTTGCTGTCTGGATCTCGTCTGATTCAGGGGTTACTGATAAGTCAATAAATATCTCACGCAAAATAGTAACTAGTACTCAGTAGTTTTTATGAAGTGTAAATTGTACTTTTACTTAATCACAATAAAAGTACTGGTGTTAAAAATTACTTAAGTATTATTTCAGCAATGTAACAGTACTTGTACTTGAGTGCAAATTTTCAGTACTCTTTCCACCACTAAAAATTCATCCACATAATTTGTTGTTGAGACACTGAACCCCATTCCCATGCCATTTATCTTTGATGTATGGGTTTTATGTCGGTCTCAGATGTGTGAAAGGTGTAGAGAATTTTACTGGTTCTGTAGTTAATACTTATTTGGCAACACCGTCTGCTTGCTCACTACCAGATATTCCTGAGTGTCCAGCTATACATCAGAATAATATTCAAATTCTTTGATTTGAGATGACAATTTGATTCAAATCTTCACAGTAGTCGGGTGGTTTTTACAGATTCCAATGCTTCAACACAATATATGTGAAAAAAATCTCTACGAACTTCAATGCCTATAACAGAGCGTTTGCCTCTGCTGTGATGTGTTTGTGATTCTGAGATGTTTATATCCTTCCGCGGATGACAAAATTTATTACAAAATCAAATGTAATTTTTACATTTTTAAAATGTAAAAATTTAATTAAATTTTTAAAATGCAATTCCTATCATTTAGATCATAGCTGTGTCTGTGTCTCTCTGAGGTACATACAACAATAATTTACATAATTTCATGTTCTTCATCTTCTCCCTGTATCTCAATCTCTCTGCATCTCTCTTATGTCACTGCATCTCACAACTCTTACCCACACTTTACTTTCTCTAAACGTTACTCAGACCTTTTCGCATGCACTTTCTGAATGTCTGTCTCCTTGTCAGTGTGTCATGACTTTGGGAGGAAGGTTCTTATTTTAGAAAATTATCATTATCTGAGCCTGTTTCGAAAACGAGGACAGTGCTTGTGTCTGTGTGTGCACTAGCTGTCTTTATTAGCTTTCTTATAGCAAGTGTGAAAGCCTGTAAGAAGCATATGCTGAAACTGCATGAGTGTATTCTCTGACTCGGAGTAAACAGAACAAATGAAACCAGCGCCATGTCAGAGCTGCATGTGCGGCTGCTGGCAAAGATATTTCTTTAAAGATAGACAGAGAGAAGGAAAACAGTGCAGAGCAAGACACCAGTTACCGTTCTATGCTGACTGGACGGTCAAACTTAAAGAGAACATAGTCTCCTGCCATGGGGGTAATGGCCCAGAAGAAATCCTCTCCCATGTAGGTCTTCTCCAGAGTGTGGCCCTGATACACCTTTAGAGAAGTGGACACTTCTGCTGGTGGATTAACATGGATCTTATGCAGCAGAGGCTTCAGGAAGTCCTTATCCTGAAACAGAATGACTGAGAGATTGCCATTGTTGTAGCACACTGTAGGAGCAGCTGCACCACCATTATGTGGCTAAACCTCATAATAGGGGAGATGAAGTAATCCCAAAATTCCGATTATTAAAGCCCACCACAGATACAGATTCTGCAAATTTTTTATTTAAAAAAGATACATACACACACAAGATAAAACTTACAAGTATATAATTTTATTCTGACTTTTCTATTATTCACAGTGTTCTATTATATGTGCGTTTTACCGTCAGCTTCTGGATTTTCCCGGCAAGCGAAGAGTGTAGGCCCACATGCTGGAATAAAGATGGTCTAAAGCGAATCCGCAGACTGGACTTCTGTCTCTCACAGTGTTTCTACAAAAAATAAATAAATAAATAAATAAAAAATAACAAAAAAAACTCTTCAACATGACGGATATTAGAGAGAAGTCTAAGACTGCATTCACAACTACACTTACTCTCAGGGTGATGCAGGTGATGAGACTAACAGCTGGACTACTAACTACTAGGGATGAGCGAGCACAGCATTATCTGTATCTGTTAACCATATGAATTATCCGTATCTGTACTCGGAGTGGGTGGGGCCTAACCCGGAAATAGGCGGGGATTGTCTTGAAATGGGCGGGGCTTTACAGGTAATAATTAATTTGTAATATTTATAACACTAGCTTACTACCTTTATGTTTTTATGAAATACAGCAAAAACGTGTCAGACACTCAGTGTCTGGTTACTGGTTAGAGACAGCTGAAGGTTTAAAAAAGAAAAAATCTCCGACAGGCAGAGACGCAATGCGAGTCGCATTCTACCAAGCAAGCACCACGTCTGAACGAACCCACGTTTACCAGAACTCTACTGGTTAGTAAGTACGTATTATTAACGTTACAACCCGAAGTAAAAAGCCGAAGAAACCCTAAACGTTAACGGAAAAGACCCGCGAACCCGATTGACTGAGTGAGAGACAGAGAGCTGTTCTGTGTGTGACTGTGAGTGAGCAGAGCGAGACACAGCAACACAATACATCTGTATGTGTGTAGGGGAGGGGCACTGTGACTAGCCTATCACAGAACGCTGACACAATCAGCTACCCAATGATGATTTTCATTCAATCCGAGCACAGATATTGACTCGTATTACTCGTATAATACTCGTACTCGGCAGAAGTGCTTTATCCATACCGGATACTCGTTTCAGCCGAGTATCCGGCTCATCTCTATTAACTACCACAACTTTCTGTCTTACCTCCGCAAACTCAGCTCACTCACTGGTCCTTGCAAACTTTCTGGACTGGAAATCTTTGCCTCATGCAAAAATAAGTAAAATGTGCCCTTTTAATGGGATGGATGTCAGTATACCTGGATATAACCCAGCAACAAAGTATCACATAAATGTGGAAAACACTGGTACCTTATCGCATACAAGCAACTTTTTAAACTCACTGTTGCCAAACATAAAAATTCATATTGGCTGAAGGGAGGCAGTAATGCCATCCCTTACATCTAGATAACAAGCCCAAGTTTAACCTCTTGAACTCTTAGTCACAAATAGTTTTGCTATTAGGGAAATCATAATGGGAGGTAAAGATCAGAGTGGTGCTCACACACACCCTCCTGTGTGAAAACCTTTTTGCTGGTGGCCTTTAGTACATAAAAGAAGATGATTTGGATATATATATAAAAAAAGGCAATCGAAAATATTGTAAAGAAAGACTTACGGCATCTTTCTCAGGGTTGCAAACTTTCACCCATAGAATGTGGTCCAACAGCCAATCAATGGGCTTCTCTTTGTAGAACATAAATATGAACTCTACTATGAGATTCAGGTCGGGAGCCTGAAACATCTTACCTATGAGAAAGTGTGTACATGTAACAATCAATTAAAAGCTTTGGCAATAAATACAAAAACTCTGAAATTCTTTGACTGTAGCATAGTTAAAAGCATGGTCATACCAATGAAACCTAGCTGGGAAAACTCCAGGATCATCCAGTCTTCAGAGGCCAGCTGCATGGCAAAGTTCTTCATAGTGGCAAAGTAGTTGGGCTTTGCAACAATATCATCTTCTAACTGTGAGAGAAAAAGGCAAGTGAGGGTGAGATGCAAGTTAAAAGAGCATTTATCCAGCTGGACTAATTGTATCTGGGGAGGTTCTATAAATTTAAACTACTACATTCATGATTTTAGTTCCCTATAAATCCACAGTGTCTGGAATTCCTACAAAAACCAAACGCATTCAATTTTGAGTGAATTGGTATGTTTTGTATGTTTTTACAAACAATAGTCACCCTGCTTGAACTGACATTAATTTAATGTTTCTTTTTCACTGCCGCAATGGTTGTGTTGTAATATGCCTTGGCATACATTTACATCTGGAACATCTTCAGTAAACTGTGTTACAAATGTTCCTTATCCTGTATGTATGTCAGTTAGGTCACTCGTAATAGTACAGAACCTCACCAGATGAACTAATCGAGCTAAAAAACTAAATCCAGCTAATCCAGTTTATGGCTTAAATCTGAAATTAAAAAGTTGTCTATAAACTACATAGAGCCCATACTTAAAGTATAGACAAGGCATGAAAGTGATACCTTTCCCCACTCGTAAGACAGCATGGCATGGGAGGAGAGGACAGAGAAATGGAGACACTAAACAGATTAACTACTTTGACAAATAAAATACAAAATTAAAATAATTCATGTCTGGAAAGCTTGGAAGATAGTGATAATAGAAATGTGAAGGAGGATATGGAAAGTGAAAAGAGAAAATGAGAAGTGTGTGAGGATCGTTTTAGGGACTAAACAAGAGCTGCCACACTGATGGGAGAATTTGACTCTCACTTTACCACATCTTTATTATAATGTACTTTTGCAGTGAGAACAGGTTACCACAGCAACCTTAAGGCAAAGACAGTCTTTTTTTTCTTTGAAGGACATCACAGCATGAACGCTGCCGTTTATGTAATTCTGCACAATGTGTTAAAGAAATGTAATTTTATTATTTTCACACTGTTTTTTTTTTTATTGTTTCAAAATAAATATCTATTATCGCAATAAAACAAATTATGCTTGGTAAAGAGAAAGGAATGCTTCTGGAGTGAAGTTACAAAACCATACTTAATGTTTTTATGCTCGTCATTCTTTGCTGTCGTTACCTGGACATAATAAACTCCTCTGCTGACAGCGTACATCATGAGGAATGAATAGTCCAAGTTCTGCTTTGTTCTCCACCTGTAGAAAGTACAGAACAACTGTTAAATCAATGGCTGAGCCGATATTGTCGGTGACTATCATAGGGTCAAAATATAATGGAACAATAATATTTTTGTTAAAACAGCAATTTAAGACAAAGTGAGTTCCCTGTATAGCCTATAATACAGGTTACAGCAATTGTAGGTAGTGTAAATAAATGCATGTTCTTTGTGTTTCTAAATTCAAACCGTAATATGCAAACACAAAAAAGTGATGCAAACTCATGAGTAAAACCAAGCACTGTAGGCTTCAGAGGTTTATGCAACTCAAAGAAGTAGAGACTAAAATGCAGAGTTGGTGAAACCGGATACACTCACACACCCTTTAAAAATATCCTGTATGTAGAAACAAAACTGAAAGAAAAATCTTGGAATTAAACAAACAAGCTTGGTATATCTGTGTAAGCAACTGTTGCATAGAGTTACTGATTTTCACCATCTTCTTACTCTTCACATCTCTTCAGTCACCCCACTAATATTTTTCAGAGAGTCTATAGCATATTTGTTGAGTGGGTCAGTACTTTACTTAGTCTTTTTTTGAGCCCCTATTTAACACAGCTATATAAACATTCCCCTTGTACACACAGAAAAGAACAAGAACGATAACAGCAACCGCAATAACAACACCTGAGCCAACGGTGTAATTATGATGACTGGTAGGAGAAGTACAGAAAATGGTGATGGTGAAAACGTGTGGCACTCACTTCACTCTCTCTTTGGAGTCCCCAAATGTCTCTTTGAGGTTGTTGAGGTCTGGATAGTAACTGGCAGGAGGGGAGATGACCTCCAACAGCCCTGAATTTAGCTCTGTAGAAAATCTGATTAAAAAATAAATAATTAATTAAATAAAAAATAAATACCAACTACATGAACTATAAATACTGTATGCACAAAACTATATGAACTATAAAAACTATGAGCATTTAGATGTTCCTATTGCTTGAATAAAAGGCAATCAAGCACTCTGAAGCTGCTTAGTAGTCAGACATTGTTTAGGCATACCAGCTAAAGTTAGTATGGATGGAACATATATAATCAAAGCCAAAATCCAACAATCTGTTTTTCAATTTCAAGCATTAAAATGGATATGCAAAATATGGCTTACAGAGTCTCGGTAGCTTTGCAATAGGACATACATCCTGACCCTCATGCGTGGATGAAGGAAACATTGAATAATACAGCTGCTACAATTTAAGTACTGTGGGATGTTTTTTATGCAGCCAGGAAATACATCACTGAGAGCTAAAATTATCACTTACTCTTTCTCAAGGCCTGAGACAACATGATGCACATGATTCATGTCCGTCTAAAGAAGGGAAAAAAATAACAAAACGTATATAAAAAGGTTATTACTAACAGATGTCATTAAAGAACAATAAACAATGGCCATATTCTTGCCATCTACAAAACAAAATCCAAAGTAGGATTAACTTTTATTAAAACCAAAAAATATTCAAAAATATTAACTGTGATTGTGCTTGAGGAAGCATGATGACCGATACTAAGATCTACTTCAGATTATCTCAGGCAATTAAAAAAGATTTTAAAACAATAAATCAGTTTTTATGTTTGGGCTCCATTAATAAACACTGTGTTAATTCAAAAACAAAATAGTAAAGTAGTTAATATTTAAGGTGAAACTATGGACTACTGTTAAGTACCTTAAATACAAGTTACCTTTGAAAAGGTCCCTTTGCACCTTTCCAGCACAGGAAATTCTTAATAGGAAAACACTCCCACTCCCCTATGCCAAAATGCACACTCACCTCCCCTATGAAGACTATGATCACACAATCAAGCTTCTCTTCAGGTGTGAGTTTGTCAATGAGTGAATGTAAAGTCTCCGCCAAGTACGACTTCACCTGCCGCTTGACGGTAGGGATCCCCATTACCACAGAAACTGCAGAACATAAGGTGGGAACAAGTTCTCTTTAAATTTATCTGAACACCATAAATGAAATGACATTATATTCAGTCAGGAGTTACCAGTTAGTCTAATTTGTAACAAACAGGGCAAAAAAAATTGACACTAAATCTGAAGATAAAGAGTGTAAACACATCTGAGGTACGAGCTTGATACAGTTTTTAAAAATCAAGTGATAGATCCACGTCCACAAAAAAAAAAACCCTGCATGTCTATAAATATTTTTAACATTATGGTTTGTGCTCTCTCTACAGCCCACTGCCAGTTGTCTAATCCACATTTTATTTATTATACTCCCTTCCCGTACATTCATCACATACTGCCTACACATTCATACCCATGATCCACCCCCTAATGTGCTTTACTCAAATAAGCAGAACGGGCAGCACCCAATACAAGCTGATGGAGGATGTACCCTTTAACTTCACTGTTTCTTTCCTACTCCAGACTAATAAACACTAAAATACAAGAGAGAGTGCTATTAAGGAGACAAGCCCCCAAGGCAAATGCATTACACTGACTCTATTATACAGTAGTCCTCTGATGGAAGAGAGGAAAGAAAAAGTGAACAGAAGAACCACTGAGAAATGCTTGTGTTAGCTCTTGGGCTGAGAAAACAGAAAGACAGATTGTTTGTGGAGGAATACATGGAACTAATCACATGACGCATTCAACACAAAAAGGTTAATTTCTCCTACAGCCTTTCAGAGCCTTGGACCTAGCTGAATCACGCACACCACCACGTGAGGATAAACATAGCACTTTGTCCTTTTCCACTTAGTGTCATAGGCCTTTCCAAACGATAAATCGTTTCTATGATCTAAAATATATTGTAATTGAAAACTTCCAGACAAAATAGACATCCAGTATATTGTGGACTTGTACAGAATCGCCTTGTTGTTGTGGTAACAAAAATGTAAGCATATTCTGCATGTGCCTGTGTGTGTGTGTGTGTGTGTGTGTGTGTGTGTGTGTGTGTGTGTGCGCGCGCTCCTGAAGAGTGAAAGGCTGACAGGAATATCATCACACTTCCTCAGCATGAACACAGGTAAACAAAAATATGCCCTCATTTCAGATCATTTTCTACTGCAGAGGAAGACACCAGACAGAGAGAACGTAAGTAGGTCGAAGATGAAAGGATCAGAACGTGTATGCAAGTTAGAAGAAGGAGCAGGTACCATATCATCAGCACAGTGATAGAAATTTTTTGTTTGGGGAATAAGCTGCTGATGTGGATGTCTCTGGAAGCATTAGTGACTGCCTTGCTGAGAACAGCGATTCTCCATGCCACTCTCTCACTCGTCCTCCACCCGGGGAAAAGGTGTTCCTGGGGGTGGACAAGTGATGTCCTAATTTACATAACTAAATTTAGCTCCTCCACAGCTAGGATCTAGTACAGCATTGAGGAAGGTGGGAAGTAAACACTGACTGTGGGTGAGAACAAAGACAGTACACGATGGTACACTGAGGAGAAACCATATGCATTTAAGAAAGCAGAGATTTTCATCAAGTTCTTTATCTTCTCATCAGAATGAAGGGAATAAGAGCTCATAGGTGTGGAATTGCTTTCGAAAATCTATTTCCTTAGCCATTCACATGCAGGAGAGAAAACCAGTCTTAGTTAGAAAACCACATTAACTTCAGTTCAAGCTCTGCAAAGCCAGTTTTAAAACTTCTCTTGTGATGATCACAGCCTACAAAAAATGCTTTCTATTACAGCAAGGCAAGTGAGAACAATTAACCCAATTTAAAAAAACAGCAAAGGAATCAATAGAGCAACTAAACAACCAGGAACAGTGACAAGAACACACAGTTTAATGATCTTTTTTTTTTCTGGAAATAAATTTTCCCCTTGATTTCTCCAGAGACTTAGTCATGGTCATGTGAAAAGAAAACAACTTACATACTTATTGTCTCTTAGAAGGTTATGAACAGGTGATCCCATGAAGCATTGTCAGTAATGTCATTTAAAGATAATTACGTTAATATTTATGTATTCCATGCATTTTAGGGTATAGTTTTGCAATTAGTCAATCAGCCAATCATTTGTCAGCGGTACAATGGATAAAATAATGTTTGATACAGGTCAATAGTTGCAGTTAATGTTCACATTAAATATCATAATAGGGAAAAATGTGATCTCAGTGACTGAGAGACTGTGAGATGGTTGTTGGTATAGACTGGAAAAAAAAGGGGAGGGTTGTATGCTTTACGCTGCTGCCACCTGATTGGTCAATTGAGTAAGCGCATAATTGAGCAGGCGTTTCTATTAAACAGCCCAGTGAATGTATTCAGTCAGTGTAATATATAATATATTAGATTCACTATACCTCATGTTCTAGATTCTAATTCTAAGAATTAGAATTAGATTCTAATTTGTTATAGCAACCTGGCAAGGCATGTTATGGCATGGCATTACAGATTCCTTCACAACAGGAGGAATGCCTGATAAGACTAAGAAAACCAAAATGATTATTAAATGGTGTTATAATTAGAATATAAACCCTGATTATGGGCTGAGGGAAACGCTAATGCGGTTCAGTCTCTTTAAGCGATTTCACAGTCTGGCATGTAAGTGTGGACCTGGCAGGAGAGAGAGGGTGAATTAGACAGCATTGCACTAACCATAAAAGTGCAAAGTAAGTTGCACTGGCTATATACTGACAATGCCTCTGCTATTCAAATACTGGAATGAATGAGTTTGGGCAGGGAAACATCAACTACATCAGGCTACAGCGAAACAATAGTGTGCTGTTAGGGGTAATCACAGTTGTAGAGAGCTAAACCAAACCAAAGTAAAGTTTAGATAGCTGCAGGTGGATTAAGGAGTGCTTGAACTCCTGAAGACAACATGAAGACTCTTGGAAGCATTCACAAGATGCTGTGCCTAAAGCATAGACAGATATGTCAAGAGCTAGAAACAGAATACCATTTTACTGTAGTACTAACAGAAAAACATAATATATTTACCATCATGAAAATGTGAAACTATATCATGCTCACCAGTTGAAGCAGACACTATCGTCATTCATTTTTATTGGGATCATGTTGTACCATGTGGTAACAGAGCAGTGCCTAATACTCACTAATGCAGTGTTCCTGTTTTGCCCCAAAGGTCAACATGGTGGTTAGGGGGAAAAAAAAATCCCACCACATGCTCCAATCAGTGGTTCTAAATATTTGAAACATGATCCTTGACAAAGAATTTCCCACTGCTGGCTTGTGTGTACCTACACTTATGCAACCATGTTTTCAACACTTAATATTGTGAAAGAAAACAGAGGAACTGTTAAAAATAATATCAAAGTAAAACAGTATTCAGATTTCTGTCCAGAAACACTTCATCAACAGCTTCTTTGGCCTTGTGCAAACTGAGTAAGAGCATTCAATACTCAATTGTGCAGAAAATATATGAGAGAGATTTGCAGAGGAATTAATGATTCTATTGTTGTCATTGTCCCGAAAATGTAAATATTGAACCCTTGTTTGGTCCAATTAGGGCTGCATAATGAAGAGCATTATCCTAATCATGATTCCTGGCTTCTTCAAATAATTAACATATGTCACTGGCTGAAAGCTAAGTAAAGTTCCAGTGTAAAAACAATGTCTAACCACTTTTATAACCATGAGCTAGTTGCTTATCAAATTTTATTTGAATACCCCTTAAAGGGAGGTGCATGATGTTTGAAAGCCAATGTTGACATTTGAAATCACCAACACAAACATGCCCCTAACCCAAATGGGTGTCACACCTGTATTGATAGCTCTGCCCCACACAACTACGATGGTGGAACCTGCTGGGGCAGCTGGCTGAGGGGATATTTTTATCAATAAATGAACTTAATGAGTAATACTATGGTAATACAGATCAAACATGTTTTTGTAGTACTGTGTGTTGTACCGTGAAAGGTTTAGCTCCGTTTCATGCAGAAGACTCCAGCGCTGGAAAGCTGATCCTATAGAAGCTTGACACGGGTCCTGCTTCTTGCCTTATCGTAAGCCTTTTTACGCTTTTCGTTTTTATCCGCCATGTCAATCTTTCAATCGCTTTCAGCTAATGTCACACATGCGCACTGAACACTCTCTCCGGCACATATTGACAAGACACGGCCCTTTCTGCTCATTGGCTACACGTTTATTTTGATTGTCTGCCCGACTCAGTTTTCTGAAGCATTTTTCAAACATCGTGCACACCGCCTTTAGGTAAAATTAGTTCTTAAACTGCCTAATAAAATCTGCCAAGTAATAGGATTTGAAAAGTGAGTTAAATAATCTTGATTAATGTTTTGGTCATTATTGTGTAGCCATATATTATTATATATATTAAGTGCAATATTATGGTGCTGGAGTGCTTACCTCCTGTGCGCCCCTGGCCCACTTGCACTGCAGGGTGAAGACCACCCTCATTGTTTAGTAGGTGAGGCAAATGGTGGAAGATATTTGGCACTTGCAGGGGTTTCCTTTGTGCCAGGTCTTTCAGTAGTTTCTGGGTCTCATCTGTATGGGTGGAAAAAGAATTTTGAAAATCTATATTTAAATTGAAGAACAGCCACATTCATGAGAAGAAACAAAGACTTTTCTTTAAAATCAAAAGCAACACCAACTGTTACCATGTCCCTGACCAGGCTAGATCAAGTGTAAGAAGACAAATAAATGAACAGAATTTAAACTGTTGCTCTTTTTTCCCCCCAAACATCGACAGCAAACTGAGTATTGTAGTCTTTTCTCCATCAGTTTCATTATCTATATACAGTACATATACGTTTATAGAAACATCACCCATTTAAGAAATTTAAGACATCCTCCTGAAACAATACTTAAATGTAAATGCTAGCCCCATCTCATTTACTCTGAGAGGAAGCAAGAAGGTCTTATTTCTTTATATTCACATTTGGCTTGAGTATAAATCAAGTCATAGTGACTGTGCCCAGATGGCTATAAAGGATACGGTGTGGAATAAAATATGCAGTGAATTAACCTGAGTCTACAAACATTTTGTTTTTTTTTTTTCATTTTTCTTAGTCCTAGAATGAGTCTTCATAAAAGTCTAAAAATTGAGCAACATGTACATTAGTTTCTTCTGTTATCAGCCTGGACCATGCACAACTCTGATTTGAGTCCCTGTGCATATATGTTTTATGGTCAAAAGACCTCACCTGACCATTACACATAAATGTGGTTCATCCCCAAACTGTTGCAACAAAGTTAGAATCAAACAATTGTCTCAAGTTTCCCGTTACAGGACCTATTTGGTTCAAACATGTTCCAGCATGACAATGGCCCTGAAAACAAGGGAAGCTTCATGAAGACATGGTTTGACATGGTCCTGTACAGATGGCCCTGACCTCAACTCCACTGAACCCCTGTAGGATGAACTGAAACACCAATTGCACACCAGACCTCTTCATCAAACTTCAGCTCTTGAAACTGAATGAACACAAATCTCCACAGTCATGCTCCAAAATCTAGTGAAAGTCGTCCCAGAAAAGTGGAGGTCAGTATAACAGCAACAGGGGGACCAACTTGCTTTTAATTCCTATGGTTTTGGAATAATATGTTCAAGAAGAACATAGGAGTATGATAGTCAGGTGTCTTGTGGTTATGCAAATACATTTATAAACCTACTACTTTATTAATTTATTAAAATGTTTTTATACATTTAAATATGCTTATACTGTACTGCTGTGATTTAAGGTTTTTCTACTGCACTAGATCAAGCAAGCACAAAGGAGCCTTGTCTTTTAAGTTATGAATACTTGCCTTCTACTAGAGGTAAACAGTTTGGAAGCACTCTAAGTAGTGCTCTGCCAAATGACTAAATATAAATGTACGCATTTACCTGAGAAGTTGGTGAGGGCATCTTTGCTGCCGTTGGTCTCTGCAATGGCACGTCGGAACTGTTCTAGGACGGTATTCAGCTCCGAGGAGCGCTGCAGGGTTCGGTGCTCAGCTGCACGCAGACGCTCACGCAGAGCATGAAACTCCCGTTGATATGCTACCAACTTCTCTACACAGCAAGAATGAGAGAGAATAAAATTACATTTTCCTGCAGTAAGTGTCTGATGCAGAAAGGACACCGGCAGCACATAGAATTTGATAAATGCATTGATAACGATGCTTTTACAGTAGGCAGCATTAACAGAATGCCTCTGTCTCACTCCACCCCAAAACCAATTCTGAATTTAGGTTTGATATAAACATTGAAGAGGCACAGCTGTCTCCTGTATAAAGGGAAGTTTATCAGTATATCAAGTCCATTGACAAAAAAGAGAGAACATGCCTGGAAACGTGGTGATTGATTATGAATATGGCATTATACATTTCAAGTCATACACAGTACACGGTGAAGACAAAGCAGATTACTGCAGGACCAAAGCAGACTACTTGTTAATGGTAAATGATGGAAAAGAAATTGAGTGTTTACAACAGCTGCTCGCTCCCTAGAGGTCCTTATACCTCTAACCACAAGAGAAGGGGGTGTTTTGATTCTCTCTGTCTCCTTACCTATTATATATTTGAATGCACACACAAACTCATCACTGAAAGCAGTTTGTCTTTAAATACCAGAAACAGGGACATGTTATAGGGTTATTCCCAAATACTTCGTAAGAACACACATGAAAATATGTCTTATCTTGCAGCCTTTTTTTTTTGTTTGTTTTGCAACCTTACAGGGACAATGTAGGATGTAAAGGCAGTCATGCATGAAGGAGGACACACATTTCCCCTCAGGGACAAATGCTATGAATTCTCTCTACTCTACTGACAGTTATAAAACCAGAAGAAAAGTGTCATGGCCAGCAACAAGGCCAGCACCTCTTACCATGACCATCATGCCAGTGTGTGTGTTTTAAAAAAGATGTTTTTAATATATAAATAGCCTGTAGCCTTTATACAAACAGCTAGTTTTTGTTCATCTTCATAATCTTGTTATTAATCTCAGCTTCTCCATTACTGCCTGTGATGTTCCAGGAACCTGGGGAATATCCCAGGTTAGGTCCATATCCCAAGTAGACAGCCGACAGTGTCCAGAGTTTGCATTAATAGACTATTTGGTTAAAAAAGTCAAAATTGACATACAGCATACTTGAGATCAATACTCATCATCATCAAAAAAAGCAAGATTTACATACGCTTCCGTTTGCCATCACGATTGAGATAACGCAACAACAAGAATCAGAAGGAACTATAGAACTATAATAATGTTTAGTGACTGTCCACTTTCATACAGTACATTCGCAGCACTGAAAATTAAACAGATAGACACAAACAAACTGTAACTATTACTTTGTTACTGTAAAAATAATTAACCTTAGATTTCTGCGGTTTTTGAAAAACACTCATTCACAGAACTATTGTAAAAAGCCGATAAACAATATTTATAGTTCGATATTTAAGATCACAGTCAGTCTGAACAATCGTGAAATGTCTAATCTGACACATTTAGTAAGAACGATAGTTATATTAATATCCATAATAACTGAAGTGAAAGGGGATGATAAATAAAGTGCTTAGAGTGAGCGTCAGGAGCGGAGATGGGAAAAACAAAGCCTCCCTGACGATAGTCCAGTTCTCAGGCCTAATATGGGGGAAGAATGTGAAAGTGGCACGGAGTGCTGCTGTGAGCAATCTAGCTCAATTAAAGCATTTTGGAAAGATAAAGAGCCTCTTTTTTTCTGGAACGAGGGCACAGGGGGAGAAAGGAAATTAAGCCATTGGTGTAAGCCATTCAACAAAGAGAAGGTCCTTGTTTAACAAGGTTATAACTTAATGTGCAACCCATAAAACAGACAAGTCTATCCCTCCTGTGATCTTACAAGAAACAACACGTAAAAACCCTTTCTACATCATTCTGCTACTACTCCTCCTCTCTAAACCTAGCTGAAGTGGGCAGATAATGTAAGACGGGGGAGAACTATCTGTATGCACAAAGCAGCACAACAAGAGGGAATCAGATTATAAGTAGAATATGAGCCAGAGGAGTGAAACTAACACATTTGTATTGGTTATGTATTGTATGGCTCTGCTTGCATCCCTTAACCATTAAGCATTATGGTACTGTACGTTTTCTTCTTACAAATAATCTCAAGCAAGACTGAAATGCATTGGGTCTCATGTCCCAGTGTAACCCAGTGACCATATAAGACCAGTGAACTAAGTTAAACTCACTGTAGGCTATACACTGCCCCGTACTTCCCTGCTGTCCAAAGGCATGCTTCTTATCTGTTTTTTCTATTGGTAAGATAATGGTGCCTTTCATCAGCCTGCTATTTTAGGCCCATTGTGTGCACTAGTCACCCAGAGGAACGCTAAGTGCAGTAGAAATCCATCCACAGAGGAAGAAGGGGTTCTTATATACTGTTAGTTATGAGAGAACATGAGAGTGGGATCAGGTAACAGCACAGAAACTGATTTCATACAGCAAATGTACCCACTAAAGACGCCTCTGCAAGGACGCTCCGTTCACCTTAATAATGCTTATTCCAGAACTCAGAAGGCTGCTACGGGATGCTGGAGTAATTGAATCTAGGTTTCAAGCTGCATCGAAGGTTTCAACAGGTGCTTAAACCAATGATAAAAAAATCTCAATTTTTTTTTACTGAGCTTCTTTGATGTTCATGGCAATCAGCATGGGTTAAAAGCTTTGCATTTAAAAGGAGAAAAGTAAAAACTATTGAGATTATTAACCTTTAATAATATCAGTAATAAACAACAGTCCAAAACGTTTAGCGTTGTTTAACAGTTTAATTTATCAGAAGGTGTGGTGTTCAGATTCATGATTCATTTAACATGATTTGTGACTTTCTGTTCTATCATATGCCTCAATCACAGAAAACAGGATGTGAGTGAGTGTGTATTGGCATGAAGCATCACACATAAAACACATCATATCATGTTCATCTAAAAGTACTTCCTGAATATCAAATAGAAAAATCACCTACACAAATATCCTGCATGCCTGTTGAAGTAGGATGAAGTCAATTTTGGCTATTAAAGCTTAATATTATTATTATTATTATTATTATTATTATTATTATTATTATTATTATTATTATTATATTAATAATAATAATAATAATAATAATAATAATAATAATAAAGGTTATTACTATTATTAAGTTATTAAAACTTACAAGAATGTCTGTGGAACACATGCAATATATCTATAATTTCTTCTGATTTATCCACCTATTCACAGTAGTTTTAGGAAACTCAACACAGCTCACACTGAGCACATTAAATCATCGCTTTAACACTCCAAATTTTCCAAATTTTTATTTTTCTCTAAACTTATACACTCCACAAAAAAAAAGCAGCGTGATCTCCAGATGATGGGCTAAACCCTATTTTTGTAGCATCGCTCAGCACTCAAAGTAAGTTGTACTGGCTAGAGACAGAGAAGTAGCTTTGATACCAAGACCTAATGCTAGACTAAGGGCATTTTTCTGCAAATGAGGTAGAAAGATAACAACAGAAAAATGCTCTGATGTTGTACATGCTATAACCAAACTAAAACACTTCCTGCACTTCCTGTTTATCTTGCTACTGTAGAGATACTTGCTTGCTAGTGACGTACCACATAACCTTTGTCTTTAAATACCAATTTCCTCAATGTCATTTTGATACACATGGCAAGGCTATTTGTTTACAGTGTTTAAAGTGCTATGTACACCGAACAAATTATGATGTTAGGATCTTTCTAGTTCATATTTCTATCCACTCAGGTGCCTTTTCAGTCCCTTCACATTTCAAGACAGGACTACTGCAAAATGCTGCTTGACTTGTATTCAAACTTCCTAGGTTTACCTCTCAAAGTTTTCAGATAGCCTTTAAGAATTCCTTTGACAAAAGGAAGAACCTATTGAAGTTGTTCTCAGGGCTAGAAAGGAAACTCCCCCAAGGTTGCAACAGACTAACAGGAAACACCTAACCCTGTTGCCAAACTCAGAGACAGTTAAGAAAGACCCCTCTGTATGTTTTTACAACAAAATGGCAACCAAGTAGATGAAGTTTTATAAATAAAGCTTCATTTTGCTCAAGTGTTCATTCCCCTTGTGTATGAACACTTTTGGGTACATGTACATGTATATTACTTCCCTAACAGTGTTTTCTGAACCAGTGAAAGTATCAGGGTAAACTTATTGAGCCTTCGAAGAACATCTGTAAGTTGCTCTAGATAAGGGCAAATAGCAGGAAAAAACTGCAAATGTAATTTTAATTACACTGCCTGCTAAGGTTTAAGAACATTGTGCCCTTTTTGACTTTCTAGGTTTTTAGTGTCCCTGAACACTTTTCCAAATATATCTGGAGTGCAAGCAGAACTATCTGCTTTGGAACTGCTGTCCCAGTCACCTGACCTTAAAACCTCTCACATGCTTTGGTAGGAATAGAAGATCTGAGCAAGTGGCCCAAGATGCTTCAGGAAACCTCAGAGAATTTCAGCAGGAAGCACATCAGGTACAATCACAAGAGCTGGTAAGGACAATTTTATGGCATACACTTAGTAAAACGGTTTCATGTAATAATGTCTTTGTTACCCAACCAAGAATTCTACATTATACTGAAATCCTCATGGTGCAGAAGTGAGAGACCACCTCCAGTCTTGTATACAGGATGTTACACTGCTCTTGTGAATACTGAATATACTCTACACACAGCTAGCTACACTCAAAGACCACCAGTACTCTTCAAAAAAATTATACAATACATATTAAATGGGTGGAAAACTACCAAATACTAGCAACCAAGCATTCAACTTGAACTTGGATGGTGGTTCTGTTTAAATAATTCTCTCTTTATAGATTTTATAAAAGTAATATTTTATATACAAGATTATATTTCATATGTAATCAATAGCGCTACATACAATCTAACTAGTAAATGTTTGTGTAGGATTCAAACAGCAGCAGATAAAAGTGGCATTACAGGCAGGAAATTACTCAAATTATCGTTTAATGCCTCCAGACATTTAATGAGTAAACGTGATGTGAATAATGGATAATAGAAGATTGCCATCCATCTGTTTAAAAGTGTTTTGCTAGTTTTTTTTACAATAAGCCAGTCACAGTCATAATGACCCTAAATGGCTATAGAATGTGTAACAGTAAATTTTCAAGAAACACAACCATCCTCCGTTCTCAAATGTTCCAATTGTTCAAGAATCACCACAAATAAAGTAATAAATAAAAATATAGCTGCAAGCAGCGATACTGGGGTCAAGCCGATCAGATGCACTCAGAACATGTCGCTGATGAACCATACCAAGTTTTGTAGCGATATGGCATTGCATTCGAAAAATACTGAACTTAACGTGAAAATTCAAAATGGCCAACACACAAAATGGCCGTCCAAAAATCGTTTGACTCAGCATGCCTCAAGGAGTCTAACAACACCACCTTCATGATTTTAGACTCATGTTTGCAGTAGTTATAAGCGAAAATAGCCGTTTTTAAAATCTCGTGGCCACTAGGTGGCGCTGTCACAAAACGTTGCATGCACCCTCAGGTCATGACTATAATGACATATACCAAGTTTCGTGTCGACAAGCATAAGTTTTGCGAAGATACAGCCTCACGTCTGTTTTGGTGTCCTCGCCACCATGTATGTTGCCACGGTATACGAGAACGCATTGGTCTATCAAAAAGCTTTTGATAACTTTTGGTCTGGGGGGTCTCTCTCTCTCTCTCTCTCTCTCTCTCTCTCTCTCTATCTATCTATAGAGCAAAAATAAAACCGAGATGAAGAATTTCAACAGGAAGCCATAGCGAAAATACATTTAATTTATAGAGAAGCTAAAGCTGATCAATAAAGTGTCAGAAAGTTCACACTGCTGATTGATCTCCAAATAGAATAGCAAGTGTCATCTAACAAATCACAGACTTTCCAACAACAACAGCCCAGAAATCAGGGGTCATTGCTTAAGAAACACTGCACTATAATTAAAGGACAAATCCACCTTAATCGAATTCTTGATTAATCTTAATAACTACCATATATAATATTCAGTATTCAGTGGTGTCCATTATATATTTTGTAATTAAAATCTGAGCTGGCTTTTTCGGCCTAAACGTCTTTTTCTAAATGTTGTCCACGGTCACTCTGATTAATAGCTTTCAATCTTACCCACAATGCTGTTTTACTACCTGCTGATAATGGAAGTGCGATGTAGATCAAATTTCAGCTGTATCTTAGGGAACTAGTGCAGCAACACTTTAGTACTCCTGTCTGTCTGTCTGTCTCTCTCTCAGTCTCACACCTCCTCGTCTGTACACTTTTCAATTTTCATTCTAATACAGCAATTAAAGCCATAGCACTCATCAAAGATCACTAAACGTTTGTCTGTCATAACTCAACACTTCTGCATAATGTAGCTGCATTACATTCTTGATCTTTGTTATTAATAGAACATTCCTGTCAAATCATGAGTGAGAAAACGAGTCCTAGTCCTTCAAACAGAAGTGCATTGCCAGTTACTTCTTTGAGGAATTACATGAATATAGCACTAACTAATAAAGTAGGAACAAAGTAAATCAGACACCACTTATTCTTTATCCCTTAACCTTTGCAGAGAGCCTGAAACATATCGGGGGACACGACACAAGGCGACGCCGCAGAGGGGTGAAAGACAATTTAGAAATGTCAATCAGCCCACAAAGCCTGACTTTGGACTGGGGCAAAGTCTGGACTACCAATTCAGATGGTTGTGAGTTCGATTCCCGCGTCTACCAAGCTGCCACTGTTGGCCCCCTGAGCAAAGCCCTTATAACCCTCAATCGCTCAGTTGTATAAAATGAGATAAAAATGTAAGTCGCTCTGGATCAGGGCGTCTGCTATGTGCTGGAAATGTAAATGTAGATGTAAACAAACACCTGAGGCGACACCTGATCCTTAACAAGCTGCAAATATTTCTATATAAATATATTATTGCGCTTTAGGGCGCAGTTTTCCTTTCACATTGTACATGTACACGATAAGATTTTGTAGTTAAACTGCTTTATCACTCACCCTTTCCGTTCTGCCAGGCGGTGTACCATGAAAGACTGAGGAAAGAGGTGAAGAAGATGAGGGCAGTGGCAACAGTTCCATTTCTGAGCCTCATCTCATTTCAGCGGCTGTCCGCGGCGGCCGTGGCTCCTCTCGCCTCCTCCTCCTCCAGCGCCTTCACGAGCTTCAGCGTCTCAAAAACCCGCCTCGACCGAACCGAGCCATGATCACCACGATTGCGTAAAGTCGAAGCGAATCTACTACAATAAATAGGACATGAGTCGAGACGGCAGCTTCCTCCTTAACTTCTGCAACAAAAAAGAAACATAAAATCGTGACCTACAAAGTCGATATATCATCCGGTTATTACTGACAAACCTTGTGATCATTACAGTGGATCAGAAATTCAGCTTTAAAAAGTGAATAAAGAAAAGCGACCAAGTTAATTTACCGGTTCTAGCAGCAGACAGACAGAGAGACAGCGGCGCTGTTTAGCCAATGAGCTAATGTTAGCTAACAGAGCTAGCCGCATCTCTACTTAGCCAGCTGTGGGACGTTCGTATATATCACTGGTGTTACAAACAATAATAAGGGCAGCTGGCTGAAGCTAACCCCGAGCTGTGTACTGATACAGAGACACATTATGTGTCGTTTTATAATCTAAAAATTCCTTTATATAAATCCTGTAGAGTGAATAGAGGGTGCACTCGTTAACTCAGCCCTCCTGTGTCACTAGCTACCTGTCGGAAAAAGCCAAAATGTGTCAGACACAACAGGCGTGTTGGCTCAAAAATCCCTAAAACACAAGTTTTTATACTTACACTTATATCCAGCGGACTGTTCATATACACTCGTTCGGTTGTAGTAAAATTCCAGAGGTTATTCGGGTTGTTCTGAAAACGTATTCTCTTGCTGGTGTGTAAAATCAGAGTGTACATGTACTAATGGTGAGCTCTCAATCAACCTTCACCATAGCCCCGCCCACCGGCAACCGCCTTTAACCCCGCCCACTGTGTGTGTCTCTGTGTGTGTGTGTGGGGGTGTGTGGGTGTGTGGGTGTGTTTGTGTGTGTTAGGCGCTAGATGGCAGACTCGAATGAACGCGTTAAAAATGGGTTAGAGGTTTTTATTTCAGTCCTTTACACCGTCAGGCGACATTAAATCCAAATTAACATTGTTTAAAGGCCTCATTGAAGAGTTGTGAGTTTTTAAATCCATCCTAAAAATTTACCAGTCAGATATGCTAATAACTATAAGAACTCAATAATAAATATAATGACTTGATCATGGGACTTTGTGATAAAAAAAAAAAAAAATCAATAATGATCAGCCCTTTACCAGATTCCAATTTATAACTGTTCAAATATTGCATTCTTAAATTATTGTGCTGAATTTCAGTAAATTGTGGAAAACCACTGGTCTCCATTCATATTAAAATCCAAATAGTTATTCAGACTTATTTACTGAAGTTTGTAGAAATTCAATATAATGAGAAATAATCATAACATTTTGAGTTACAATTACGTTACATAAGTCGAATTGTTTCCCTCAAACCAGTAAAACAAGTTCATTGCAAAATCCTTATCAAAATTAAGTTTAATTGTACATAATTGTCTAGTACAACTGTTATATTTTATTCATATTCCTTAAAGTTTCAACGACAAACTTATCATCGTTTTACCTCTTCTAAGAGGGATTTAATTCTGTAATTCAATATATTAACTTATAATTTAAATTGGTCACATTTATTCAAGCAAAAATTATGTCATGAATATATAAAAATGTATTTTATATATTATATTATAATACTTTAATAAAAACTATTATAACACTGTGATAATCCTGAGAACAACATAAATAAGGATATAGGGGAAAATGTGTAAATGTGTGTTTGTGGTGATTTATCACAAACTTGATAAATCAGACATTCTGTCTTCTTAGTCCTACTCGATATTTTCAAATTTATTATGTGCTCATATCTAATTCAGTCCATAGTCTTATCACTCCATGCCATAGATTTCCTCTTTGCCAGCTCCATCCAGAAAGGCTGTCTACTATCACTGTTTGACTGAAGACGTGATGAAGGGGGTGATGGTGGTGGTACTGTTTTCTTCTGCCATCTGACCTCTCGGTCTAACCTCATAGGACGAGGGGAAACTGCTAGTTCTGAGGTAGGTATAAAGTCAGGTATATTTAGATAGAAACAGAATTTCTGTCACATTCATTTTCATGCATACACACACCTATGCATTAGACCATTACCTGTGAACTTCTTATGACTGGAAATGCTTAATAATTCATCCAAAGTCTGATAGGTTTGGGAGACTGGCGTAGATCTCTGGTCTACTACCTATCAATAATGCAGAAGATAAAAAAGAACATAAACTATTATTTAAATTGTGATCCACTGTGAATAAGTCAAAAATCCAAGAGTCTCACCTTGACTGCATCAGGTTTTTGGTGGTGCTGTTGCTCTATAAGTAAAGCTTTCCTCCCAAGGTCTCCTGCATACTGAGCTTGGCTTTCTGTTAGGCTTTTTCCCTTTGACACAGAAGTCCAGTCCACTTTCCCTAAAGGCAAAGAAGATATGTTTTCCACAAAAGGCCTATGCTGTGAAAGTGGTGAGGGTGACTGATTAGCAGGCTGATAGGGTGTCAGCTTTGGGCTCGGTGATAGACGAAAAGATTGTGTTGCTTGAGGTTTTGTCACACTTTGTGCCTGAGTTTGCTGGATTGGATAGGCATGATGTATTGACTCGGATAATTGCTGTTGTGCTTCATGCAATGTTTGGGTAGATGGCATATAAATTCCTGTTGATTGCACCATTTTTTTAGCTGAGTTAGTAGACATTTGTCCTTGTCTGCCACTGAGATAAGTTAGTGGAATTTGATTTGTTGTTGAAAGAGTTTGCTTTAAGGAGAATTCTACTCCTCCTGACTGATCAATGGATGGCTGTGCCAGGCTGATGGAAGTTTTCAGAGGTGGAGATTGGGCTGGATGTGTTGCTCTTACAAAGGCATGCACAAGTGGTAGTTGGGTCTCCGGTGGAATGACAATGGGCTGTGTAGATGGCACTTGATGTTTGGGCCTTATAGTTCCTGCACTGGGCTGTGAAGACATCTGGGTCATTGGAGATGCGGCTGGCCGTGGGGCTGTCTGCAGGCCAGCAAGGTCATTCAGTGTGCATGTAAATAGTTGCTGAAGGCTTCGGGTCTTTTCGCGCGCCATAGTCATCCAGGATAGCTCAGTGGAAGCTTCTTTTGCACCTGTTAGTAGAGGGCCCTTCTCCCTAACACATGCTGGTGTACTCATAGTGATGTTAAAAGTTGAATCTGGCAAATAAGCTGATGCCTGCAAATCTGTAAAGAATATATAATAGATTTTATTTGCTCAATGGCCATTATTTTCTACAACAATGAATACAACAATAAAACATAATTAAAATGATTAACTATAAGAATGTAGCTGAGGTTTGTTTATGGAAAACCGGGATTCTTTGTAAAGACTAGGCCATGTGATTTATTGTTCTCAAACAGTAAAGCACAGCAAGTTCACTTCAAATAAAATTCTCCGCTATCTGCAGTGTTTGTATAGTAGATTAAGAACTAATATGGGTACTGTAAACAATAAAGTGAGGACATTTAATGTGAACTGAAGGACACAGATCTGACCACTGATTGGATGAATCATGGTTTACATTAGGGACATTTTCACATTTGGCCTGGATAATCAACTGTGCATGCCGCTTTTATTAAATTTAATAGGCACTTTTTTTATTCATTTATAGTGTGTTATATTATATTATTTATATTAGTGATTATTTAGTGATTATTAAAATAATTGTTTCTTAATCTGTGACATAATTATGCCAACTCACAGCTGTCCCTGGCTTTATCCTGAGATCAAGTCTGTTTACTTTTGCATTTCCTCCCGCAAACCTGTTGGTAGGAGGACTACTTTAAATGGCCTAATGAGTGAATAGGTGCAGTGGTCTGGCAACCCAGTGTGAATTACTTGACATTTTAGTCAAAATAGCTGTTTTCAATGGCTTCTTAATGTAAATGAGTTTTAAGTTTGTATTTACTTGTATATGAGTACTGTAAACACGCTGTATTTCAAAAGAAATTCTCTTTCATATATAGAGCACAAATACTTTTACCTTGTTGATTTGAAACTTAAAACAGTTCAATAGATCACACTCGTGTTCAAAATAATCTCTCACTGCAGACAAACTCAGCTCCATAGAGAAAAATGTGTACAAGTGTGAAAAAGCCATAGAGAGCAGCATAGATCACTTTCTGGTGTTACTAAGAAAGGAAAATATAATCTTGGCATCATAGCTTCCCATGTTTTATTTTGTTTGACCTCTTTAGTCACTGCTTCCAGCTGAGGAATTTTTCAACTTTAAATATGTCTGAAAGCGTTTTATAAAACAAAGAGACTTACCAGCAAATCTATTAAGTCCAGGTCTGTCTTGGTCTCTTCTGGCACTCTGAGGTCGTTTACCAAAGAATTCCGGAGACTCAGCAGAGATAAAGAGCTCAGTGTTATAGAGTGGAGGACTTCTGAGGGCTGTTTCTGTTACAGGCCCTACCTTGATGTCATTCTGTTCTACAGCTATAGGAGTAGTAGATTCTGGCAACCAAGGCATACTCCTGACCTCAGTATTGTGCTGTTTGTCTGTGACCTCTGATGGAGATGTGGTATGTAGCTTCACTTCAGAATCTTTTCTTTCCTCTTTCTGTTCCTTACCGTCCTTGTTCATTTTCAGCTCTTTATTTGTCTTATCTACCTCTTCAACTCTGTCATGAGTCTCCACTGCCATGTCTCTAGTTTTATTTGCTGGACTGTCCTTTCTTTCTTGACCAACAGACCGCAGAGTTATTGTCAGATCTCTAGGTTTGGTTGAAACTACTGGAGTGCTGGTAGCTTTTGCCTGTGATTGATCATTCCCTGTTGGCTTTACTTGTGCATTTATGTCTGCATCCTGTGTTTTGGGGTTTGATGAAGGTTTTATGAGTGGGAACACAAGTTCTTGCTTTCCTCCTGCTTGCTCCATCTGTCCAGTAAAGCTTCTAGTTCTCTGCCTCTCATGACTTTCATCTGAGGAGACAGAAAAACTTAGAGACCGTTGTTGGGTTGTGGAATCCTGTAGGCAGCCTTCCTCACTGGAGAATTTCATTAAGGAGATTTGCTGTATATTTGTTACCTCAGATTTTTTGTCTAAATGTGATGTATTTCTGTGCAGTGAAAGGGGTTTCAGTGGTTGGTCTTTAAAATAACTTTCCTGCATTGTAAATTGGACTCTGTTCCTGTCCAATGCATTTCCCTTAAAATGAGTCGTGACCGAATTCAATTCCTTGTCAGTTTTCAGCTGAGGCTGCTCAGTGTCTAACGAAATGGGACATGGAGCATATACATGGCTTGCAGTAGACACCACAATGCTTTCAAAGCAGTTAGGTTTGGAGCTATACAGACTCTCCTTAAGGTCTCCACTTCCTTTATGACTGGTTGGCCCAGCTGAGCTAGAATGTTTAACAACCATTCCTTCTGCCAAATTCAGTATCTGCTTAGTGCCTACATCTGTGGTTTTGCTCACAGCCGACTCTTTCTTTAACTTACATTGACTCATAGCACATTGGAGAGAATCATCATCAGCTCCCACCAGTAATTTTAGTGGTGAAGCAGGACATGAGCTTTTAGTTGCAGGCACAATAAGACCTTTCCCTGGCCTAATTATTTGCGAGGAGTAGGAGCGAACACGGGTCAGTTCCTTGGTGACAGCTATCCCGTTATTTTCTTCATGCGCATTGAGAGGCCTTTCCAGGATGATCATACTCTCTGAGCGAGGTCTGCTTCCATCCTGTCCGGGGAGAAGGGTGTAAGAGGCGTTTAGGCGAATAGCATTGATTAGCACTCTAAATGTCTAAATGTTAGTAGATAAATGTTGTAATTTAATTCAAATCAAAGTTATTAGATTGCATGAGTCAGACTCACTGAGGTGGGCATTCTTCTGCTCTTAGTGCTGGCTCTCTGATTCCGAGGCTTAATGGACATCCGATGACGAGCAGCAGAGTTATCCAGGCAGGGGATAGACTGGGGAAGGGTGTTGAAATCTACCCCAGGTGAGGGTGCAGAGGAATAAAATGGTGGCTGTGTGAGGCTGATTGGCTGGGGAAAAATTCCCTGTGATGATGGCTTCAGCTGAGAATAAATTAAGAATGATAAATAAAAACCTATCAAGTATATATAATAAAATCTTTTTTTTTTCCAGCTACTGCTGTGAGACAGAGGCTGTTAAACCTACCTTCCACCGGCTTATTTGGTAAATGCAAAAAATTGGGGAAAACTGAAAAATATATCTGATGGACTTGACTATAAAATAGTCAAGAAATAGCTGTTTATTAATTTTTTTTCTTTTATGATTAGAGGAGTTCTAGAGTCATTTCATACTGTATGTATTGGGTACAAACAACAGTTCATGGCTACACCCCAGTTTATCCTGAGCATAAGCCCAGCCTTGATGAAATTTGAGCTTTTTTTAAGCTATAGGTTTGTGCCAATTATTTGAGGAACATGTCCATATCGTTTAAGATAAAAAGAGTAAGGTGAATGCTGAGCCAAAAATAATAGTCCCAGTTCCACCTAACATATGACTATCTGTGGTTCCTGAGAAAACAGAAAAGTTTCAGAAACAAAAACATCAGTGTAAAAGCATAAAAGATGGTCAGAGCAAAGCAAAGGTTGCAGTATTGCAAAACTTAATACAGGATATTATCTTGAGTTTTTAAGAATTACTTGAGACATGTTAGCAATATGTTAGAGAAGAGTTATAATAAATATGTTGTTAGAGAATGCATTAGTTATAGGTATTTGGGCAGGCTGTGCATAAAGTTGGGTACCTTGGGTGGCAGTCTTTGGGACAAGGTCAGGACTTCACTGGTGTGTTCATGGTTTTCAGTTTGTTTAGTAGGCAGCACCTGAGGTGGTGGGCCTAGATGCATCTTTTGCATCTGTAGTTTTATCTAACCAAAACACACCAAAGAGCAGAGAATGTAAGTGCTTGTAATTTCGAACTGTAACTCTCACTTTGTAACTGTAACACACTCACTTGCAGTGCTTGGATTTTTCCATGTACATTCTCCTGGGTAAGAACCCATGGTGGCTCAGGGTCTGATTGATGCTGTTCTGACAGAAAGATACTGTCATGTGACAATGACCTGGTTCCCAGCCTGCTCTGGATACAGCTGAGAGAAGGATTTACAGATTTTATTAGAATGTCAATGACAGGTTTTTAATTTATTTACAGAAATCACAACAACGTCCACTATACATCCACTAAATTTCTTTAATTACTGAAACAAAACATTCATTAAATTTTCTCACCGAAAAGCATCTTTTCGGTCCAGAATTCCTTGCATAATGTCACTAGCTGATTTACTCTGCTTCATCATGCCTACATTTTCCTTTTTCTTCATTTTTCCAAACAAAGTTAACTTGGGTATCTTCTTCCCTGATGCAGAGAAAGCCATCAGATAAACAAGATGTACACTTCACTATGGGGAAACATTTTGTGATATGTAATATATAAAATATTCTATAAAGCTAGAATTCAAGACACATTTGTGATGTTATAGCATTTAAATCTAATAACATCTCTGCATACATGCATGATGGTTAACTTCTGAAGAAGAAAAACTGTGTTCCAGAGAGTCCCATTAATTCTCTTGCACAGTGTTGGTTAGAAATGGTTTAAATGATGAGTTTAGCATTAGAAAATTATCTTGATTATAATTATACATAATTAGAAAGGATTAGATGTTTAAGTAGGCCATTTTTAATTTAGCTTTTGTATGTGGCTAGTACCTGCTATATGATTTACAGTAACTGGCAATGAGTGGAACTTGTCTAATGAACATTATTGTACTAAAAATACTGAAATAATGATCACCAGTTCTGTTAATGTATAAAATATTGAGTTAATAAAATTGAGAATACATGTCAGATACTAGCTTATGCTTATGCTAGTATCTGACATGTATTCCCTACAAGACCCTACATTTGATATAAAATACAAACATATTAGGTTTAAATAGATGTGACACTGAAATAATGAAGAAACATTCTGGGGACATTCTGGCCTCTTAAATTTTCATTGTTCCTTCCCTCCTGATCCCATGTGGCCTACATATCATTTTCTTCATAGCTATCACAATTAAGAAAGGACAAAATTAGAGAGATATGTAAGACAGGGTGTGATACAAAGACATTTAGACATGTAATGTAGGATAAGAGATTTATAAACATACTACTCGCTCATATGAAAGCTCGCTGATAAAACAATGTCATACTAAAAATAGACCATTCATTTTCTCTCTTATTTTAAAAAAAATTATTTTTCTAAAAAAAAAAATGTTCTGACTAAATTAAGTTCATAAGTCCATTCTGCATTTGCACACTTTTCTCTACTCATTATGTAATAGTAAGCACCAGAAGGACAATTTAGATTTCCAAGGTGAATTGCAGCTCAAGTCATTTATATTTTAGACTGTATGTCTGCAGGAATTATGTGTATACATGGTTGTTAATGGTATGGCATTCATAACTGTTTTGATTGGTTGGTTGCACGCTTGTGTTTGAACACTCAACTTCAATTCAGCTTTGTTTGCTGACAGATTTGGAGACCCTAGGAGCCAGATCGTCGTACAACTTAACTAAATGTTCAACATGTTCTACATGGTTGTTTGAAAATTGACCTGACAAATCTCCCTGCTCAGATAACAAAAAGTGGGTCAGCACTCCAGGAGCAACACACTGCAATGTGACCATATACTGTATTTGTGTACCTGGACATTTGTGCTTGTGTTTTTATGTGCACTGTGCATCTGTTGTGAATACTGGACTGACTACATACTCCTTGAAGAGCTGCATGGAAATCTAAATAATTCTATAGCTTGCATGATACGAATGCATGTAAAAAAAAACAACAACAAAAAGGTTCATGAATCAGGCATTAGATGTCTACATAAAGCCATACTGTATATGATGAACTTCAATATGTAAGAGTAGGCTTGTCTAAATTTCCCAACATAATAAAACTTTCTTAAAGCTGCAATCAGTGATTTTGTTGTAAAGCGAGTTTCTTGAAACTTAGAATTTAAACATACAGAGCCTTGGTCTTCTGTTTTTTTGCAGCATGTCTAAAAGCAAAAACACATACCTAGATAAAAACTGCTTTATTTTGGTGCAAGAAAAGGCATTTCTTAATCAACAAAGACAGGGATGTTGGACATTATTACTTCTGTTGTTCCAGAGAGACTCAAGTTTCTCATCTCAATAGATATTTTACTGAGAACTGATACTGGATGTAAGGACAATTTCAAAAATAATATTACGAGAGAAAAGAAAATTTGCATCCACATTCAAACGTCTTGCGTAATTTATATACCGACCAACAGACATAAGCTCCTTATGAGACACTAAACAGATGTACTAAACAACACAGGAATGGGGTAAGATCACAGCAGCACCAGTTGATAAGTTAATAAGAAAAGCATCATTTACACATCAGTACAACACAATCAGAGAGGTTTATTCAACTGAAGGTTGAAAGATTAAGTGCTGTAAATTTTTAGTTTAGTTTCAATTTTTATGGACATAACTGTCTCATTTGGTCATGTGGTTGTGATTTTTTTGATTTTGTCATAGAATCTCGAAGAATTTTTCTCTTTTTGCCAAAGAATCTCTAAAAATAAGTTTCAGTTGTGTGTAGAACTTAGATTTAGATTGCAGCAATGTTCATTTTTGTGTTACGGTTCGATCGGTTAGTTTTCTATGACTCAATCAATATTGTAACTTTATTTAAAATAATAATTTTTAATATTTAGTTTGAAATAATGACAATATTGTAATGGATAAGCACTTATGTACTTGGTTCATTTCAATACACAATTTTAAAAAGTAATTATGTAAACATTTCTTTATTAAACCTCAGATTACTAATATGAGCAGTTATAAACTGAGCAATTAAAAGGTATAATACAAATAAAGATGACAGAGGATTTCACTGTATACCCGTGTTAAGCATACTACTAGTGAGCAATTACTACATATTACACACAGCTTTTTGGACATGCAACCTGTTCCAAGAGCTCATGTTCCTCATAGTAAAATACATAAATACAAAGCAGGCCAACAGATAATCCACCAAAGCATAAGCATGTGCTAACCCTCTTCAAAAAAAAAAAGAAAATACATTCATCTCTGTCCTCTGGATGGAACATTTCATATCGGGCACAGCACAAAGCACAGAGCGGCTTTGCCCCAGATACAGACCACAAATCTGTGCCATGGATCGGGAGTCTGCAAATCCTCCTCGATTCCTCCTCCTATGGACATAAAGTCAGCATGACATCTGGGTGACTTTCAGCCACCCTACATTAAAAGCTGCCATTTTATTACATCTCACACCGATGGTCCAGTTAATAAGGCACCATATTCTTCATTAAAATGACACACTTCTCTTTAAGTAGGCTAACCTTCTGGGAGTTCAGTCTCATTCTTAGTCTGACAATCTCACCGCCTTCATGTCACTGAATACAAAAAGCAGAACATCCACTTTTTTATTTTATAAATGATATCATAGTTCTCATATTGAGAACAAAAAGTTAGTCTTAATTCTACATAGTTTTATGTTCAGTAGTAATAGATCCAGATCCAGACACTCCGATGTCTTGTGGGGGTTTCGTTTGTTTGTTTGTTTGTTTGTTTTTCTCTTTTCTAAATGCCTTCAGCACTTGGGCTCTTCAGTGCCCTTGGATGATAGATCATTTAGAGAACCACTCTATTAGAAAATCAGAGATGATGAGGACTTGCAGAGATTAAGGGCGATTATACACAGATTTTAATCCTCTTCCAGGGTTATTTCACTAAAACATTTTCTATTACAAGAGAATAATGACGAGTTATGACAGAATAGGGAAATGACTGAGACACTCATGATTTTAAAGACATACACCAAGCTCTATTTCACGGACATAGTAGGTTTTACAAATTGTAAACAAAAATGACTTTTAGTCTATAGAAAGAAGTTACATAGAAACCCTGGTGGCTCTGAATTTCATCAGTTATATTAACCCAGATTATACTACACACATTGGTACAGCACATTTTGTCGATATACTAAATTGCTAAGTAGATTAAAATGTTAAGGCTACTCACGTACGACCACTTCAACCGAACTACTATCCAAAGTCTGTAGTCTGGCTCTGTGCTTCAAAGAGCTTCACCACAGCTGTATCTGTGGATTTGCGCCTTGCCAGCTGTTTCTGAGAAGTAGCCAATCAGAGCGAACCACTGCTATGTGACCCCGCCCACAACACGCACTTCGGAATGAAATGTTTTTACCATAATGACCACTAGATGGCGATATTGCAGAGGGGGAAAAAAAACAATTTTATAACGTTACACTAATCCCAGGCCCTTTAAAGCAGGTTCATGTAGCAGATTTTCAGTCTTTGTGTTTCATTTATTTAAACTGATCAGATTTTGTATTTTAATAAAACTACAATTTTAATCAAATCATGACACCTGGAAGAAAGTGTGTTACATGACTCTCTAAGCAAAAAAAAATCATTATGTTGTAAGTTTAAAGGAGACACTGTACATTTGTAACTCCTAATGTTCTGAGTGCATACACCATCACTCGTACCACAGCATCATCGTTTTCTATAATGTTTATCCTTCACAGGATCACAGGGAGAACAGAACCTATCCCAGTGGACACCGGGCACAAGGTGCGAGATAGCCTGGGGGAACTCTGATTACATTCCCACACATTCAAACACTAAGGACCATTTAGAGATGCCAATCAGCCTACTAGTTATAACTTTGCACTAGGGGTGGAAATCAGAGTAAGCAGAAAAAAACCCCAAAGCACACGGAGAACTTGTAAGTTTCATGCATGTAGGGTGGATTTGTGAAGAAAACATGCTACTCACTAAGTCACTGTGTTGTCTGCACCATGGAAACATTCTTCCCCTGCTGCTGGCTACAATTACCTTTTTTCTCCCTGTCCACTTGCTGCTTAACCTCTGTCTTGGTGTTCTGGCGCATCATGTTTTACGAATTAAACACTGCACACTGGTTTAGTATTTTATTACAAATGGAATCAAATTGCATCAAACCTCATAAAAAAGTCCACTTTAAAGTCATATAAACACGCTTTACAAAACAAAAGGTGGAATCATAGATAATCAACATGTGCTTTCAGACATCTTGATGATTAACATAAATAGAAAGATAGTTCTAGGCTATAACCAGTCTGGTTATTTATTATTTACATATCATCAGACATCATTCTGGGCTCTTTTTAAGTCCGTTTTTACTCCAGACTGCAGCAAGACCACATACGTCCCCCTCTCACGATAATCAATGTAGCATTTACACTAGTACACTAGCAGTAACACTGTTTAAAATAGAGATAAGCATTTTTCTGCACAGCACAATCAGCAACATGCATGTTAATATATTAGGCACTTAGTGCTCAGCTCTGAGATTCATGTATAAACAGTAAACCCTTAACAGAGTTAAAAACAGTAAACCAGAAAAAACCCATTAGTCCAAGCAGTGTATAGTAGGATACACTGAAGTAAATACACGAATACAAATATTTTTGTCATGTCTTCTTGGTGTGCTTTGTATGGAAAACGTCCACTGTGGTCTCATGACATTCTCTCAAGTCATAATCACAGTAGCCGATGAAGAAACGGCCCTGTAAATAAAATATAGAAAATACAGTAGCATCTAAATGAGAATTATCTAACCTTCTACTACAATTTGCTAAAAGAGAAAATAGTATTTAATAAGAGTTGTAATTTCATACAAGTCTCACCTTAGGTTTCTTGAAATAATCAAGTCCTCTGCCAATCTTGATAATCCAACCATTATCGAATCTAAGCAAATAAACAACTGTTTGTTTATACTTTACATAAATGAGAATATTTCATTGATCGTGGTTTATCTATTTATAAATTCATCTATATTTACAATGTTTTTTTTTTTTTATTTTATATTACAGTGTAACATATGATCTGTATTACCTGATCTCCCTGTCATGAATAGTGGAGGAATATTTAATGTCCAGACAAACATCTTGACTCTGCAAAGACTGGCATATTTCTGCTAGTGCACTCTCTTGCTGGGAGGAGCCATCCTACATAAATAACATTGTATTTAACATTGGATTTAAAGCACATTCACAATATTCTGTATCCCATACAGATAAAACCAACCAGGCAAAACTCACTTCATCTTGTGAGGTCAGGAGATTAATCTTCTTTACGTTACACTTGGCTTTTAGCAGCATTTCACAGAAACGCAGGAAGTTATACAGCTACAAAAGACAGAGCATGATATGATTCGATTTTTTGGAAAAAAAACAATAACAAATAAATAAAAAAAGTTTTCCAACTAAGGTTCATTAAAATAGACTATAGACTTTTTTCCCCATTGTTACCTGGTGCACATGGCGGATATAAGGGTCCTCAACCCAGACTTCAGTGAGTCCTTCTCTAATGTATGGCTTGAAAAGGCTCTCATAGCTGAAACCTGTGGCGCTGTCAGTGATTTTAATTTGCTCATGGTATTTCCCTTCTGATAATATAGAAAAGAATATACAAAGACTGTGAGAAGGAGCTAGTAACAATGATTTCAGAAGTGATGCTAAATGATGAGTTCCATGTACTGGTCTTAAATACAGTGATTTACAATGTGACACTGCCTAAGCATACATCTGTATTTTACCTTCTTTCACTTTGTTTAGGTGCACTTTTATCTGCTCAGCTCGATCCATGTAACCCTTGATTTTTTCTCTGTAGTGAACTTTTTTGGATTCATCCTTTATCGCTGAAAAAAGACGGATTAGGACAGAAAACTTGAGTCTCAAATAACTGACATATTCCAAAAAAAGCCATCAGATGAAGCAAAAAACAAATGTAATAAAACAGCAGCAAAAAACAAATGTAATAAAACTGGCTTTCTATTTTATTTATTACATTTTAAATGAAATAAATGTTAAACACATTCATAGCAGTTACCCGAGTCAGGTTGCCACAACTGTATAAAATACTCGTCTGCTTGCATTTCGTATTTAGCTCCCAAACTTTGGGGTAGTCTTCCTGATAGTGTTCCGGGCTCAAACACACTTCCCCAGTTTAAATGTAGATTAAAGACGCATCTCTTTAGTCAGGCGTACACACAATACTTCCCCATAATATTGTCCTCTAATACATATGACCAAACTGTCTTTCTGTCTTTTTGTCTTGTCTCACACTGTTTGCACCAGGTTGAACAGATGCACTTTATGTATCTAGGACTAACTTACAAAGCCCTTATAGCTCTGTCTTTGTTTTATGTAGCACCATGATCCTGGAGAAACATTGTCTCATTTTACTGTGCACTGCAACATCTATATATGGTTGAAATGACAATAAAAGCTTCTTGACATGACTTGACACATGCACATTATCATTTAGCGCTTGCTAATATTATGAACAGCAGCTACATTAATCCCTCTCCACTGCTTCTCTCTTTCAACCCATCATGAGGCATCCAGAAATTGTACCAGCTCCGATTGTCTTCCGTGCCATGAAGATTTTGGACCTCCACTGAGATGAGGAGCTGTGAGGAGCCTGAGACATCTAGAGATCTACCAGCTCCAGTTAGACTCTGCTATATTAAAGAGGAGATGCCAACTCCATGTGGTCTTAGAGGACAACAATCTCCTCATCAATACAACATTTATCAGACTGTATATTTTATATACCCTTTGAGTCCTTTGGTTCCTCTCAAGGTTTCTTCCTTCACCATTAAAGGGACTTTTTCTTCCCCACAGTCACCTGCGTCACCTCAGACTTACTCATTGGTGATAAATACAAACACATTCAAATCTATCTAACACTAATCTTGAATTCTGTATGATATTAATCTTTATATTATTCTTTATAATAACCTTTTGTCATATGTTTATGTTCTGTAAAGCTGCATTGAGACGATGTCACTTAAAAAAGCTCTATAGAAATAAACTTGAATTGAATTGAATCCTATCAAAAAGCCATGTCACCAAACTTTCGACAAGGTTTCTGGTTTTAAAAGGGGTTTTATTTACCTTTCAGCACGTCTATAAGTAGCTGAATGCCTTCCTGGTAGCAGACAAGAGATTCCTGAAAGCGTGAACTGTGATCAAGCTCTACAGCTCTCTTGAGTACAGACACAGCTGATGTTTCCATCCCAGGAAGCCAGTTCTGTGACATGGCTGTTTATCTTAATCAGGTCTTGTGAGTAAATGTAAGTTTCCCAGGTTAAAACCTTTTCTCCTACTAACCAGGTAAATAACAATAACTTATCAGGTCACGTTATACATTTTTGGAGGAGCTTCATGTATTTAAAATCAAGAGATGTAATAATAAAAAATAAACTCCAGAATGAAGCACTTCCTGTTTATTTGTTTGGTTTGTTTTGCTTCTTCATTGAATTGACAGCCAAACCATATGGTGCATTACTGCCACCTACTGGGTCACCTACAGGGCTCAAGATTTAATCAATATATCCTTTTATTTATTCACTAATCCTGTCTTAATATATAATGACTGCTGTGTTAATCCTTTGTGATTTAGTTTAAAGTGCTCAATATCTATTTTTCTACTGTCTGATTAGGGGTTTGCAGTGATGTAAAATAATTCTGTGTATCTACCTTAAAATTTAATTTATATAAATTATATATCTATATCTATAGTTATAGAGTATAGATAAACAGATTTAAGGTGTATAAAAACGTTATAAACATAGGAACTTAAATACTTAACTCGTACTTCCGATACATTTTATGTGAAGGGACCGATTTCCGTTTCCGGTCTTATTAGCTGATTTGGGTAAATAGTGCACTTGAAAACTGAATTAAGTCCTTTTATGTGTTAATTCTGAGCATTATTAATGTTCGGTCGCAGATTAGAGTGAAGTTAAAGCTCTAACGACACGTTTAAGTGGAAGGAACTGTTTCGTGTTAGCTCTTCGTTAGCCTAGCACATGTTAGCACAACAATAACCTTGGTACACATGTGAGCTTGTTATCATCTAAACAGAAGAAATGGCAGGATTGGGTCGAATCCTCATGTCTGTCTCTGCTTTGGCAAAGGTATAAATGTCTCTAGGTTTATTTTTCAGGTGAATTCTTATCTTGTATTCAGTGTAATAAATGATTTGTGTCAACTTGCTGTTGCAGAATCAGACAGAAGCTACATCAAGGCCAGTGTACATGGTTTGTAGGAGCAAATTTACAAGGTCTCGTATTCCTCCACAGGTACGTCAATTCAGAATGATTTGTTTGTGCACATAATGTCATTAGGTTTGAAAGGAAACAAAAAATAGGGGTAAAGTGCAATTGTTTTGCATTAAGTGCAATGATCTTTATATAATGGATATGTGTATTTATATACTCCTACTGTTTATATTGTCTGTATTGTCTTGTATAGTCAGTTCTGTCTTGTCTAGTCAAAGCTAAATGTATAGTGTTATTTATGTCTGTACTTTTGAGAGTCACAAACCTTCCTTGTGTGTGTCAACATACTTGGCCAATAAAGCTGATTCTGATCATCTCATCTGTATTAGGTGAAATGTACACTCAGAGCACATAGGAACACCTGCAGACCTATTTATTCATTCATGCAGTTATATAGTCAAACAATCATGTGGCAGCGGTGCAGCGTATAAAATCATGAAGATATGCACCAGAAGCTTCAGATAATGTTCACATAAACCATCAGAGAAGGGAAGAATGTTATATTTGTGATGTCTGTGAAATAAATAAATAAAAATAGAACATGTGTGGAGGATCTTGAAGGAAAAAGTGTCTCAGCATCCTGAAAACATCAAACTTTGAGGTGGATGGGTGACGACAGCAGGTTCCACTCCTGTCAGCCAAAAACAATCTGAGGCTATCATGGGCACTGAATCACTTAAAATTTAAAGCTGAATATGAAGGGGAAAAAAGTCACCTGGTCTCTTTCCAGTGTTTTAGTCCTTCACTTTCCAGTTTTTCCAGCTGTCCGGTTTCTCTAAGCCTGTGCTTATGATTTACGGGGGGAAAAAGTCACAGAAATCACACATTTTCTTCATCCTGATGGTTTGATCTGAACAGTAACTGAAGCTCTTGAGCTGCATCTGCATGATTTTCTGCATTATGCTGCTGCCATACAAAACAAGTGTTAATTCTGTTGTTGTACTCTTATTATACTAAATGTCCCTCTGCAATGTCTAGGTGTTTGAAGAGCGTTCTAAGGAACATGAAATGTACGGTGGTGATCCAGAGCAGCCACATAAACTTCACGTAGTGACGCGAGTCAAGAGTACAAAGGGACGTCCTTACTGGGAAAAAAAGGTGGTGAAGAGTTTGGGGCTATTGAAGGTGAGCAATATTTAGTATGTAGTACTACTAAAAAAAACACATGTAGTTGATGCTGGATAGTTTTATCATTTGTTTAAACATGTTGTTTGCAGTGTTTTATTTTTCTGCAATCAAGCTTCCGTTTCGATTACCACATAAAACATGAGATAAACAAAGCACTGGTAACTTTCATGTGATTTCATTCCAGGAAACAGATTAGAATAGAAAGATAACCCTTTCTCAGGATTATATTTATATGGATTTGTTTTATCACGGGGTGACTTAAAAGGTAAGAGACTTAATGACCCACTTATTGTTTTTCTTTTTGGCAGTCTCATGAACCCAGAGTACACAAGAACATGCCCTCCGTGAATAACCAACTGAAAATCATTAAGCACCTGGTTAGGTGAGTTCTCTTTCCTTATACTTTTTAAAGCATTTTTCAGTTAATAATTGAAGGGTTTGATGCAACAATCTGCCTATAATGTCTACATATTGTTACATACAGCATCTACATCACCATACAAAAAAAAAAAATCCCACATCCTTATAAAAATGTAGTATTTTCCCTTTACTTCTCCTAGTGTGAAAGTAGAACAATGCTGGATCTTGTGTTATTTGCCAAGTTGCACTGACTGGTTGGCAAAATGCTATTAATGAACTAAAATCTTTTTTTGTGCTTCAACAAAGATTCTGCTCCAGAACTGCATAAGATATAATCTGTTGGCTCAGCAGTTTTGGAATAGCACTGAGCACATAAACCATTAAAACCAAACCATTATGTATAAGAAATGAATCGCGTCAGGTCTCCAGGTGGATAGAGACACGTTAGTGATTGCTGAGTACTGAGTTTATTTTTTACTTTTTATGTAGGATCCAACCCTTAAAACTTCCCAATGGACTCCCTTCAGAAGAAATGGGAGGTTCATATCTGAACAGTAAAGGAGAGCTGGTAATAAAACATCTTCAGACGTCTGCAGCGCAGAAAACTGTGGAGTAATACTCTTCTGTCTTGTCTTTGCTGTTTATTAAATATTAATAAAACTGTAATTCTATGCTTTTTATTGAAAATTTGTTTAAAATATTTTTGTCTTTTTAGATCTGTAATTGTGAAGGTTTAATGGATATAATGGGTTATACCATGTCAGCAGGTTTGGGAATTAATATACTTAACACTTCTGAGACAAGCATCTGTATTAAATAGTTTTTAAAGAGAATGTCTCACTGAAATTATTGAACGTGTGTTAATACGCACTTATACTGACAGGAAAGTAAAACAGGACAAGTTATACACTGACACTGTGGTGAATTGAGTTTCGTTTAATGAGTGTTCATTTTGTGCTATAAAAAAATAAATAAAGCAAAGTTTAAGTTTCTGTTCACTTGAATCAAATGATAGTGATTACAGTGATGGTAGCATCCTTGGCACTTGTGAGATGTTCTTGAAGCCCTAGAGCTGAAATTAATGTGTTATTTTCTTCCCATAAAAGTAATAAATTAACTACACCAACCTAGGATCCAAATGGGATTAATCATAAATATGAAATCATGTATTTTATTTATTCTTAATACCCAATTTTAACCTTTCAATTTTTGTTTAAATAAAGTCACTTTGAAATAAGCAGAGCATTGCTACTGCCACAACACCAGAAACATCTGCTTTACAAATTCATAAATCTGTGCTGATTGTTTCTGATCTGTACGCTAGTTTTTTTTTTATTATTCTGTCTGGAATGCAATTTTTTCAAAACGCATTTATCATGGTTTAATATGAAAAATGGAAAAGAAATCTGAAATATACAAAGAAGAGAAAAACAAACCAAGTTAGTTAGTTAAAGACTGTATGAAGGCCTGATAAACGGTTTCTAATCATCATCAGATCCAGAGTCCGTGTCATTTCCTTTCCCTCTGATCGTCTTTTTCTCCAGCTTGGTGAACTTTGTCCCTGGTTTCTGAGCAAGCATAGGAGGCTCAAGGCGATTTCCACTAAAGTATAGAAATAAAGGTTCTGAGACTTCTGCCACAATATCTACTAATACATCAGATTTAGAAAATGTTTTGCCTACCTATACGTGATGATATCTGAACAGCCCAGTCTCCACTCCAGCATTTCAGTTGAGAACTCATCTGTGTTGCCTAGATCGGTGAAGCCTACTACATAGTCCTTAGTCTTCCCATCTTTCACCAGAGCTAGTGTAGGAATAACTTTAATTTTAAGTCTTTCTGTTAAGAAGGGAGCCTTCTCTGCATTTAGTTTGATGAACTTTGTCTCTAAATGCTTCTTCGCCATGATACCCAAGTGTTTGTCCAGGATTTTACATCTTAAACAAGACACATACAAGAGATTGAGTTATCTGTATGAGAAAGCATTATTTTAAGAGACAATGCCAAAACAAATCTGACCCATTGATTGTAAATGTACCTGAAAGTGGAATCCCTGTAGAAATGGCAAACCACATTCTTGCTTTCTTTAACTTCAGCAAAGAAATCTTTCTCACTTGGGATCTCTCTATAGTCACCATGGCCTTTAGAGATCCATTCCTAAGGAGTATAAAAAAAACTATTAACAACATATCTTTACTGCTGGCTAGTCATCTTTATTTAGCAAAACCATTATAAATTTAATATTATAAAAAACATGCACTAAATTTAAAAAAGTACATTTTTATATAGACTGATGCCACACAATTTAAAAGCTGTGTTAGACACATACATGTTAAAGTAACCTTACCAAATTTTCACCTCAATGTATAAAACAATTTAAATGACCTTTCATATGGACATAAATGTATCTCAGAATGCCCACCTGCTTCTCTTTCTGGGCTTTCTTAAGAGCCTCCAACCTCCTTTCCCTAAGAATCTCAAGTTCATCCTCATCCATACGCTCCAGCTTTTCCAGCTCGGTATCTAGCTGCTCCTCGACGATCCGGGCTGATTGCAGCATTTGCTGCTCCAGCGCCTTTGCTACAATATCCATTGACTGATATGCCATTTCTTCTTTATCTAATGACTGATAGAGAAGATGAATTAAAAAGTTACATAAGACAGGAACGTATTTGGTTGGGTGTCAGACGTATTTGCTATCTTTTCGAATTCGTTAATGTGTTTTATGTGATGAATGTATGAGAATTTCAAAAGCCAGGTGCCATCCTGCCCCTGATGCTTCACATGTAGACAGATCACAAATTAAATGAACAGCTGTCAGGTCATGTGCTGTATACCATAAATGTTCTCATCCGCTTGTTAAGAATATAGATTATGATTCTATATACACTACCAGTCAAAGGTGTTTGGACACCCCATGTTTTTCATATATAATATAAAATTATTCAAATATTCTACTGAAAATAATAATATATATTTTACTACAGCACAACAAAATATTTTTGATTTGCTTTTCCAATGATGGCCTAAATTTTGTTTGTTTATTTTGACTGCAGTACTTATCTATCTGTATACAGAAGTACGTATCAGTGTGACAGCTGACAGCTGAATGTCTAGCGGAATTGAATTAGGGCCATTCTGCTGTCCAGCTGAATTGATAACGGTTTGTAAAACATGTTTTTTATAACATAATGTGAACTAACATGAGAGAATAGGCAAGTTATTGTTACACTGAAGAATGAAGGCATTTCCTGCAGAAAAATTGCCCAGAAACTCAAAATACCAGAGAGTACTGTAGCATACAAAATTAAAGACTGTGTTCAGGTTTATGAGTCTCCAACCTACGTAACAGAAAGCTAAGTGCGCAAGAAATCACAGCACAGCTTAATGCAACTAAAGCTATGCCAATGTCAACAATGACAGTGCAGAGGAGACTTCTGGAAGTTGGCTTGATGGGGTGTTTAGCTGCCAAGAAACCCCTAGAGCGCAGAACAAGGTCAAAAGGCTTCTTTGGGCAAAGGAACACAAAAATTGGATTGTTGCTCATTGGAGAAATGTCTTGTGGACTGATGAATCAAAGTTTGATATTTTTGGATCTAAATGAAGCGTTTACATACGTCGCAGAACTGGTGAGAAGATGATACCAGACTGTGAAGTACCAAATGTCAAGCATGGAGGCATGGAAGTGTTATAGTATGGGGTGTTTTGGGTGTCGGTGACTGGAATTCTCAACAAAGAGGTTAGCAAAGTATTCTGAGGAGACATAATTGGACAATCTTTCATACAACAGGACAATGATCTGAAACTACTTGAAGAAAAAAGAACAAGAAGGAAAGCTGAAATTGATGACATGACATGACCAGCACAGTCACCCAACATTAACCCTTTTGAGTTAGTATGGGACAAACTTGACAGAAAGGTTAAGGCCAGACAAACCAATCAATGCTGATCATCTGTGGACACTTCGACAGTTCTAGAGTAAACTTTCAGAACAATATTTAGAATCCTTGATAAAATATTTGACAGAATTCCTAGAATTTGTTCGACAGACATATCTGCCAAAGGTGGCTATTTTTGAGGCTTTTTGTTATACAAAATATGTATTTTATTCTATGCTGTTTCTTAAAAATAAAAAATCAGTGTACAAAAACTTGTGTATGTATGTGTGTGTGTGTGTGTTTGCAAAAAATCTGTTTAGCAACACATCTGTTTCTAAACGGTTGCTCCTCTGTTTATTTTAGCTTTATAAATATTGCACTTATATATGAGAATTAGTCATTAAGCACTTTTATTAAGCACTTTTTCTTCCTGTAATCGCTGTTCCTTTTGAAAACACCAATCGGGTGTCTAGACTTGATCACTGATCTCCTCTCATCTAACCCTATTTTAAAGTACATCATAAAGTGCAACGGTGTGTAAAAGCTTTTAAGTAAACTCCCGGAGTCTTACTCTGTCGTATCCATAGAAACCAACCATCTATATCGAGTTCTTTTAATGCTAATGCTAATTCTAATTCTAGCGCAGTTGTATTGTGCTAGCACATTAGCCTGCTACCTGAGCAGCTGTTGCCATGGTTACAGTACGTCAAACTGACCTAATCTGATTCATTTTGAAGTTAAATTAATCTGTCAACAGTTTAAACCATTCAGTGAACACATTAGCAGGTGGGATACATCACAGCGAGGTACTACGGCTTTGTATGCGCAGCGGCTAACCTTATAACGCCTTATGATGAACAAAGGCTAAGTCAAAGAAAAACGGAAGCTATCCTAAGTTTTAAGTCGAAACCAACGTCTAACGACCTACATGACAAAGATGATATTATTTTTTCCTGAACTCAACTTGGGCTAAAATTGTCTATGAACCGGCCAATTAGAACCAAAGCCGTGATGCCAAGCTAGCTTGCTAACCGGTTTACACAGAAAATAAACGCTGGTGAAACATTTTTGCTGTTCATTTTGGCGTTCAAGTCGGTGTATAATACAGGAAGGCATGTTCTCTCTTAAAGAATTAAATCACACCGAAGAAAAATAAATCCTTATTAACGAGTCGGTTAGCTAACTTACCGGCGCGCGGGGTTTGGGTGAAGTGACGCAGTGGGTTTGAAAAATCCCATAATGCACCGCGCGGGATATTTACTTGGGGGGGGGGGGGGGGTCTACGTCACATGGCGTGTTATGTACAGTATTGGTTTACTTTTACATTATTAGGCAGACGCTCTCATCCAGAGCCACTCACATTACCTCATGTTTTATATAACTGAGTAATTGAGAGGGCCTTGCTCAGGGGCCCAAACAGTGGCAGCTTGGTGGAACTGGGATTCAAGCTCACAACCTTCTGATTAGCAGCCTAACACCTTAACCACTAGGATGCCACACAACCCACATGACAGGTTTTTACAAGCACTAGCTTTGTAAACAAAACAAGGTTTCTAACAACGGCAGTACCCTTTCTGTGCTGTTACGTCTGGAAAAAATACCAGCTCTGTATTACACCAGTGTTTTTAAGGTGTCGTCTTCTGCTGAACGTTTGGTCTCAGCCACACCGTCTGGTTACTCAATAAAACCTGCTTCTTATATAGGATTCTGTAAAAGAATGGTTTTGAACCTAGGCAGCTTTTGTTTTATTAAAGCAGCTGTGGAAATAACTAACCACTAAAAAAGTCATATTTATCATTAAGATCTTATAGTTCTTAGCCGGTTTAACTAGTGACTTTAAGCCAAAATAAATAAATAAACAATGCAAAAACGATTAGCTCTGTAAATAACAAAGTTCTTAAATAGAAAGCTGTAATATGTAAATAAACACATTACTTTACACATTTAAATATAAAGCTTTGAATGTGAGTAGATGTATGTGCATAAAATAAATTTATGCTGAAGGCCTCTATGGCATGTATTTTACAATTAGTTACCCTTTCTCAAAAGTTTGAAAACTCCTGATGCAAAAGAGCAAACCATTCCAACTGAATAAAGTTTTGAACAACTGTAGATACAATAGTCAATCTTTTGCATTAAAGTAATTCTATCACTATTGGTCCATGATAAAAATGTGCACATCCATGGGATGACATATTTACAGACTTATGGTCCAAAAAGTATTAAATAACGATAAATAAGAAAGAAATGTGCATGAAGAGCAGATATCCAAGTTTATTAACAAATTTTTTTTAAAAAAACAACAACATACAAATGGTCTCACAGCTTCAGGTCTTCAGGCACAGGTCAGTAATTTGAGACAGATTTTGCTGACCAAATAGATTTCCAGGCCTTCCCTTATGTATACTTGTGGCAGAATAAAATATGAAAATACAACAGGTGCACTATGAGCAGATTATTAACTCTCATCATGGAATTTAGTGACAACAATTATTTTCAAAACTGCTTAATTACGAAGTGTTCTGGAGTTGATGAAAGCTTCTACAGGCTACCCAAAATGATCATACACAAATATGATGAAATGGTCTGAAAATCTGAAAAAGGACTTTGGCAAATGATTAATTACAATTATATTATTCTTCATTTCTCATTTTTCTCTCTTACACATGACAAAATGCTGTAAACATTATATACACACATACAAATAAAAGAATATTTAGAAATATTGTCATCTACATACATGTAGTTATCTACATAATATACTTACAAAATCTGGCACTTGAGAGTTACAAAATGCTAGTTTTTTTTTCTCTTTTTGTCAAACCTTAGGCTTGACCTGTTTTAGAGGAAAAATCCTCAAATCGCCCCGTACCATGCTACCATGTTTGCCATATAATTCTGGTGTTGGTATAGCACTCGTGAAATAGATCAGAGCAACCAGGGCAAAAAAAAAAAGACAGTTCCTCTGAAGTGGCATGTTGACATCAGGATAGTTTATAAAGAGTTTCATGTTACAACCAGGCTAACAGATGGTGTCATCCTGTACTCAAACATAAGTCCCAAACTGCTGCTGATAAACTCATCATACAACTGTGTCTCTTGGTGCTACAAAAATAATCTGTTGCCTTAACAATACAAATTGCTGTTGAAAATGTAGTTGTTTAAACTTCTTTGTGTCCTTGGAGAAAGGCTTGATCCAAAGAAAATGCGCTCATTCAAAAGCAACTGGGAGATACATGGAAGCAGCCACCAGTGTTGAATATTGCCTCTATTAATCTCCTGGTGAGAGGGCAGGTTCGAGCTGTCACAGTGTCAGAAGCAAGAGCATACCTCACAAATGCTTCTATGTGATTTTCAGGGTGCTGCCATAGGTCTGTTGTACCACCACCTGCACATTGTCCAGTATAAAATCAAAGGCCATACTCCATACAGACTCCACCGACTGCTGCATTAACCTGACAAAGAGCAAATAAAAAAGAAAAAGAAAAAAGGAGATCCAAAGGTTAATTACAATTGCAATCTCAAACTCAGAGACAGGAAAAACAAAAACAGTGGTTTATCAAAAGCCAGAGAAAACAACTGTGTTTTACCTCTTCATGTATTTGATGACCAGGTCAAGTTTCTCCAGGTCTTTGTCTTCTATTAGCTCTGTGCAATACTTCACCACCTGCAGAATGTCTTCCTCCATAGGCTCTACAGGATTAAACTGTCTGTGTTATCCAAATCTATCTGTTATCTTTCATTTTAGCTACTCAATTCGGTTGGTTAAACAATAATTGGTCTGATCAACAGCCAGGAAATCGGGATGCATAAACCATTGCTTTACCTGAAATGGTAGTAACCCACTCTCGCAGTAGGGCTCGAACATCGCTGAGTTCAAAAGCTCCAGCTAAGGTGGGGACAGGGCGAGTAGTGCATTTGGGTAGCTCTTCAGGCACCTGATGGCTCAGAGTAGATGAAGGTGGTCCATTTTCCATCTAATAACAGAAATTCAGATTGATACAATGAAAACTATTGGAAACGTGTTATAAATTCTACGCATAAATGTGTAATTTAAGTCTAATTTTACCTTGAAGCCAGCGAGGGCTTCTTTGCCTTTTAGTAAGAGTGGGATGGTTTTGGAGGGACTGGATTTTGCAGGACTGTTTCCAGGGATAAGTCTCTTTAATGGACTTGTGCCTTTCTTGGCAGGACTGGCATTTTTCCTCTTATAGCGGCGCTTCGTCTTGTTAACTGCAGACTGCTTCAGGTAAAGGAGCGGGTTCCTTTGTTCCACTACTAACAGAATTATTGAGTAATGAGTAGTAGGTCATGTAAACTCGTATAATATTCCACTCTCTTTACTAACGCACAATACCTTGAGCCTGAGTATTTTGTCTGCGCCTGTAAGCAGAGTATAACTCCTCCTGTAATTCCCTGGGTAGTGCTGCAAAAACGTCTGGATCGACCTGTTAAAGCAAAATGTCAGAAATAAAAATGTACCACACATAAAACCAGGCTCAAATTATTCCACCATGTGCATCTGATTTAAAAGATAAAAAACAAGTCAGCTAAAAGATACCTGAGAGAAGTCAGGAAGTTCCAGGATGATTCCTGTGCTGACTGTTTGCCCAGGCTGGTCAGGGACAAGCAGCACAGAGGGTGCTTCTGTAAAGGATTGCTGTGATGTGACTGGGTGAAATGAGGTATCTGGTACCTGCTTGTGGTTCCATGCTTGCTCTACCTGCTCTCTCAACTCTGGAGGTAAAGCATCCAGCACAGACTGATCCACCTGAAGAAAGCAAAACAGAGTATTGTGAGTTCTTATGAAATTGGATGTGTAGCGCTCCATTTGCTCCATTAACGATCTACAAGCAGAAAAGGACATTCAAACCTGAGAGGGAGACGGCACTTCTATGCTGAGGTTGAGGTCTGCTCGAGAGTGGCTGGGTGAGTGTGTGACAGAAGGTCCCCCTTTACTTGTCCCAGGCATAGAATCTGAAAAAGTACAGCAGTTTGTGGTAGGAGAGGAAATCTCCTTTTGATTGGAAGACATTCTAGACAAATCATCTGGAAAAAATAAGAAAGAAAAAAAAAGATTGATTATTTAAGTTCAGGCTTTAAAGAACTTCAAAAAGGCATAAATCTTAAGCATGCACACAGCAACAGACCTGTTTTTTGAACATCTTTGCTATGGTTGAACGTGGGACGTCTACTTGTGAGCAATTCTCTGATAGTGCGGAAACGAGATGGGCCAGCGTCTGAGTGAGAGCTCTCCAGCAGGTGCATCTGCAGTCCCACTCCTCTCATGTCTATAACAGCAAGCTTCATGGCACGAAAGAGCTTAATGACCTCAGCTGCTATGAGCTGCCCGCAGTCTGTGGGATGAGGTAGCAACACAGACCTGCGCAAACAAAGCAGTAATACTCATAGACAACACCCTAAAACAAATGAACTACAGGGAAAAAACTGCACAGAAAATATATATCAAATATCTAAATATATTTATCAAATTAGAAGATTTTGGCAACCTTGCCAGGTTGTCACAGATGCCATGACCTCCATACTTGGCAGGCTCCACAGGAGCACCTGCTTTGCGCATCATAACTTTCATGGTAAGTCTGCGACCTCTAAGTCCTGCCCCCTGCAATCTCTTCTGAACCTCCATGGACAGGTTAGTCAGAAAAGTTTCTGCCTCCTCTACCTAAATGGATCAACATAAAGAACAGAATTACTATATGTACAAAGTTGTCTACAGTATGGGGACTGAGATATATAAAAGGAAAGCCCTGGATGGAAAACATGACAGCAAGCAAAAATGATATGAACAAATTTTGAAGTTAGATTGACTTGTGTGATCTCACAGTTGTAAAGCGGATGTTGTAGTTCATCTCGGCAGATACAGACTTCCTTTCCTTTTCACTGCGTACAAGCCGGTCATCCAGCCCTCTGCAGAAGCGGAAGAGAGTCTGTCCTGTCCGTGGGCCGAACTCCTTTTGCAGGCGTACTATGGACAACTGCTGCAGGTCCCCACAAGTAGTGACATCAAGGGAGGCTAGCTTACTGCTCATAGAGCGTCCCACCCCTACATGCAAACATTAAATGATTGTGAATAATAAATTGAGATAATGCGTGCAAAGAGACTTTATACTGTATGTCCACAGTGCATTTACCAGGCAGGCTAGTGACAGGCTGGTCTCTGATAAAGTCATCCACTTCCTCCGATCTGAGAAAATATTGGCCGTTTGGTTTTGCCTTTCGGGTTGCCATCCTAGCCAAGAGGATGTTGGAGCCTGATAAGAGACATGCAGCATCATTTTAATTATTATTATTAATAGGGTGTTAAAAAATAAGGCAAATCGGCAACAAGTGTTTTCATTCTCATTAGTTAAAAACAACTTGCTCACTCATGCCAATGGAGGCACAACAGCCAGTCCTCTCCCTCACATCTGAGCGGATGGCAGTGGCCAGCTCATCTGGCGTGATGCCCAGCTCTGCCAGGAGGGATGTGGCATCCACTAAGGCCTCATCGCAACTTAGAGCCTCAATATTAAATGTATAACTACAAAAAAAAAAAAGAAAGAATGAGCATTTATCATGAAGAACTGTTGAACAATTGTCAGCATGCCAGAGATTAACAGGAGCTAGGTCACACAGTATACCTGGCCAGAGTTTCATACATTGCCAGTGCCACCTCTTTGTATGCATGGAAATCATAGGGAACAGACTGCAGCTCAGGACACAGCTGTTTAGCCTGACCAAAGAACATGCCATTCCTCACACCAGCTTGCCTGTAATGACACACATCCTTCTTTAAGTACATTCAATTATAAACACAGTAAATTGTTTAGTTGTGATCCTTATAAAGCCTGGTAACACACAAATTAATGTATTAGATTACCTGGCCTCATAGCTACAGGAAGCAATTTCTGCCATAGAGAGAGCAGCCTTGTCATGCTCTACTCCATTACAGACAGTTTCCTCAGTCTCTGGAGAAGAGGTCAGCTCAATGTCATCACCTGTTCTTCCTAAGAGATCAATCAGCAAAACAAACATAAGCATATAGTACAAACGGAAAAAGCATTCATATCAAGCCCTGATTTCAAAATTAAGCCCCATCTCCTCTTTACTACCGAGTACCAGCCTCCTCCCGTTATTTCAGAGCAACTAACAGGCTCCTTTCAGTCAAACAAGCTGAATCAGCTAACAGCAGATATTAAGGTTGTTCTAAACATATGACAGACATTCACAGGCAAATGCAAAGTAGATTTTCCGAAATGTACTTGTACAAATATGCAAATTACCTGCTCTGTGCTGGTTTCGCTTCTTCTGATAGTACTGGAACTCCAGTTGTGGGTTGGCACCAGGGCGCTGAGCAACAAGCCCTCGCCCACGATTACTCGTCACAGCCACTGGTTTCCCTGGAGTAAGAGACATGAAGTATGCACTGAATCCAAAAAAGGAACGGTATGATCAGCAATTCCACCACATGATTAGTTCACGTGCAGTATAATATGCTCTGCTCCTTGGTATGTGGTCATCACCTCTAAGTTCAGGTCGATGTCTAATCCCCACTGACGCAAAGAAGCAGTCCATGTCGACATGCAGAATACAGGACTTATATACCTGAGGAGCAGGCATAAAAGAGGTACCTGCAAGGGAAATAATTTACTCAGACAGGACAAATATATACCAGACTGTGCATTCTACTTACAGTGCAACCATCATCACACAACAAGAGACTACAAGAGTACAGCAAAGAATCAAAATAACACATGCACAAGAACATAAAGGCACTGAGAATTAGGGATCTTAACCTCAAGTTTCCACACACTACGATTTTAATTCTTAATTTGACAAAACCACAGAATCTGTAATGACAGATTTGGTATGATATGACTAATTTTGCTCATTATTTGGTGTAGGCCAGCAATGCCATGTTCTTCTGTGAATTTGACAGCCCTTACATAATAAATCTGCAAAAAGCTAGATTTGCCAGCAGAGGTATCAATGTAAAGTATTTTCTGTTGTTGTGGTTGTGTTGTATGACTTTGGGGCAGCCCAGACAATGGGGGGGCTGTCACATCCGACCTACGTTTGAGCTGCAGCTGGACACAAAAAGCATGTGAACCACTGGAGTTAGAATAGATTGAGATAAATGCTGTTGAACCAGTATTCTTAAATAGTTCAGTCATATGCCATGAATAATTGTGAAACCGTGACACCATAACAAGCCAAGGATAGGTTGATAAAGTAAGAAGGATAATAGGCATAAGACAGGCACTGCAAAAGAACACTGGCTCACAGGTACCACTCAATGATAAACAATATGTCTAAGAACATTTAATGACATTACCTGCACAGTGGTCAGTTCTAAGCTTCTTTAGCTTTTCTTTTCCAGAAAACACGGCACCCCCGGCAGCCCGTCGCCTGCTCTGAAGGGTATTCACATACTCTGAGAACTCATTCCGCCATGTAGATATATGATGCAACCGTGAGTGAGAGAAGAACTCTGAGATAATCCCAGTCTCTGGGCCCTGTGCTGACTGTTTGGCTGTTAGGGTGATGTTAGATGTGTTATGATGACTCCCGTTCAGTCTGACTCGGCTACTTTGGCCAAGAGACCAATCTGAATCTATTTGCTCTTCTTGAAGAGCTGCAACTGTTGCTGAGGGCAGCTCATGTTGAGTGGCCCTTGATGGGCTGACTAGTAATGAGGTGCTGGCTATGGATGCTGTACAATCTGATGCAAGAACACTAGAAGAAGAACAGCCTTTTGGTTGAGGGCACCTGAAATCTGCTTCTTGGTGTGTAGATTTTGAACAAAAAACATTGTCTTGTTTTAAGGCACCATTCAGAGGATAAAAATGACCATTTTTTTGCAGATGGTCCTTTGATACTTTACATGTGTGCCGATCGTGAACCCCATTAAGTTTGGGGCCTTCCTCCTTAGAGACACTTATAGAGGAGCCATTCCTGTAGCAAAATAAAAAGGTCAAAAAGGGATGAAATATGACGAATAAGACATGACAACACATTCTCAGTAAATGCACATACAAAGCTTTTACTTACAGTCTGTTTACCATCTGCTGAATGGTTTTCTCAGAAGGTTTTGACGGCACTGTTTGAGGAACTGTGAAAGCTGGGTTTGTGAAATTATGGAGGTCACTTGGTTGTGGTAGGTTCAAATTGAACTGGGATGGCCCTTGACCCAACCCAGATTGCTCCTGTACTTTCCGAGGACAGACACTAGTAAAGTTTAGGCCTTTCTGCTTTGCATATAGCTGATATTGCAGATATGAGAGTTGCCGCCCTGCCTTTATGCTACAAGGGAAACAGTTGAATAAAATGCAAAAAAGTTTTAGCTTGAACACGGACAAACTAAACAGCAGGGTTTAAACACAAAGAATGTTCATATATTTTCAATGCAAATAAAAAAACAAAAACATCTTATAAAGGTAAGAGCTCTGTGTAGCTGTGTAAGCCGAAAGGTTTTAAACATACATACATAATACATGTGTATACACACACACACACAGTCGTATGAAAAAGTTTAGCAACCCAAGACAATTTCCATGATTTTCATTTATAAATATTTGGGTGTTTGGATCAGCACTCATTTTGATCTATAAAATAACTGAAGGACACAGTAATATTTCAGTAGTGAAATGAGGTTTATTGGATTAACAGAAAATGTGCAATATGCATCAAAACAAAATCAGACAGGTGCATAAATTTGGACACCCTTCCCATTTTGTTGATTTGAATACCTGTAACTACGTAGCACTGATTAACTGCAACACACATTTGGTTTGGTGGCTCATTAAGCCTTGAACTTCATAGCCAGGTGCATCCAGTCATGAGAAAAGGTATTTAAGGCGGCCAATTGCAAGTTGTTGTTCTCTTTGTCTCTCCTCTGAAGAGTGGCAACATGGAGGCCTCAAAACAACTCTCAAATGACCTGAAAACAAAGATTGTTCAACATTATGATTTAGGGGAAGGCTACAAAAAGTTATCGCAGAGATATAAGCTGTCAGTGTCCACTGTGAGGAACATAGTGAGGAAATGGAAGACCACAGGCACAATTCTATATTTTCAGGCCACATAAAATATTGGAGAGGCAAAGGCGAAGTATGGTGAACGGTCAAAAACAGCCCACAGACCACCTCCAAAGACCTACATCAACTTGCTGCAGATGGTGTCACTGTGCATCGTTCAACAATTCAGCACACTTTGCACAAGGTGAAGCTGTACGGGAGAGAGTCGCTTATGGTATGCAAACGCACATTTGGACAAGCCAGCTTCATTTTGGAATAAGGTGCTGTGGAGTGATGAAACAAAGCTCGAGTTATTTGGTCATAACAAGGGTTGTTATGCATGACGGCAAAAGAACACTGTGGGGCTGTGTGGCCAGTGCCGGTACTTAAAGTTGATGGTCGCATGGATTCCACTCAATATCAGCAGATTCTTGAGAATAATGTTGAGGAATCCGTCACAAAGTTGAAGTTACACCGGGGCTGGATATTTCAACAAGACAACGACCCAAAACACCCGCTTCAATTTCCATGGACAGCCTGCTTCAAATCACCCCACAGATGTTCAATGATATTCAGGTCTGGGGACTGGAATGGCCCAAAATACATTCATCCAGAATCCAGACACACATTACAGGCTATAGGAAGTGTCTAGAGGCTATTTCTGCTAAAGGAGGCTCTACTAAATATTGATGTGATTTTTCTGTTAGGGTGCCCAAATTTATGCACCTGTCTAATTTGGTTTTGATGCATATTGTGCATTTTCTGTTAATCCAATAAACCTCATTTCACTACTGAAATATTACTGTGTCTTTCAGTTATTTGATAGATCAAAATGAACTTGCTGATCCAAACACCCAAATATTTATAAATGAAAATCATGGAAATTGTCAGGGGTTCCTAAACTTTTGCATATGACTGTGTGTATGTATATATATATATATATATATATATATATATATATATACACACACACACACACACACACGTATATATATATAAAAACACACACACAGGGTGGTGTGACAAAATAATGTGAACCCATGTGTAACCCATTGTCATAGGAGTTAATATTGTGTAGGCTACTGCGCAAAAAGAAAAGTTTAAAAAATAATTATAATTTATTTATTTTCCTTTGCTCTATACTGTCTAGGTTGCAAGCCAGTATAAAGCAAGTTGTGCTCAGCAGTGGTTAGTTTAAGATATTGTTGAAATGGGGGACTTCATTATCGTCAGAGATTTCAATCATGCAAATCTCAAATCAGTGCTCTCTTAATTCCATCAGCATGCGGACTTTGCAACAAAAGGGGCAAACAGACTGAATCCTGCTTACACAAACTTCCCCGGTGCATACTGTTATGAAGCAGGCAAAAACCTGGCCCGCGAGAGCCACCTCTGCTCTTCAGGACTGCTTTGAGTGCATTGACTAGAACATCTTCAAGGAGGCTGCAACCAACGGCGATTCAGTCAACTTGGAGGAGTACACGGTATCAGTGACCAGCTTCATTAGCAAGAGCATTGATGATGTTACCGTTTCCAAGATAATCACCACACACTCCAACCAGAAGCCATGGATGACTGCTAAGATGAATTTGCTCCTGAAGTCTAGAGACTTCTCCTTCAGAGGAGGGGATAGGACGGCCTTAAGAACAGCAAGGGCCAAACTGTCCTGAGCCATCAGAGATGCAGCGGAGACACCTGGCATGTGGCAGGACATTCAGGGGATTGCAAATTATAAAACAACTTCAACTGCCTGTGACAGTGACGCCTCCTATGCAGATGCGCTGAATGACTTTTATGCTCGGTTTGAGGTGCAGAACAACATAGCGGCAAGAAAGACCATCCATCCCCTAACAACCAGGCCAATGTGAGGAGAACTCTAAGCGGAGTTAACCCATGGAAAAATGCTGGACCAGACAACATTCCTGGCAGAGTGCTCAGGGAATGTGCAGAACAGCTAGCGGATGTCTTCACTGACATCTTCAACATTTCCCTGACCAGCACCGTTGTTCCTGTGCCAAAGAAATCTACAGTGTCCTGCCTCAATGACTATCATCCCGTTGCACTCACACCCATCGTTATGAGAACCATCTACCACCTTGACTGGGCCCCCTGCAGTTTGTGTATCATCCAAACTGCTCCAGGAACGATGACATTGCTATGACCCTTCATCTGGCCCTCTGCCACCTGGACAATAAAGATACATATGTACAAATTCTGTTCATAGACTTCAGTTCAGCATGAAACACAATCATCCCTCAACACCTGATCGAGAAGCTGAGCCTGCTTAGCCTAAACACCTCCCTCCTGCAACTGGATCCTGGACTTCCTGAATGAGAGACCTCAATCAGTCCGGATCGGGAACAGTGGCATCTCCAGCACCACCATATTGAGCACTGAAGACCCTCAGGAATGTGTGTTCAAGCCCACCGCTGACTCATGACTGCGTAGAATGAATAACATCATCAAGATCACAGATGACAAGACTGTGGTGAATCTCATCAGCAAGAACGACAAGTCAGCATACAGAGAGAAGGTGCAACAACTAACTACCTGGTTTACAGCCAAGAACCTGCAAACGATCTCTGAACATTGCTAAAACTATAGAGATGGTTGTTGACTTCAGAAGACCACAGAGTGACCACTCTCCTCTGCCTATTGATGGATCCTCCATAGAGATGGTCAAGAGCACCAAATTCCTTCATGTTCTTCTGGCAGAGAACTTCACCCGCTCCATCACCAAGAAAGCCCAGCAGCGTCTCTACGTCCTATAAAGGCTGAGGAAAGCACATCTTCCTTCACCTGTCCTTACCACATGTTACAGAGGAACCATCGAGAGCATCCTGAGCAGCTGCATCACTGTCGGGTTTGGGAACTGCACCGCTTCAATCGCAAGACCCTGCAGCAGATAGTGAGGAAAGCTGAGAAGATTATTGAGTCTCTCTTCCCTCTATCACAACCACTTAAACCACACGCTGCATCTGCAAAACCAACAGCACTGTGGATGACCCCACACACCCCTAACACACACTCTTCACCCTCCTGCCATCTGGAAAAAGGTACATAAACATTCAGGCCCTTACAACCAGACGGTGAAACAGTTTTTTCCATAGGCCATCAGACTCCTCAACAACTGAACTGAACTGTACCAACCACACACACACACTCAACTGTGTGCAATAAATACACACTCTTCCAATACACATACAAGTTTACAGCACCACGCATATCAAACTTTTTACATGCAGTTTTACACACTGGTTTTTCCTATCTTGCACGTGCTGTACTGCACATTCAGTCAATTGCTGTTTTGCACACCACATATTTCAATACCTCACCAAACTGCTGCTATTACATAAGTGTAGATATGTCCAATATACAGTATGTACGCTGGTCAGCACTGTTTTTGTCTCACAATGTCTTTAGTTTCGCACTGTTTGTGCTGAGTTGCACAAACGCACTTTATGAGGCTAGGACAACTTCGTTTAAATCCTTAGCTCTGTGCTGTTCTATGTAGCACCATGGTCCTAGAGAAACATTGTCTCCTTTTTTAGATTAGATTAGATTCAACTTTATTGTCATTACACATTTACAAGTACAAGACAACAAAATGCTATGTACTGCGTCAGCTATATATTGTTCAAATGACAATAAAAGCTTCTTGACTTGATCCAACCTCTTTAAAGCAACTACAATATGTTCAGGAGTTTTAGGAATCCATTTCTTATAAATAAAGAGATCTTTCACCTTTCACAACTTTCACCTGTGTTCACATTATTTTGTCCCACTACTATATAAACACTCCTACACACGCACAGACACACCTGTCAGTGATCCATTCTGGCCGTACTACTTTCTCCCCTCTCAGTTCCTGTATTTTAAAATTAGGCAGGTTGGTGGCAATGATGTGTGTAGTTTTGGTATGAGAGTAATACGCATGAAACTGTCCTCCATGTAGCATCATTAGTCTGCGCAACTCATCTGCACTGGGATCTGCACAACAAAGAAATCCAAATTTATATTTCAAACAGGAATATGCAAAGTCATAGTAATAACTATTTTAAGCAATAAATCGTTAATAGTAAATCAAATCATGATTTGTGTTTGAATTTACAACTACATAAATTCTCTGATACAAAGTCATACAGGATTTTAATGAAATTGGCTGGTAGCTTGTTTCAGGTTTCTTTTAGAACTTGCCACAGTCTCTACAGGAAATATCTGGACATCCTTGATGATCTAAATCAAAAGCATGCAAAATAACTTAGAATTATGCACAAAATAAAACTAGCACAAAATGATCTCTCGTAATTTGACAGATATGGAGCATTTTTAGAAGGAGGAGGGGAATTAAATTGCCAAATCAAGATGCTAAGTTGGTAGACTCACCCAAAATGATTCATTGTTTTTACCAAAAGAAAAATGTGCTTTAGTGCTTTGGAAACTATTAGTTAATTGTACTAGTTAACAGTGTAGCCAGGTAAGGTTTTATTTAGAAACCTAACCACAAACATAAGTGACAGAAATTTCCTACATGCTACTGGAACCTTGACTGGAACCAGGTTTTTGTGGGATTAGTTTCGGAAGAGTGTCCAAAAAAGATGACTGAGGGCCCTGGAAAGATTGTGTACTGAGGACTGTTCTCAGATTTCTCCCTCTGTATTCTCCAGTACCATCAAGCATTACTTGAGAAGACTACGTTCCATGTTGGCAAGAGATGTTGAACAATGTTCTCAATATTTTTGAAAATATTTGCCAAAATAAAAAGCACATTTCTTCTTTTAAAAGTATATAATATCCCTCTTATGCTTTATGTTCCAGTCATCTTTACAAAAAATGCCAACTGGAATCCAGAAAGTGAGCAGTGTTTTTTCTGACCTGTGTAGCCATTAACATGGATAGCCACTCCATTGAAGATGCTGGATGAGGTCCCCAGTTTTTGCTTTTCCCTTGGAGCATCCCTCATAAACTGCTCCTCCAGCTTACTGACCTTAGCAGCCATGTAGCCCCCCTGCACGTGCACGCCCAAACACACACACATTCAATAAACAGTATCGGCTACAATAAAAGCACTTGCTAGTACACATTAACCAAGACCATGTTTCTTGGATAAAGAGAGAAACATTCATGTGATCTGGCAAAATCAGACAGAAATGCATACAATGAACAAACTGGGCAGTGTCTGGCTGACGAGCGTCTGATTACGCCTCACACATTCAACGAGCTTGGAGGCACGAGCCCGCTGGCACGGCGGCTCCATGTTGCCATGGCAACGGTAAGAACTCAGGGATTCGGGAGTTGAGTCTGAAGCAATAAACAGACAAAAGAGGGAAAAGCCCAACATACAGAGGCAACCTCTGCCTGCAGCACCACGCCAAAAATCTGCCAATTCATGTGAATGTTTAACGAAGCCATCATTTGAGGACACAGAGCATCTAAGGACACTGCGGTCTCAAATGAACTTAAAAACGCATTTTCAGTAAATACATGGTTAATATATATGATACCCGCTTTCTATTGGTAGTCTTTTTAAGTGTATTCTAGAATACAATATTTTAAACTATTTAAATGCAGATCATTTGTTTTTGCACCAATATGGAGATTTGCATTAGATTTTAAAAAGGTAATGATTCGGAATGTATTCGACACAGACAACAGCGGCAAAACAATGAGTGCAAAGAAAGAAAGAAAAATCTTGTTATTGCTCTAGGCACAGGTACCCAACCTGCCTTCATGCTGATTTTAATCCATGACATCAAATTCGGTGCATGGATATGTATTATGGATTTAAAACCACATAGAGAAGTGAATTTAATGTAATTGAATTGGGTGAGATTGGAAAAGTCATTGTGCTTTTTTGCTGTGCAGTCTGCAGAATGTTTCATCGAATGTGCCAAAATCTGATTTGAGCATCTTATATGAAAAAAATAACATTAATTGTTTCTTGCAGTGAGGTTTAAACATGCAGATCAACTTGCAATCAATCCACAATAAGCAACACGTCCTTTCAATCTACAATACCCTCTTACCCTTCCTCCCCAACCATCATCTTCACTGGCTTTCTTCCTCCATCCATCTCGACTCATACTGAGGGACCTGACAGGAAAAATGAAAGACAGAGTGTTAGGAAGTGATCTTGCATCAACATTAACTCTAAGAATCCAAACATGACTTGTGTGTGTGTGTGTGTGTGTGTGTGTGTACCTGTGCACAAGCCGTTTTTTTTTCCACAACACAGCATTTACCTTTATTATAAAATGCTAGCTTTTACAAGTCACTGCTAAGCCAGAACAGCATAAACAGCATGCATGCACAATTATGACATGTGTCAGTTGTTCCAACTTTCTCTAAAAGACAGGAATAACTAATTACAGAGCACCATTAAAATATTATAATTTGTGCTTCCTTATACTAAAACAAAAGATCCTTGTGAATGAGCAGCATCTCATGCTTTCAGTTTGTTCTCTTATAAATGCCTCTACATTAAGATTGTTCCATCTGTTTCTAAGGGGGTTTAACACATTGATCCCTGAAGCTTATTAACACAGACACGGGATGCGGTTATGCCAGAAGGAAAATCCTTCTCTCATTCCATTAGTCCATATACTTTACTAAAAACTGTCCCAGACATACAGAAAGAAAAATCCTGTGCACAAACAACCTGATTCTCAAAAGAAAACCTCAGTGACTACGTTGCACACAAAGAAGAGACATTACACCTCTCGTGAGTATCACTTAGGAAACACAACCCCTCTTTTCAGTAAGATAGTACATCCCACCCTGACAAAGAGTCTGCCTCTCCATCAATCTGCTCTCTCCCACCAACACACTCATTGTGCTTTCTGCAGAAGATAAAGCACTCAGGCAGGTGGAAACAATGTACAAAGTGCTGGTCAAAGATGGCTATCTGTCAAGAGTTTCTCATTGACCGATTTGCATTGCTAATTTGCAGAAGGCAAAGATCAGACTCACTCAACCTTAATAGCGGTTTGTAATTTTGCAAGCTCCAAGTCGTGAATTGCAATGAAACCCCTGACTCTTTCACCTTTCTTTCAACCTACTCCAGTCCCATTGTTGTTACTGTGTATTCCTCAAGAGCATTTCAGTGAAAAAGGCTAACATGGAGCAAAACGCTTAGCCAGGAAAAGAGTAAACAGAATTATAAAAAACGAAAAACGAAATCTAGTGCGTGGCATTATTGCAAATTTCAGTTTCTTGAATAATCATCTCAAACAAATGACAAAGCGTGGACTACGCTGTGAAATTTCTAGACTGTGTTGAAAAATGCACGATCATAACTCAGACCTCTTAGTGCTCCACGTTTAATGCATTTCATGAAGTGTAAACAAGTGAAAGTTGAACTAGCACGACCGGACACAGAGTTTAATAACTGCTAAATAATCCCGGGCTCTCTATACATATACTTGTGGACAATAAGATCACCATAATAAATCAGTGTGTGTTGATCCTGCACTCCTCTGCAGCACACACACACACACACACACACACACACACACACACACACACTTCTCAGCACTGCCACATACTTACTGGGTCACTGAGGTCATCCAAGTTCACTCTCATAAACAAAATGTCACCTGGCCCCATGATTTAGGAGCACTTACTTTACTACTAAACCCAAGCTGGACACACATAAATAATAAAGCACCATAGTTTACCTCCTGATATGAGTGTGACATGACATGAGTCTGGGCATGTTTTTGTGTACGTTTCCTGGATAATAAAGCAGCAAGAAGTTGAAATAATAAAGCAAGCAAACAGCACAGATTAGTCGGATTAGGATAGCTTGGTCAGAACACTGTGCCATGACCAAACTAAGCTCCAATCAGCACTGCAGTAAACACGACTTACAGACATACAAAGAGAACAAAAACCCAGTTCTAAATGACTCCAATCTAAATAAACATTGACACACAACAAAGTGTATTTGTGAGCGCTACAGTAGGCTAGCTGTTTTTAATCTTCGCTCTGGAAGCTTTGTAAGACAAAATGACTGCTCACCTATAATTTTTTTACGAATGTTAATGTGTCCAAACCGACGGTGTTTCCAAAAATCAGCAGCAGCGTCGTCGTCCACTTAATCTACGTGTGTTTTAAAAGATCACTAAAGGAACAGTCGTACAAACGGCGTCTTTCTGTATCACCGACATGCTCTCGTGGCTCCAGAATGATCCCTCTATCTGTCCCTTCCCCTGTCTCCATTGCCAATCGCCCGTCCGCGGCTCACTGTTAGCTCTTTCCCCACGTCTGTCACCACCCGGGCTGCGTCTCTTACCCGCTGCACACGACGCATGCGCACCATTTTCACGCATGCGTCTGTACCTCCCTTTGGTTGCTTTGAACTGCGCATGCGTAGTGGCAAGGCATTTGTTTATTTTTTTACATTTTTTTTTCAGTATTCGAAATCCCTAGCGTGTACGAACAGAATGAGAAGTTACTAAAAACACCCCCACGTAATTACAAATTTAGTTTTTAGAGTTTGCCAATCCTTTTTTTTTTTCCATACATACTATACCATACTATATTTTATTATAGTCACCTGCAATAGTTTTGAATTCATAGGTATATCAAGGGTAAATTTGTCACATTTCTTGCCTTCTTAATCAGTTTTATGCAAAGGAAGGATGTGTTGAGTCCATAGCTCTATTAGTGCTACTACAACCGCTGTACAAATGCACTGCTGGGCCCCTGAGCAAGGCCCTTAACCCTCAGTTGCTCAGTTGTAAGTCACTCTGGATAAGGGTGTCTGCTAAATGCCATAAATGTAAATGTAAATGTTATGGGAAGAAACACTTAGTTGGGTAAATTGAAAGGTTTATCATTTCTTCAAGAAATTAAGGTCAGTCAATCTGAAAAATCTCAAGAACTTGTATCCCCGGGTGCAGTTGCCAAAATCACCAAACACTATGATGAAACTGGCTCTCATGAGGACCGTCGCAGGAAAGGAAGACCAAGAGTTACCGCTGCTGCGGATGATAAGTTTACTAGAATTAATAGCCTCAGAACCTGCCGATTTACAGCACCACATATTATTGCCCGCATAAAGGCTTCACGGAGTTAAAGTGGTACATATATATCAACATCCATTGTTCAGAGGAGACTGCATGAGTCAGGGCCTCATGGTCAAATTGCGGCAAAGAAGCAGTTACTTCTCAAAAACAACAAGCAGAAGAGACTAAGAAACACAAGGAATGGACATTAGATCAGTTGAAAACTATCCTTTGGTCTAATGACTCCAATTTGTGATTTTTGGTTCTAACCGCTGTCTCTTTGTAAGACATATAGAGGGTGAACAGACGGTTCGTAAATGTATGGTTTCCACTGTGAAACATGTAAGAGGAGGTGTGATGGTGTGGGAGTGATTTGTTGGTGACACTGTTAGCACACTTAACCAGCATGGATACCACAGCATTTTGCAGCGACATGCCATCACTTACTGCAGGCCATAATTTTTTTTCCAGCAGGACAATGACCCCAAACACAACTCTAGGTTATGTAAGAGCTATTTGTCCAAGAATGAGAGTGATGGAGTGCTGCATCCGAAGACCTGGCCTCCACAATCACCTGATCTAAAACTAATTGAGAGGGTTTGGGATGAGTTGGCCTAGAGAGTGGAGGAAAAGCAGCCAACAAGTACTTAACACTCCTTCAATATTGTTGGAAAACCATTCCAGGTGACGACCTCACGAGGCTGACTGTGTAAAGGTGGCTACTTTTAAGAATTGAAAAAAATATAAAACATATTCTGGGTTATTTTTTGTTGAGTACATAATTCTATATTTGTTCTGTCGTTATCTCAATGGCTTCAGTTTTAATATACAATGTTAAAAACAATAAAAATAATGAAAAATATTTTTTAATTTTGTCTTATTGACTTATTGTCATGTTCATGAAACCGGTATGGCTTAAATAATGTCACATTCAATTGATGATTGATTGGCATTAATGGGTCCAAAGTGAGCCAAGAAAACTTTCCCCGCATGATAACCTCCATCCATCATCTCCATACCAGCCTGGACTTTACCGTCAGTGTACCCCAGCAAAAACAAGAACCAGATGAACCAGACTCACCAATCTTCGGCTGTTCAGTTTTATTTAAGCCTGTGCCCACTGCAGCCTCACCATTCTGTTCTTGGCTAACAGAAATAGAACGTTCTGTTTTTGGCTGGATTCTGTTTAATTTTGGTGGAACGGTGGTGCAGCAGTTGTTAGATTGGCTAAGATTAGCTGCCTTTAGGATAAAGCACTTACGGGATTTTAGTAAGAAAGTCAAGTAAATTTTAGGTAATTAAAGGTATCTGTACTCAAAGCAATGTTGAAAGGTTGAAGGCAAGCTTTTGCCTTAATTGATTTGAGTAAGTTTAATTCGTCAGGTTTCACAATGTGGAGACATTAGTAAATGTTCCACTAGGTTCACCTCCATCAGGATGATAAGTCCTTGTTGAAGTCGATGTTTGGAGACTAAATACTGAGTAATTACCCTCCACAAGTCACTTCTAATTCTACCATTTGAGAAGTTTTAACCCATATTGTACCCTGCCATACAGAGAGTTGTCTAATCTCACTGGATCCCGCTTGGATGTTATGGTTTATATCACAACATTGTTTTTTTTGTACGATATATATATTTTTTTATTGAAGAATGTATGTATTGTTATGGTCATGTAAGTTGCACCCTATCCTTATATAGAGATTAATCAATGTTTTAAGCTCATTGGTTCATGGACTGGTCAGTTAATTTTGATGTGTGATTGGATGGGGGCGGGTCTTTGTTGCAGGAGGAGGTGTAATTGAAGACAAGGGAAGAGGGAGTCGGACATACAGGTGTATCTCAATGAATTAGAATGTTGTGGAAAAAATTTGTTTATTTCAGTAATTCAACTCAAATAGTGAAACTCATGTATTATATAAATTCAGTACACACAGACTGAATTAATTTAAGTCTTTGGTACTATTAATTGTGATGATTTTGTCTCATATTTAACAAAAACCCACCAATAAATAAAATTAAATATGGAGACATGCCAATCAGCTAATCAACTCAAAACACCTGCAAAGGTTTCCTGAGCCATCAAAATGGTCTCTCAGTTTGGTTCACTATTATACACAATCATGGGGAAGACTACTGATCTGACAGTTGTCCAGAAGACAATCATTGACACCCTTCACAAGGAGCGTAAGCCACAATCATTCATTGCTAAAGAAGCTGTATCCAAGCATGTTAACAGAAAATTGGGTGGAAGGAAAGTGTGGAAGAAAAAGATACAACCAACCGAGAGAACCACAGCCTTGACAGGCTTGTCAAGCTAAATTTTTTCTTAGAGAATTTGCAGATTTTCTTTCAGACCTATTGGTTAATTTTGATAAAGCATTAATTGTAGGAGACTTTAACATTCACGTTGACGATACAAACAATGCTTTAGGAATCACATTTACTGTATGGACCTAATCAACTCATTTGGGCTTAAACAAAACATCACTAGAGCAACTCATCGTCTTAATCATACACTAGATTTAATAATATCACATGGAATAGATGTCACTGATATAGATATCCTACTTCAAAGTGATGACATCACAGACCATTACCTCATAATGTACACACTACCTGAAGAGCAGACGAACTGTGTCTCAACACTATATCGACTCGGTAGAACTACTATTCTGACCACTAAAGACAGATTCACAAATAACATGCCTCATCTGCCTGGACTTCTTACTGTACCCTTAAACACAAACGATCTAGATGTAATGACTAACAGCATAGGCGCTATATTCACTAGCACATTAGACACTGTTGCTCCCGTCCGATTAAAGAAAGTTAGCGACAAAACACCTGCATCGTGGTATAATAGTCATACTCACACCCTCAAGACCTCGAGCGAAAACCACAAGCGAAAGTGGAGAAAAACTAAATTAGAGGTTTTTAAAATTGCGTATAAGGACAGTATGTCCAGCTATAGACAGGTTCTAAAAGCTGCTAGGGCTGTACACCTGAGCAAACTCATAGAAAATAACCAGAACAATCCAAGGTTTTTTATTTAGCACAGTGACTAGATTAACAAAAAAACAGAAATCTGAACACACTATTCCATCAAAGCTCAGTAGTGAGGACTTCAAGATTCTTCACTGATAAAATTGAAAGCATCAGGAACAAAATAGTTGATGAAATTATTGAAAGAAGTGTTACATAAAGCTGGTGAGCCTCTTCTTAATATTAGTAACTCCTTGCTATCTTTAGGTTATGTCCCTAAGTCTTTCAAGTTGGCAGTTATTAGGCCACTCATTAAGAAACAGAATTTAGATCCTAATGAACTATCAAATTACAGACCTATTTCACATCTTCCCTTTATGTCAAAAATACTAGAAAAGGTTGTGTCTGTTTGTAATGAGTCTGTCTGTATTCTGCCCTGTTTCTGTCTGTTGGCCTGCCTTGCTGTTAATTGTTTGCTCCGCCCACTCATTTATTACCATGGACACTAACTGAACTCCATCTCTCTGGGTGTTATATTAGACAGCAACTTGTGTTTTGAAAATCATATCGCCATTACTTCAAATACAGCCTTCTTCCACCTTAGAAATATTGCCAAGCTGAGAAACATCCTGTCTGTCTCTGATGCTGAGAAGCTAGTTCATGCTTTCTTGACCTCTAGACTGGACTGTTGTAACGCTTTACTAGGTGGTTGCCCTGCATCTTTTATTAAATAGGCTACAGTTAGTACAAAATGCAGCTGCCAGAGTTCTCACTACGACAAGAAAGTATGATCATATAACCACAATTTTATCATCTCTACACTGGCTACCTGTTAAGTTTAGAATTGCCGAATTGAGGCAGTAGTTAAATCAAAATGAGCCCCTACCAAGTATTGAGTACATATACAGTAAATGAACATACTTTCCCCAAGGCCAACAATTCACTAAAAATGTTTTTTTAATTGGTCTTTTTTGGAGAAGGGGCAAAATAGTTTATTGCCACAAAGCTCACAAGCATCGTCCAGGCCTGCCCCTTTTTTTCTCTTTGTTTCCTAACTTGTTCATGAACACAAACTTGTTTCATGTAGGTATAGAATTATTGTTGTAATTATTGTTTTATTCTTTAGTTTTTCAGTACTTTATTTAGTAACGACTATTTGTTTAGTATTGTGAAGTTACACTGCTAATTTCCTTTGTTTAAATTTATATTGGAGTCTGTTATTTGTGACTGGCCCAAGAGCTGTTTTGGATCTAGTTAGTGAACCCAGAGCACTCTTATCGTACAGGTGTGAATAGGAGTGCTACATCACCATATAAGACAAGCTGACAATTGAATACAGAGCCTGCCTACTCTGCAAAAAGCAAAGAGTCTACTGGACAAACCCACTTAGCAGCTGGAAGCTTTTTGTTTCATCCCATCAAAAGCAGGAAATATATCTGATTCTACCTGTTTAATCAGTGGATCTTAGATTTAAATAGATGATCAGGTGTGATCATCTCTTTTTCTGGATCAGATTGGACACCCTTCATCAAGTGACATGTGCTAGTCCAGAGACACTGGTCACAGAACATCAGCTGGGATGGTTTCAATGTACACATTGACCTGATGGGTGCCTCCATGCAAGTAGAGCATCGAATACACTTAGCAGTCTAAAGTGGAAGAAATTTAGAAGTAAAAACCACTCGGATATATGTCAACACCTGGCTGATGTGGAGCCAATAACTCAGAATCTTCTGATGGGATGTCCTGACTCCTCCATCTTATAGCATCTGAGCTCTTTTACTCAACACAGCAAACAAAGAAAGGGCTGAATGTGACACATTAGGGAGCTTTTGTGTAGTTTGCCGCTGTGAGGTCACGGTCACCACGTGATGACTTTGTTAGTTTTTTAAATGGCAAGAAAAGGAGAATTCTGAATGTCTCCACTATAGTTAAAGTACCCTGACAGTTCAGAAATTAAAAAAAAAGGTAGAACTATAATGAAGGTCATTATTATTGTGGCAACCCCAAACATGGAGCAGCCAAAAGAAGAAGAACAACGACATCATGTATTAATTCTTCTCTGTAATGTCATGTTAAAAACTTTTCCTGCTCAAACCCCTGATTTAAATATGGAAAGGTTTATAAGAATCAATTAATTCTGTTAGAGCAAAGAAAAAACACCAAATCATGTAACCATTTGGATATTACCTCCTGTTCAATATCTTATAAGATTTAATGAAGATAAAGAATTAAAATGGCATACTATTTAAAGAAGAAGAACAACAACTTCAACAAAAAGTAGACTTTCTGAAATTGGTTGTTGAATAATGAGACAATTATAACAATGATCTTAGGACAATCAAGAGCCTCACTGTTTGCTTGATTGATTGATTTATAAAATCATTTTACAACTATTGGTTACTCTGCATTGTAATTTATCCACTCACATTAAATGTCACAAATTGGATACAGGTTCCAACCTCTTAACCTGAGGTCCTGCTTTGCAATCTCTGATCACAAGGTTGTGCTGTTTAACCTGTCTATTCCCTCTCTATTTTGCAAAGACAATATCACTTTCAGAAACATAAAAACCCTTTGTCTGTCCACGCTGAAAAACATGCTTAAGTTGTTTCCTATACCTCTCTCTCTTCATGCTCTGATCATCAACAAGAACAACATTTTCTCCACTGCCTGTAATCAACTAGTTCCCCTCAGAACACGTGCTGTGATTGACCTTCACTTTTTCCCCTTACTGGTCCACTCCTCTGCTGTGAATGCAACAGCTAGAACATCTCAGCAGGAAGATATCCCTGACAGTGCACCAACTACAGAGATCATGGCACAAAAGAAGCACTTCAGACTACCACTCAATTATCATTAGAAATGACCAGAAACCATACAGAGCCCTTTTTTTCAATCATCAACAAACTGCCCTGACCTTACAATGTTTTTGTCTTCTGTCTTCTCCAGAGCTCTTTTGTATGTGTTTGACATTTTTATTTCCAAAATAGAATATTAGCAAATCCACAATATGCCTTACCTCTTCTGTCACATGCCCAATCTATGATTTTATATTTATTTAGGAGAGTTATGTTGTTAAGTTGATTAACCACCTGCTACAAAGAGTCAATGCCAAAACTCTTGGTTTAAACATGCATGCCTTCATTATGCCCTTCTTATAACCAAGGCTGTCAATGCTTCATTTAGTGCTGGCTTAAAATCAACTCCAATCTCGCTGCAATCACACAAGGTGATAAAGAGCCTGAACTTGACTCTGAAGAGCTCAGTAAATGCAGGCCAATTTCTAAGCTGCCCTTTCTTGGAAACATACTGTACTTGAGTGTACTGTAGCAGCTCAGCTTAACTCTTTTTTATTAGAGGCTGGAAATGTAATTTCCACCTTTTCTGGGGTGCCCAATTCAGCATTCCTTTGAATTGTATTTTTGTGTCATGTCACATATAGATAATAAAAGACATAAATGATTCATATAGACATTATATAGTTTATCAAGTAGACTGGCTTTAATATTTTGGAATTTTTTTAGTTTTATCTAGAGAAATATATTTATAGAAATTTCACAATAAGTACATAAAAAAATAAGACATCAAAATTAACAAATTGAAGGCGTTACATTCAACAAATAAAATTCTGCGTAAGGTTATCTCAACAGACGTCTCACTCTGAAAGCCAACAGTGTCCTGACTAATTTTATATCGGACCTGTGGCAATAAAATCATTTATTTTTTTATACATATTGAAAATGTCAGATACTTTGATTTCCATTCTGCATTTGTAGTCAATTGCCAGTGTACTGGTAAAATGGGCTAAAGGTTTAGGCCAAATAGAAGTATTGAAACTGCCCTCATCATGGTTACTAATGATGTATTATAGCTCTCACTCACTCACTCATTTTCTACTGCTTATCCGAACTACCTCGGGTCACAGGAAGCCTGTGATCTCACGCATCATTGGGCATCAAGGCAGGATACACCCTGGACGGAGTGCCAACCCATCTCGGGGCACACACACACTCTCATTCACTCACGCAATCACACACTACGGACAATTTTCCAGAGATCCCAATCAACCTACCATGCATGTCTTTGGACCGGGGGAGTAAACCCCCGAGGCACGGGGAGAACATGCAAACTCCAAACCCCCATCCCTGGAGGTGTGAGGTGAACATGCTAACCACTAAGCCACCATGCCCCCTATATTATAGCTATATTCTGTAAATAATGAAAAGAGGCCTAACAACAATCAAGAGGCCTAACAAGAAAACCTTAAAGGTTCTTTGTACAGGATTAGTGTGTGTGTGTGTGTATGTGTGTGTGTGTGTGTGTGTGTGTGTGTGTGTGTGTGTGTGTGTGTGTGTGTGTGTGTGTGGCAATATAATCAGACAGCTCCAACTACCAACAATAATCTAATAATAATAATAACAATAATAATAATAATAATTATTATTATTATTATTTTTATTATTATTGTTATTATTATTATTTTAGAACAAGACTACTGACACACACACAGCATGAACACAACAAGAGAACAGTACTAGAAATCTTAGTTTTTAAATCGAAAAGTGTAAGACAAGAAGGATTCTACACACATAATAAAAAATTTGTAAATAAGTAATAGATATATAAAAGAATAAGAAGAATAAAAGTTAATAAAGAAAATGTTTTGAGTTATATTTTGTTTAAATGTTTTCAATTATGATTACAGTGTTTTTACATGCAGAAGTGAATTTAAAATAAGTTAAAAAAAAGTATATAAGGAAATACATAAAGCAGCAACAATAAACAATACAATTTAATACAAAAAACATAAACAACACCAACAACAATCAAATTTGTGAACTATAATAGACAACTTTAATAGTTTATTTTAAATTATTCATGTGTCCATTAGATGGCAGCATTGCCCTGTAAAGTGAGTCCTTCTGTCCTGGTTCTATCAGGTACCAGCCAAATAAGACAGATGTCATGGATAATCCGTCAGTTGATCATTTCTATGAATTAATTAACAATTTGTAAGTTCTAATAAACTCATGTAGCCAAAATTTTAACCATTATCATTTAAATGAATGTTTTAGTATATGAATGAACATAGAGATTAGAGAATTGTGTAATATCAAGAACCAGAAAACAGGAACCACTGGCTGGTGGTGGTAAGCAGCATTTACACAAAAAAATGAGAATAGTGAGCAAAACAGAGTGTGGCAAAAAGCCAGAGAATGCAAGAGAATTTGGGAATAACTGTAGCGGCCAAGGGCTTAAAGCCTCACAGTTGTGATTATGCACAGCTGGGAAGAGATCTGGATGGAGAAAAGCTGAGTCTGGCTGAGCTGAATTGAAGAAGTTGACACCAAACATGTGTTTTCTTGAAAACGTCAAGTTTGTCTACAACCGTAATCCTGGCAGGTACACAAAGGTAAACAGAGGATGGATTTGATCTGCAGTGTGACTGCTGTAATTCTCTCTTTATCTCCTCATGTCTTCCTCTCACTCACACACTTACACAGAGGTTTCTGTATCCTGGGTATCCTTTTTCTGCAAGATAATACCAGCCATTTATACATATTCGAGGCAGTGAGATTAATACGGAATGGGCAAAATGACAATGAAATCAGATCATACAGATATCTTAATATAATTAGATAACTAAAGTAATTGATTGTTGAATAGATATGACAAAATATGTTGTTGATAAATCGTAAAACAACAACAACAACAACAACAAGAATAATAATAATAATAATAATAATAATAATAATAATAATAATAATAAGAAGAAGAAGAAGAAGAAGAAGAAGAAGATGATGAAGAAGAAGAAACTTAAGTTAGTCACTGTAAAATCCTTATAGGCATAAATACATTCTTCACTCCTTATTTTCTACAGAGACTATGTCAGTTGATCTGCCTAATAATCAGTGTACAGTTTGAATGACCAAAAAACAGTCTATTTTATTGAATTTCAAAATAGAGATAAACTCAAAATCTTTAAAAGATTTAATTATTAAATATGAAAAAGCAAAGCAGACCAAACTATTTAAAAAGGCCTTGAAATAGCATTCAGCATTTACCAGTTATAAAGTTGCATTAGTGATCACCAGTCTGACTCAGATTCCTCTGATCACTATCAATAGATGACATAGTTAAGGGTGAACGGACAACTTCAACATCATTAACCTTGGTCCTGATTGAGTAAATTGCCCAGAAATTCCATCAGGTGAGTCTGTGTGTCCTATTCATGCCCTGTTCTACCATACAATGGCATCTGTATTTATCACTATGATGAAGATATTATTGATTTCATAAACTCTGACACTGCCTCAAAAAGAAAGGACCACACATTTAATAGCTCACGAATACTTACACGAAGACAACACACTCATAAGACACTCACACAGCCGCATCCTAATTCCTGTGTGTGAAGGGGAAAGAATGGCTGACGAGCCAGAGACACACTCAGAGACAGAGTAAGAAAGAGGCCAAAACAAAAATAAAAGCCTTGAATAAAAGAAAGAAAGCAAGAGACAGAGTCACAGATAGAAAGAGTGAGTGAGAAGGGGGCCTTTGCCCAGGATTGCCATCTTGTCACTCTCTCGGCATCTAATGGAGATGATTGATTTTCCCGCTTACTCTTATTGTAGGGAACAGCCGGTGTCAATAACAACATGGTATCAGACGCATGGCTTCTCACACCAGGAGAGAGGTGGACTGTGAGAAGGAGACACAAAGCTCACTCGGACAGAGAAATGCAGAATGGAGTCAGACAGTATTAGACTCTGATGTGTATGTGCCATTGAGCATAATTTTGAAACCAGAGATTACATACGCTGCTTGTGCAAAGCAATGAGGGCATGCAAGTATTAGGCTCTTCTACAATGTGGAATTCTCACCTGCTTCTTAATTTTAAAGTCATTATTATGCTCAAAAATTTCAGCAGAGCAGCAGGGAAAAGACCTAGAGTAAAATCTTTAAGAGCACTGCCATGAACTGGAGTGTGTTTCATTTATTTCTGTGTAATAATAATCCATGATTGGTGTAGCCTCTGTTCTCTGCATGAGAGGCACTGAGAAAGGCGGAAATTACCATGTTTCTGAAATGTGGCTGAGCACAGAAAAGGATCTCTGTAATTGAATACTTTCACCAGACAGATTTCCCATTTTCCAATTTCCTGCCAAGCATGCTGGTAATTTTGCCATTTCATCCACGATTCTGTTATTCCAGAAAGCCACACATCCTGAGACGTAGTACAATTCTTGGGAGGTAATTGGACAGTACAGGTGCAAGGATTCATTTACATTTACAATTTCTGCATAGCTGCACCGCTCAGGCTGGCTACACATACAGCATCAGAGGCAGACTAAAACCAGTACTTACATGCTATTAATCATATAAAGAAAGAGAATTTAATTAATTTAAAGGGAATTAATATTAAGGGCTTGATAAAGTGCTTAATTCCTAATAAACACACACACACACACACACCCACACACACACACGCACAGAGTAACCAAGGACTTAGATATATATGATGAATAATTCATTAGCAATTTAAAGCTGTCATGGAATGTCTCATCATCAGAGGGATGCCAGAATTCTAGCAGCTTCATTCTGTCTAAAGATATCATGTTTTCATGACCTGCAATGTTTGCAAACCCATGTGTCTATTAAAGGACATTTAGGAAGATCTCTCACATGAAAACCTTTGTTCCACAGGCTTTCAGAAAGGAGACAGAGAGATTTCAATCATTTCAATAAAAGAATTATACTACAATGAATAATAGCGGCAACTTGTATGCAAGAGGTTGTTCCTTTCTTCAACTGTCACCCAATTTATCCTTATCCAATTTAGCCTTTTGTTCATGTTTTTTACTCTCTGCATAAACATATTTCTCAAATACTGTACATATTAACAAATTATATTCAATTCTAATCTACCTTTGTTATATTATATCTAATATTTTGTGGCTTCTCTCCAATCATAGTCAATAATTCATTACAAAAAGAATACAGTATTATAGTCAAGAAGAGCTTATATTATATTATATTATATTATATTATATTATATTATATTATATTATATTATATTATATTATATTATATTATATTATATTATATTGTTATAGGCACTAATTAAGTGTCCTACTTTCTTCTATAACTGTTTTTCCCCCCGAAACTCTGTAGGTGTACCTGACCAAGTGAAACACAATTTATAGACATTTACAAGACAAATTTGTCACATGGGGCATCCAACTTTTCAACAGAATATCCATCCATCCATCCATCCATCCATCCATTTTCTACCGCTTATTCGGGGCCGGGTCGCGGGGGCAGCAGTCTAAGCAGGGACGCCCAGACTTCCCTCTCCCCAGACACTTCCTCCAGCTCTTCCGGGGGAATTCCGAGGCGTTCCCAGGCCAGCCGAGCGACATAGTCCCTCCAGCGTGTCCTAGGTCTTCCCCGGGGAATCCTCCCGGATAGACATGCCCGGAACACCTCCCCAGGGAGGCGTCCAGGAGGCATCCGGAACAGATGCCCGAGCCACCTCAGCTGACTCCTCTCGATGTGGAGGAGTAGCGGCTCTACTCTGAGCTCCTCCCGAGTGACGAGCTCCTCACCCTATCTCTAAGGCCCAGCCACCCTGCGGAGGAAACTCATTTCGGCCGCCTGTATCCGGGATCTTGTCCTTTCGGTCATGACCCAAAGCTCATGACCATAGCTGAGGGTAGGAACGTAGATCGACTGGTAAATAAATTTCTTCACCACAACAGACCGGTATATCAACCGCATCACTGCAGAAGATACACCGATCCGTCTGTCGATCTCCCGCTCCATCCTTCCCTCACTCGTGAACAAGACCCCAAGATACTTAAACTCCTCCCCCAGACCCCATACTCCCAGAGCACCCCCCACAGATCACCACAAGGGACATAGTCGAATGCCTTCTCCAGATCCACAAAGCACATGTGGACTGGTTGGGCAAACTCCCATGAACCCTCCAGAAACCTGGCGAGGGTAGAGAGATGGTCCAGTGTTCCACGACCGGGACCAAACCCGCATTGTTCCTCCTGAATCCGAGGTTTGACTATCGGCCGAATTCTCCTCTCCAGTACCCTGGCATAGACTTTTCCGGGAAGGCTGAGGAGTGTGATCCCCATGTAGTTGGAACATACCCTCCCGTCCCCCTTCTTAAACAGAGGGACCACCACCCCAGTCTGCCAGTCCAGAGGCACTGTCCCCAACCGCCACGCGATGTTGCAGAGGCGTGTCAACCAAGACAGCCCCACAACATCCAGAGACTTGAGGTACTCAGGGCAGATCTCATCCACCCCCGAGGAGCTTCTCAACTACCTCAGTGACCTCAGCTTGGGGAATCGACGAGTCCACAACTGAGCCCTCGGCCTCTGCTTCCTCAGTGGAAGACATGTCGGTGGGGTTGAGGAGAACCTCGAAGTACTCCTTCCACCGTCCGAGGATGTCCCCAGTTGAAGTCAGCAGATTCCCACTCCCACTGTAAACAGTGTGCGCAGGGCACTGCTTCCCCCTCCTGAGGCGCCAGACGGTTTGCCAGAATTTCTTTGTGGCCAACCGATAGTCCTTCTCCATGGCCTCACCAAACTCCTCCCAGACCCGAGTTTTTGCCTCCGCAACCACCCGGGCTCAAGCTCGCTTGGCCCTCCGGTACCTATCAGCTGCCTCCGGAGTCCCCTGAGCCAACCAGACTCGATAGGACACATTCTTCAGCTTGACGGCATCCCTTACTTCCCGGGTCCACCACCGGGTTCGGGGATTGCCGCCACAACAGGCACCGGAGACCTTACGGCCACAGCTCCGAGCGGCCACGTCGACAATGGAGGTGGAGAACATGATCCATTCGGACTCGATGTCTCCAACCTCCATCGGGATCTGGTTGAAGCTCTGCCAGAGGTGGGAGTTGAAGATCTCTCTGACCAGAGACTCTGTCAAACGTTCCCAGCAGACCCTCACAGTACGTTTGGGTCTGCCAAGTTTGTCCAACGTCCTACCCTGCCATCGGATCCAACTCAGCACCAGGTGGTGATCAGTTGACAGCTCCGCCCCTCTCTTTACTCAAGTGTCCAAGACATACGGCCGGAGGTCAGATGAAACAACCACAAAGTCGATCATCGACCTCCGACCTAGGGTGTCCTGGTGCCATGTGTACTGATGGACACCCTTATGCTTGAACATGGTGTTCGTTATGGACAAACTGTGGCTAGCACAGAAGTCCAATAACAGAACACCACTCGGGTTCAGGTCAGGGGGGCCGTTCCTCCCAATCACGCCCCTCCAGGTGTCACTGTCACTGCCCACGTGAGCGTTGAAGTCCCCCAGTAGAATGACGGAGTCCCCGGTCGGAGCACTTTCCAGCACCCCTTCCAGAGACGCCAAGAAGGTCGGGTACTCTACACTGCCATTTGGCCCGTAAGCGCAAATAACAGTGAGAGACCTATCCCCGACCCGAAGGCGCAGGGAAACGACCCTCTTGTTCACCAGGGTGAACTCCAACACATGGTTGCTGAGCTGGGGGGCTATGAGCAAGCCCACACCAGCCTGCTGCCTCTCACCGCGGGCAACTCCAGAGTAGTAGAGAGTCCAGCCTCTCTCAAGGAGTTGAGTTCCAGAGCCCAAGGTGTGCGTGGAGGCAAGCCCAACTATCTCTAGTCGGTATCTCTCAACCTCCCGCACCAGCTCAGGCTCCTTCCCCCCAGCGAGGTGACATTCCATGTCCCTAGAGCCAGATTCCGTGTCCGGGGATTGGGTCGCTGAGGCCCCCGCCTTCGAATGCCACCCAATCCACATTGCACCACCCCTTTACGGTTCCTCCTGCAGGTGGTGGGCCCACAGGAGATCGGCCCCACGTCGCTCCTTCGGGCTGAGCCCGGCCGGGCCCCGTGGGGTAAGACCCGGCCACCAGGCACTCGCATGCAAGCCCTAACACTTGATATTAAGTTTCTCATAAGGGGGTATTTGAACCGCTCTTTGTCTGACCCGTCACCCAGGACCTGTTTGCCTCGGGAGACCCTACCAGGGGCAGAAAGCCCCAGACAACATAGCTCCTAGGATCATTCAGGCACGCAAACCCCTCCACCACAATAAGGTGGCGGTAGACAGAATATAAGTTGACGAAATAAATTTTTTTGAAAGATGACTTTTGTGGTGACAGGATTTAGAATTTAATACTAACCATTTACATTGACATTTACATTATGACATTACATAAACCAAATAATATATCAAGATGAACCAGATCATGATGAAGCATGGCTGATTATAATAGACTGTTAAAAGCATTGTATTATGGGCAAATTTATATCAGGTCACATTGACACAGTACTGGACATGTGTCTAAGTGACTACTAACTGACTACTAAAATAATAGAAAATAAAAAACTAAAAGAAATTAAATATCTTGAAAATCAATCTTATATTACACATCTATCTTTTGTCATTAATCATTATGGCTATTGCCATGTAAAGAGTCACCTGCTTTACTAAATTTTATTCTGCTTTATTTCACAACCAACAAAGATATTCATATTCCAACCATAATTGTACCAATCCTACAATGCATGACTTAATTTGATCCTCCACCCTCCACCCAAAAGCCCTAGACAACTTACTGCTGGAACCCCTGGAGAGCAGGCATGTTGAAATACCTACCCATCCAGACTTGCTAACGTCTGCGTGCGCACACACACACACACACACACACACACACACACACACACACACACACACACACACACACAGTTACCAAGCAGTAACCAAACAGTTCAAATACCCACCCACCCGCTCACACATCCATTCATGCACACACACACACACACACACACACACAAAGGCCATCTTTGTTCACCCCGCTGTGCTATGTGTCTTTTGAGATGGGCTGAAACTGCTCGTTAAAGTCTGTGACATCCATTGGGGAGATCGACCCCCTACTGATCATGGTTTACAGCTTTTTTTTCTCCATCAGAAAAGCAGAGCACAATCTGCCTTGTAAGAAAAAGGGCTAAGAATTCCTCAGAAACGAGATGACTTTTTGAATGAGAGAGCTTTATTAATAGTCAGGTTTTGAGCAGACCTCCCTTGTGTAAGTTGACAGTCACAGCGGTCTTTCTCAAGAGGAGCAAACTCAACACTGGAGATGTTCTCACTACTATCATCCATCAGAGCAGAGACTGAGAACCCCAGTGCTGTCCCATTCCCATGCCTGCACTGCCAGTCAATCAATGCATCAGTCAGTAAGTCAAACTGTTAACCAACAGGATCAAAGCAGGTTCACTTTTAATGCATTGCCTCGTTAGGCATCTGGCCAGATTGTTATCAGGATCAATGAGGAAGGCTGTTGACCAATGCTGATTAACTTAACAATCAACTGCTAATGAGAAACACAAAGATTGCTTCTTACATTGATTTCTATTCATCCTCTAAAAAAGCAGATTAACCTCCATGGAGAAATCAGTCTGCATTTCTTTAAACCGCATAAACTGTGCCCATCAGATTTTTCCATGACCGGAACATTTCTCTTCATAAAGTAAGAGAAAGGATAAACAAAAACAAAACTGGTGTAATGAAAGTGTTGGGGTCTGCTTTATTGCGCTTGGGAAGGTGGCAACATGACACTGACACGTAATCGATGTTCAAGGTCTTTCTCTACTGCCATCAAAGTACTGTACATTTCCTAAAGGCAAAAAGTGCTCTCATGCAGCACTCTCAGCTAGACACTGGAGCACAGGGCTATTGTCATGAAGATATGGGTTCAAATGAGGAAAAGGATGCGGTTAGGAGAAAGTCTGCTCTTGGCTATCGCTGATAGACTATCAGAAAGAATTGAGGCAGAAGGAAGGGAAGAAAGAGGAAAGGAAGGCAAAGTGGGAGGGAGGGAGATGTAAAGCAGGTGTCTCTGGGGAGATACGAAGCCCAAGGCACATGTACCTGGCTGACCACACCTTACTCGTTTCCTCCCCTCTGTCCTCTCTACAGTCACCGGATCCAACATGAAAGATTGCTCCTTGTCCTTAACAAGCAGGAAGAAAGAAAACACTTCCAAACCTGGCAGAATAGACAGCTGCGGGTTAGGAGGAAAGTGAAGCTGAGTAACAAACAGCCTGCACTCACATCCTCACAGGTATCATTACGGAAAAGACACACACACTAACACAAGTACAGACAATGGTACGTTGCAAGTGCTTACAATTGTTTCTAAACACAGGGCTTTATATCTATTTATAACTACAAATATAAGCAGACCACGTTGAATTGACCTGGAATAGTTCGGAAGCCATCGCTTAGATGAAATGACTAAACTAGCCATTCTTGGTTTAGCAGAGATTGATAGTGCACCTAAGATAGCTTAATGGGTCTGAACATTTTTCCAAATATAAAAGGATGTAACACCATGGAAATACTTATGTTGTTATCTAAAGGTAATTCCATTTTGGTGTAATTCACTGGCCTATAATAGACCTAAATGTTGAGTAAAATTTCAACACCTCTACATTAAAATGTTCAATGTCTTTGTAACCTCAGAGGAAGAGTGGTATGGCTGTTGGCTCTCTGTTGAGTGCAGGATTATTATATGATTAATGTTGTTATTTCCACTGAGAGCACATAATCAGTTTATTCATGCTCTGATCCCTTTAGACAGAGTAGAATGAGTTAAAACTATCAACATAGAACCTGAACAGGAAACATTTCTGCATGATTATTTGTAAACCTATAAAGGTGTGAGTGTGTATCTGAGGCTTCTTGTGTGCAGGAAGGTGGGTTTACACTAAAGCAGCAACAGGAGAGTGGCAGCTCAGTTTTCCAGATGGTTCCTCTGGAGGCAGATTATCTGCACCATCACGGCAAGCTAAACCTGAGACTGTTGAAGTGTGTTTCGGGGGGCTGTAAATACTGTGGGCACTTTGGTGCCACACTGATGCTCCCACCCTGCGGCCTGTAAGTGATCTCTGCCTGGCCTGTCTTAGCTATGAGGTAGACTTTCCGCCCCTCCACAAGCCTGGTCATGGGATAGGTCTGTTGCCTCCAACCCCCCAACTTCTCCATCCCACCACAGGATTGGCTTTCTGACTATCTGACATGGCTGACGTGTTTCCAAACTAACTGAAACACAGGGAGGCTTGGGCAGGTAACTGAGCATATGCGTGGTTTTAAATGTGAGTATGTATTTTAACATGACAAAAAAAATCTGATAGACCTCTCACTGTTAGGAAATTGGACAATAGAAGTAGTAAAATAGGTTTTTGAGAGAAAAGAAGGTTTGAAAGATGTGCTTGTTTTTTAAGGAATGAATTTTCCTCACCTTATAAATGAATAACTAGCTTGTTGATTTGCAGACTTGGATGCCTTATCTGACTCCCTGGAGTTCAATAATTACACAGCGTCTACAGTTACAGCGGCCATGTTTGATATGAGTTTATCTGAGCTGTCTGTCAGGCAATTAAGGTCAGCGTTCAGCATTCTCCCAATAGCACAGTCACAGCCCCAGCAAGCAAGGGAGCGGATCAAAACCACCACAGATCAAATTAGGTCACTCAGTCTCAGTTTCCACCTACAGCCCCCCTCCCCACCATGACAGCACACAATGCTGCTGATAAAACTTTTCCTAAATGACTCTTCACCCTGTGTGACCTATACAATTCACACCCATATTACCTGAGCAGTCCTGAAAAAATGAATCCCAATTTTAAAAGCAATTAATGAAAAAATAAAATAAAATATTTTTTGAGAATTTGATGTTGTTTTTCAAGGCATTTCCATCATATGAACAGCTTTATTTAGTCAAATGATTATGTACAGTATATGATTGTTTTGGGCCATATCCAGTATCAGTGTCATTATTTCCAACTGTTAAAGTTGCTACAGGTGGGTGTGGGAGAACAGTAATTATAAATAGAACATTTGACATGACCCAGATAAAAACGTGCATCAGGCAGGTCAGAGCAGTAAACAACTTAGTGCTTAGATAATAAAGACTAACATGAGAAGAAGATTCACTCCATGGATCGCCATAGCCTGGTCAGTTTCACTGTGTAAGGACTCACACCTGACACTCTGTAAACATATTTCTTTGTCTGTACATGTGTGTGTGTGTGTGTGTGTGTGTGTGTGTGTGTGTGTGTGTGTGTGTGTGTTACTCCTTTGATACGTGACATGGTATACTGAACCACAGATTAACTGTTTGACACCATGATAGCTTGGTAAATATACAGTCATCCTTTTTCAAGTCCATTAATTTTGGGGGTTTTTTTTAGCCACTGCTGATTTAATTGTCTAGGCTAAATTTCAGAATGAGATATGCAAAAAATTAAAATGAAAAAATCTTTCAAACTTTTTGTACTTTTTGTAGAATTGGTATGTGTGTGTGTGTGTGTGTGTGTGTGTGTGTGTGTGTGTGTGTGTGTGTGTGTGTGTGTGTGTACCTAAGTATGTTATTCGCATGTGTTACTTTGTATTCAGGCTTTTTAACAACCTGTGGTTAGACTCTAATGATTCAGGTTGGCAGTGTATAAAGCAACAAGCCACACTGAACAATAACACACCATATATGTGTGTGTAATGGAGGGACTATTTGATATAAATAGTAAATCTCCACAGTGTGAATACCTGTGCTTGAGACACAAAGTTATGCATTTGTCACCCATGAGCTCATTCTCCCATTTTTTCCACAGATATAGAACTCTGTATTGAACTCTGTTAGGAATTAGGGAGGAAGAGATGAAAAGCAGAGGATGAACAATCACACCCCTCCACTTCCACACATTTAGAGTTCTGAGAAAATCAACTACCTGAATTATAATGTATTAAATAGGGGAGCATGCAGGGAGCACATTGAAAGCAAAGTTAATATTCAGAAAATAATAGACTAAAAAGCAAATGTCACCTCGTGGGCCATGAGCACATGGTGTGAAGCTTAAATGAGCCTTGATTGCACAAGGCAGTTTGCATCTCAGCATAGCGCTCAATTAAGCTGAATGATTAGCATTGCCTCTGACTTGTCCAGTTCTATGTCATGTCATAAGTCTTGGAGTGTGGCCTCATAGCAGGAGTCTGATTTGACCAAATCCCTGGGCAGCAGCTTATATCACTAATGAGGCCTTCCACATTCAGCGCTCCACATATATGACTAATGGGGCCTTCGATATTCAGTAAGACCTTAGGCCTGCAGGAAACTACTGAGAGCTGCACTGAACACAAGCTATCAACAGCGCAACTCAGACCACTTTACGCCATTTACTCCGCATGAGCCTTTCCTGCTTTGCTTTTAAATATGAACTTAAAAGGACATTCCTTAATTAGAGTCCACACCATGTCATCTGAATGAATACCGGTGTAAGTACTTTTCTGATTCTAATTAGGAGATCTTGTACCAGGTTAAATCCCAAGAATAATACTTCAGTAAAGGTTCACTTATACCTAAACAATTAAATGTTTTTCCATATAGATAACATGGAATTCTAATAGAATTCATTGGTGTTGAACTATGATTTTATTTGAACCATATCATGACATTTATCTAATGTCAAAATTTTCACATTTGCTCTTATTTCTAACAGGCACTCAGGCATTAGCAGAAGTCAAAAAACTCTACAGTAGCTGCACATGCAAAACCATTGCATCTTTCACTTTGTATGCTACTTTGTTGTGTGTGTGTCTGTGTTTGTGTGTGTACTTGTGTGAAATGTCTCTGAATGTGTGTGCACATTGCTGAGAGTGAAGCAGTGTGCACTGCATCTCCTTCAAACGTCTTCCCAGTCAATGGCAAAAACAAAGGTCAGGACTTTGGAAATGTCACTCAGTCTTTGGCTTGGCACTTAGAGGGCCAAGGGAACCTGGGGGGGGGTTGGCCTGGCTGCAGGTTCCGGGGGGACGGAATAATGTGTTGCGCAGTGGCTGCTGCTTCCTCTTCCCCTGGTGGCTGGGGGCAGGCAGTGAGGCGCAGTGGGGGCTCATTGTTCCGCTGCCTTTTCCATCAGCTGCCAGAAGGGTAGGGGGCCTGACTAAATGGGCACTCTAAAATAGAGCACAGCCGGGAGGGAGCCCTCCTAAGTATATAAAGTACACCTAGAAAGTGTGGAGAGAAATTTACAGACCTAGAATTTAACCATACATATGACACATATATAGCATTTGAAGCAGTCATGTTTTATTTCCCTATCCAACATATGCTACTGACTCCAAAAAGGCCACTGCAAGGATGTGTAGTTAATCATGCTCAGTGTAGTGCGTACCCATTCTTTGATTACATAATAGTTTTATCTTTATCTTAATATAGTAATGTTCAATGAAGAAAACTCAAAGCATGCTTTAACAGTAAATATAATAAAACATTTTACTTAATAATAAACAATGATTTCTGTACAAATGTAGTTTTTTTATTTTGGATGAGCAGTGATGTACATTTACATTTTAAATCTTATGCTACATATTGTAGACCAAGCATGAATACAAACACTTTTATGTTTTCTTTTATATATATATATATATATATTCCATATATAGCTGTTTTATAATAAATCATTTAGTATGTGCAGAAATCATTTAGATATGCTAAAGAATTTCTGCAGTATCCTTCAGTGTTCAAACTGGTACAATACTTTAAATGTGTTTTGAAGTTTAATAATGTAATCGGCATGGTATTCTGGGAGAATATTTAAAGTACTGATTAGATAATATTGTAGCACTGAAGGAACCTCAAGTTGCTGATTTTTACATTTTCCAATTCTTCCATGATTTAAGTCGCACAGCTTTAGTTGTGTTATACAAAGCAGGGTGAGCACAAAAGGTTTAAACTGGAGGTAATGCTATGCAACACAAAGTACTATTACACTAGGTAGGTAGCTAAAGTTTGCTAGGTGTCTCATATTTGAATTAGATAACCATTTTTTTTCTATGATATTTAGGACCGCGACCCACATTTTGTTCCACTTTTGTGCTAATTTTTCAGTAGTTTCTTATGGTTCTAATTTTTTATTGTGTAACTTGATATCTTATGCTTGTTCTTATGTGAACTGAAATGAAATGAATACTGGAAAGGGGGGGTGACTGATTGCTGATCAGATGATTATTTCAGGACAAGTAGCTGAAACAGAGCCATGCTTGTCGCTGGCCCATGGGTGATGAAGGCAAGAAGGGGAAAAGGAGGAGCCATGGCCCTGAGCACACCTGAGCTTGCATTACCTGCCGTCTCTCAAGCAACATACTGAGAGCGTGGAAACCTGAGTGCAGTCATGGGAGGAAATCTGGCTGTCTGTCAAGTGCCTTTGTTTGTGGTTCTATGAACAGGTCAGATTGGGTTTCCCTGCACATGAAACAGGGCACCTAACCACGGACAAGGCAGAGCAGCACACACAACACCTACAGTATTTGTCAATACTATGTCAATAATAATAACCACAATAATCAGTACAATGTTATATATGAGTGTACTCATATATAAGATATTGTATGCTCCAGATATTACAGTAATGTATCTAGATTTATTCTAGATGTTTGCCTTAAGAATCTGGTAGTCACATATATACAGTATTTAATTTTTTATGTATTTTTAATATATATTTAACATTAAAAAAGAAAGTTTTCCAGACAGAGAGAGTCCTGGGTGAACACCCATCTTAAGCCCCTTTTTATTGAAATGTGTAGAAAGCAGAAGATAAAAAGTCCTGGGTTCTGAATGGGACAATCAACATTTTTAGCTGAGAATATAGTAACTTCAATTTTCAGCAGTTTTTCAAGAAGTTAAATTTTTCAAGAACGACTACTTTCAGAAGTACAGCCCAGACCACGATGTTATATATTTTAAAAGTGAAAAAAGTTCTGCTAGAAAAAAGTGGAGCACAACGGGAAATGTTTAAAACTTTTTTTATTCACCATCTGAAAAAACAAACAACACAATAGTGTAAGTCCGTAGAATGTTTTTTACAGAAGCTTTCAGAACACATTTCAGCACATCTTTAATGGAACGTAGATTTGAATCCAATAATATGTACTGTCTCTGTACATCATGGATAGGCCAAGTAATAGGTTAGCACTTAGAGGTACTGTATATTCAGTTGTACTTAATGTTTAAATAATACAAACATCTAGATACACTCGTACTACAAACATTTCATGTAAAATTATGAATCAAGAGTGTTCCCATGATACATCTGAGTGAGTGGATAATTTATTGGTGAGGGCTTTAGCCCCTTACTGTTCTGATTAAAAAGTGACAGAAAATCTGAGTGATTATTTAGGGAGCGACATCAAGGATTCAGATGCACCAAGAAAGCAAACTGCTGAGGGATAGGATGGAACATGCAGCACCGACATAGTAAATAAAGAGTTAAAAATTAAATAAAGGGTGTGTGTTTATATCTGATTTAATAGGCAGAAATGTTTTAAAGCCACTGCCACATGTGGGAATAACTCACTTGCTCCTCTTCCCGGCTCTCACTCTCTGTAGTCTTGTTTATACAACTTCTTATTGTGGTTTCCCTTCTTCCTCTTTTTTTTTTCCTGCTTCCCTCTCCTCTTTGTCTTTTTTTTTGCTTGAGGGAAATCTGCAAGACTGCCAGCAACAGTTAATCCTCTTCCAAAGCACCTTAACTATGCTGGGAATTCTGAGGATGCTGAAGAAAACAACAGGAACAGCCGTGCACTTTACACTGGCTTACTCTGGCAGGGGCGGCTCTGTCTTCAGACGCCGTGCCTTTTTAATAAGGAGTTCAAAACAATCTGCTGTTGTGTGATAACTGTGTGTCTCTTGAGCGAGCGGGGAGAGGGGCCATGCTGAGTTCAACAGCAGCATCTCTAAAATCCCATTACAGCAGTTCACCTGAGATTACATAGCCTTGAGTTGAAACCTTACCTTCAAGTCTGCACAGAAAACACAATAACACTCAAAATGTTACATAACTACCTTCATGATCAAATACTGCCTATCTTTTGATGATAGTAATTTTGCAAATAAAAAGGTAGTGTGTATGCCCGTGTGAGCGAGATCTCTTGTATTTAAAGGTAATCTCTTCTGTCTGCTCCTTCCTATTGTATAAGGATGCTACTGTTCAGAGACATTTAGCAGACATTCTTTTGGTGACACTTTCCAGAAACACAAAATGGACCACTTTTATTAATATTACAGTAATTCTTTTTTTTTTTTTTTTGCTACTTCAAAATTAAGGTGGTAAAACACCATAATATCTATAATTCCAGTGCATTTTCAAATAAATTAATTACTTTTGGGATTTAATTACATAAATTCGATAATTACCCTACATTTACCCTACAGCAACATTAGTGAGTAGTGTATAGTGAATTCATCAAAATATTAGTATACATTTTTTGTTTTGAACTAAAGAGTTTTTAGTGCTGTTTTTTACAGTTTAGTGCTGTTTTTAGTGTGTACATTTTACTTGTGCTCAGAAAATTGCCACCTAGAATCTTTACAACCTTTCTCAATAGCCTTAGTTTCTTAGATTCTTAAATTACACAGTTTTACCTGGAGACATTACAGATGTTGTAAACGGCATAAAAGAAACCTCTCAGCAGCATAAAAACAAGGTCTTAGCATAGCTCTATCAATCATCAGAATCAAACAAATAAGAAAATGACATGAGCCATATTAATGTGATTACATATTCCTTAAGAGCTCCAGCTGTGCTTTATATTTATCATTCCAGTCATACACTTATGTTATTCTTCTTAAAGAATGCAAGACACATCTTCCATCAAAAATCATAATGATTAGTCAAGACAGTTATTTTTGAAATCAATAAGTTGTCATTAGCACACCTAAATGTAGATCGGGTAGGTGAAAAGGATGGTGAGCTCAGGTGGAGTTTCAGTGCGCTGTTCATTATGCCTGAATGGTGACCTTCAGGAGTGCACATCTCTGTAATCATCCTTCACTCTCCATCTCTCTTGCTAAATGCTAACTGGATCTTTTCAAAGCAGCCACTGAAAGGCAAAATTGTACTATTGAAGAAGTTTATTAGAAATTGATTTACTCCTTTCAAGTAATGTAGCGGACAGAAGACTTAAAAAACTTCCATGGAGATGAGACAATCTTAGCTGAGCTGTATTCATCCTCATGGACATGCTTAAAGATGGAAACACTTTTGGAAACCAGTGAAGGGGAAACCAGGGTCAGTAGACAGCTATGGAAAAGGTGGATTAGTGATGCCTTAGTGACACACATGCTCAGGGGTGAATCTGGTGCTAATAGGTTTGGTATTAGTGATGAAATAGTAGTGCAATAGAACCTCTGTGTGTGTTGCAAGTCTCATTTTTCTATAATCTCATCAATACCATGTTTTTGTAACTCGGAGATAACAGAAATGCTGAGGATGGTTCTAAAATGTATAAAATAAATAAATTATATCATATATGAGATATAAAATCTTAGATTGAAAAATAGAAAAGATTTATCAAAAAATATCATATGTTTTTTCTTTAGGGATTAGAAAAAACACCATTTTACTTACATCTTGTTGGTTTTCTTCAATTACATAACAGTACAGAAAGATTGGTTGTGATTTGGTTCTGAGAATTAAGAAATATAGAGAGCAATTCTTATAACGCATGTTTTTAAAAATCCATGGCGACAACTATGTGATAGTCAGCCCAGTTTTGATTTTAATTTCCACTGCCAGCTCTAAAGTAATTTCTGTGTTGTGTAAAGTACATACATGTTTTTTAGTCACAAAAGACATGTTTTTATTGTTCTTGCTTGTATTTTCTATCTTGTAGTACATTTTTGTCATGATCACCTGCATTTGGTCTACATATTGGACCGGATTGGACATGATGATGTGAGCCAATACAAAGGAAATCCTTAAATGATTTTCAGTTTCCAATGGCTTAATTTACAGAATCGTTATCATCATGAATCGTTATCAGTTGTAATATTGATCCTTAGCCTTCTTTTTCTGCATTTCACTATTGACATGTAGGCATACTGTACATTTACATGCATTCATCTAGCAAATATGTACAAATGACACAATTATTCAACATTATATTGAGCAATACTGAAGACAAGGGAAAGTATGGGTAAAAAAGGTTGAACTGTGACTGTTCTTGTAGATGATATGTTTGCACAGTAAATAAGTACATTTTAATCATTTCCTCATACGTCATCATGATTTTTGTCTTTACTACTAAATTCTTTCCCCTCATCTGGCTTCTGTGAAAATTCTAACTTTTCTCTAATTGTGACTGAGGATAAGTTATATATAATTGGTTAACTATAATTGGCAAATAAAGTGACAAATTGCATCGGTTTGTATCTGATATTTTGGTTGGTATACGTGGTGTGATTTTAAAATCTAAAATGAAATCTAAATTTAGTAAAAAATTTAAGTTATTACTAAGATAAGCTAAACTGTTACAATCATTTAACACCCCCCCCCCCCCACACACACACACACACACAGGCAAAAAGAGGGCTAAGTGTGTTTTAGTATCGGTGTATGTCTTAGGAAGAGCTGAGTCCTCGTGTGATGCTTTCAGGCGAGGCAGGAATCTGCAGAGTGAATAAATATAAAAGGTTTTTACAATATCCCAGAAATACAAGTAAAAGATTGTCACACTTACCATTTTGTGGCATTACCAGGTGCCATTTATTTAGAAAATATATTGTGTTCAGGCTGGAACATATTTCCACAGATGACTCTATGTAATTTAATGAAGTTTCATTTGTTACTCTGTAAGCAACCATTAAAAGAATTTGACCTTATGCTGGTAGGATGGCCTACAAAAGTGAAGAGAGACTGTGTAGTATATTATGACAGATTTTGTCTGACTAGCACCTGCAAGATTGGCAGATTTCTGTGGAGGGGTTTGTGAAGGAAATGTGGTCATCAGTTATTGGCTCGATGTTGTAGTAGTAGTAAAGGGGGAAAAAAATCAGGCTTCATGTTAAACAATCAGGTTGTAGAATATATTAAAAACAGTAACACATACACCAGTTTTTGATTTAAAAAACCTTCCAATCCAACATTTCAAGTAATTACATTGTAATACACATATACTGTAACTGTGGATGTGGCATTAAAATGCACGTTATTTACCTGTAATTAAGATATTTAATTCTAAAGGAAATGGTGAAGAGATTGGAGTCTGAGTGAAGTGCCTTAATTCAAACTTAAATTGATACCAGACTCACAAAAAGCACATACTTGAACAACCTAGTCTGGTTAAATATAAGAGCTAGAATTTTAACTAGTGTTGAAGTAAAACCTTTTTGAAAGATTTTTGAACCTTTAATAACTTTAAAACCTCTTAAATAAACGTTTTGTCTATTTAATACATGAAAGATATAATTGGACATCAACTTGACCACACTAAATCCGTCTAAGGAAAAAAATTAAATACTCTGTATGAAGACTGTTACAAATAAATTCTTTTCAGCTTTCAGTGAAATAAATTTCTTCTCTCTATTATGAGTCCAAACGGTGCAAATCATGCCTTAATTGAGCTTTCTCAAGGCCTGTGTTTGCTGATCACACACTGTAAGTACGGGTCAAAGGTCAGCAGTGGTGAGAGCTATCAGTGACACCCAGAGGAAACGAGCCGGCTGTTTCTATCATCACCTCCTGACCTCTCATTTACCTAATCTCTACTGAAAATAATCAGATATCCCAAGGACAGCACCAGTCCAATGTTTGCGGCTGTATGTGAGACAAATTTAAGACTGTGATAAGTTATTGAATTGTGTTTTTATTTGGTCTGAATAAGAAGAATGGAGAAGCAGGTTTAGCTGTGTTGGAACTTTTAGGTCTCTGTATGGATTGACAGATTCTTTTGGAACCTACTGCGAAATACTGCCACAACAGCAGTTCAGACCAGAAGAGCAATATGGCTTCGTAGCCATTTCACATCCATCTATGTGTTTTTCTATGTGTTACTCTTGCCTGCACCAATATTACTCTACTTTTTTACCCTGTGCCTCAGCAGCACTGAATCAATGAGCTGAAATTGATAAAAGAAGCCTACAGTGACAGTGGAAATGGTGCATAATTTGCAACATTTTATTAGACTTTTTATTAGACTTGAACTGGTTGTATTATAGATACTGTCCTACTTTGACATGCTGTATGCAATCACTCAATTGGAGCACTGATTCTGCGGGAAGGCAGGCAGAATTCAATATATGTGAATATTTATGTCAATAGTGTGTGATAAACCCATACTGCTGTTTAACCCTGTCATGTAATTGTGTCTACACTCATAGACCATTAACTTAAGATGTTTAAAGAAACAGATTTAAATCAACTCTATATCACTGTTATATTCACTGGTATTTAAACTGGTATATATTGTTATATATATTGTTATATATACTTTTCTATATAATTATATATAGAGTTATATACACACTTGCTGATTTGTATTATTCCATTCAATCTTGCTACATATCATGACTGTGACAGACTCATGACTTTGTTTTCAAAAAGATGTCATCAAGTAAAAAATTTGTACTTTTTTGAAGATGATGTCATATCAATTGATCTATGTGTTAAAAAGTGTATATTTAAATACTTTGGGCATCAACACTGCATAAAATTATTTAGTAAGGAAACCTGAATCTAAAAACTGAATCTATAAAGAGATTAATAGTAACTCATTTTTAAGGATAGTTCAGTTATATGCTAAACTGTTCAGCAATAGTAAAACGTTGTAATTTTTTTCTGTTTTAAAGTTTTTGTTTTACTTTTTCTTTTACAAACTATTGCCAGAGTGAAAGCTGTTCAATTCAAAGCCACCATGTCACAATAATACTATCAAGTACTAGACCTGATATATGTATAGCTTATGTATCATTATGTCCTCTAGCCCTGATGATGAGGATACTCCAACTATATGAGATCTTTACCCTTTTAAAATGTTGATATCTTCCATATTACTCACATAGCAACAGATTTTGCTCATTCTTTTAAATGTTACATTTTCTTTAAATATGAAAAGCAAGATTTTTTTAAAAAACTTCTGTACCATCTATAACAGGCTAGCTAGCGCAAAAATCCCATTCGGTTTATTTTGACAAAACTCCTGTGTTAAACTGTCTTAACTTGCCAAGACATCTAGCATTCTGGCATCTGTAGTCTATAACTGTAATTCTGAATTATGTTTGCAAACTTTCCAAATCTTTGCAATTCCAAAAGAAAATCTTTGGCTTGAAGAAAAAACATTTCATCATGACACTATGACTAAGTCATGAATCTACATACAGTACAGAATGAATCTACAAACAGTACTTTGTCCATGAAGTAAACAATAGTACATCTGGTACTAATGGATAGCATCCTATATTTGACAGTTAGAAAACTAGAAAGACTCTTTAACACGCATACAAACACAAAATCCTTCACTCATATGTTGACATTGTGAGAATGATTACTGGTCTTATTTGCTTCAAGGTAAAGCTGTCTCTCAAAGCATTTTTGAATCCTAGAGGAAAGTGCCCAGCCGAGCTAACGATCCTTTGTGTATGAGCCCAAGGAGTCCCTCCACACATAAGACCTGAAACAATTATTCAGGAAACTACTTATTACACACAGCATGTCAGTTGCCCTCACTAGGAGTTGGCTACCACAAACCAGATTCCATTTTTCTCTCTTTCTTTAGCTCTCGCTCTTTCTCTCTTTCTCTTTCTCTCTCTCTCTCTCTCTCTCTCTCACACACACACTCACACACACACACACACACACACACACACACACACACACACACACACACACACTTGTTGCTCAACTAAGCCCTTGTATATTTGTATCAAATGAACAAATGTACTTTTTCAAATGCTTCATCCAAAGTCCAAAGCATATTTGAATATGTACACCAAATTTCATGTGCACTTCCTAGGATATGATGGAGCAAAAAGTCTCTAAAGTACATTTGGCACACACATGCCTGTGGAGTCAGATTAGATATGCTCTGCCTCTACTCAAATATTAGCAAATGATTAAATCAGGTTTTCAAACTTCTGGTTTTAATACTGCAAATTTATGAGGAATGTGTTTTTAACATAAAGACTTATAAAGAAGGGACTGTATAATGGAAGGAGAGAGAGAGAGAGAGAGAGAGAGAGAGAGAGAGAGAGAGAGAGAGAGAGAGAGAGAGAGAGAGAGAGAGAGAGAGAGAGAGAGAGAGAGAGAGAGAGAGAGAGAAAATGGGACAGAGATAAGCTGTAAAGCAAGAATACCTAGTTCCTGAAAAACAGGGCATAAAGTACCCTCCCATTACAATGTCATTTCATCCCAGCACAGTCTTTAAGTAATAACTCTCAGTGGGGTGTGCCATTATCGCCCCAACCCCTCTGCCCTCCATCCGCCACACTGTCTTCAAGGCAGGTGCTCCTGTTGTCATCAACTGTCCACGCAGTCTCCACTTCCCCTCTGCAACATCCCTTCTGATGGTCTGCATGCTTCAATTTTCCACCTTCCCTCCATTCCTTAAAAAAAAACTCAGAAAGATGGACACCACAAAATCAATAATCAATCCCTGACCATTAAATCCTTTGTTGTGGTTTCTCTCTATCTGTCTCTGTCTTTCAGATGTTAAAGCACAAGTTTTTCCCCAATCACAAAATACAGAGGCACAGTGCAGCCCCAAAACAGCAAACAATTCAAAAACCCATTTGTGAACCCCTGCTGAGAACAAGTTTACCTCATGAGATGGGTCAAACTATATACAAGGAAAGTGATTTACAGTTGCCCTTTGGGTTGTTGATGGCTCACACCATTTGCTTATTGCTGTTTGATTTCAAACCAAAACAGTATGCAATTAGAGAGATGCCTAAACAATTCTTGCATCATTAACTAAAGCTATTATCACTCTTGTTTTTTAACCAACTACAGACAAGTGTGCAAGAGCTTTTCTAATCAACAATATTTTGACCATAATGAGATGTGAAAACATTGTTTTAGTGGTAGTAGAGCAACAAAAACAACAAAAAATGTGCCATGTATGTTCTAATAAAAAATTATGCAATACTTAACTTAATAAACACTCTCTGTCTAATACATTTTACCTTATATAGACCTCATAGTACTTAAACCTTGCAGATTAATTCACGTTAAAAGACCTAATAAGAAAAAAAAATGCATACAAGGATGAATTTCACATAAACACTGATGCTAACCTCCTCCCTCCTTTTTAGTTGCTTTGTTTGGACTACTGAGATGTAAGAACTGAGACGTGGTTTGTGCTAGGCATTTCAGAACTAGGACAGCTCCCCAGAAGCGAGAAGGTACGCGCGTTTGTGACTAGAAGTCGAATTTTTATAAGACATGCATACTCTGAATTGCCCGCGTTCACATAGCCAGACATACAGTAATAAAGAGTTGCAGTTGTTAGGGGAATGTGTATAGAGAACAGAGGAGTTGCAGCTGCCCTAAGGTCTGAAGATCTCCGCAAAATCGGGATCAGTATTCGCCATTTACTTCAATTAGCATAGTCGGTCGCGCCTGAATGACGAGCCTAGGCGCTTTTGTCCCCTCATCACCCGAGGACGACGGGGGTGACAGGACCCAGGTGAAGCCAAAGTTACTATAGATTAAAGGATCTTTTTTTGGTGGAAGACATGAATGCAGAAGTACGCACAGAGAGCCGGGACCCAACAAGATCTCTGTTTGCGGAACTGAATTATTGTCACAAATGTTATAAAAATGTATAAAAGAAACGCCGAGGAATGGGTTGACTGGTCTGCAGCCTTTTCATGGAAAAAAGTATTTAATAATCCACTGAGCTGTCTTTTGACCATTAGACTCACCCATGGTTCTAAAAAGGATAAATAAGCCGTATAAATTGGGATATTGTGCGCTTTTTTCACACATAATCCAAACACTTACGGACCCACGTGAGTGGAAAACTGCTGTCCAAACTCTATTACAGTAATTAGGCGTATCACGCATCACAGTTTTCATAGGCTGGCTGGAGCTTCAGTTATTCTACCGTTTAAGGATAGTAGCTTATTATGTTGTTAATCAGGAAAAATACAAACACAGCGTCATGCGTGAGAATTGCGTTAGGAAGTTGTGAATGAGAACATTCAGATGCAGTAAATGAGGGAAATGGGCAGATGCGGCTGATTATCACTGCAGACTGTAGTGTTGCCGTAATGAGCGAGCAGACCGACTGTTCGGATGCTGATTAGCGGCCCTTAGGGAGCCTCTGTTTTTCTTGAGTAATTGATAGTTAGACTCTGCTTTAATTAAAAACGCTGCCTGGACCACTGATGTCATATTTTGCGGAGCAGAGGGAATAAGAGAGAATGGATTAAGAAAAGCGACTGCGTTTTTGTGTGTGTGTGTTTTTCTGTGTTAACCCTCATCACTACGTTATTAAATCATTAAAACACTAGTTAACTGCAGCTTAACAAAATGTGCTTAGGTTATACAAATTTTCATATGCCACAAATTAGTAACACGGTGATGTAGACTACAGCATGCAATAGGATAGGTTATAATTCAGGCAGAATACAGTCTTACATTTTTAAGGAGCTGCAATAAAAACCGGCCCTGTTACTAAAAATTTCCTTTTTGCACTCACTTATGGGAGGGCATTTGTAAAGGTGGCGTTTTCCCTCAGCTTACACACCCTTTTCCCACCAATTTCCCGGGACACTTTGGCTTTTTGTGTGGTCCCCCCGCCTTGTCCCGCTCTGGAGGGCTGCCCCCTATCTAACGCACACCTGTGTGACTGGCCCGATCCCTTCACGAACTCGCTGGGGCTTGTAATCAGCTTTGTGAAGCTATTGAGGCCACGGCTCAGTGCAAACTTCCCAACCACACAGCGCGCTCGACCACTGAATGGCAGCGCAGCGTGGGGGCGCCTCTCCAAACTCCGGTCCTGCCAAATTCCTGTAGAGTCTCCCACAATCACCCCTACACAGACACAAATAAGATTGAGAAATAGAAGAAGAAGAAGAAGAAGAAGAAGAAGAAGAAGAAGAAGAAGAAGAAGAAGAAGAAGAAGATCTTTAGAGACTTTTAACATTATAAAAAAATAGGAAGAGACGATCGTTGAGATAAAGTTAAGTGTAACAATTATTTGTATCATGGTGGAGATCAGGCCTATTTGAAGCTCAGTTTGACCTGGGATATCTTTGTGAATGCTGTGAATGTGAATTTTACTGAGGTGTTTCCCAAACAGTCTGTTGCGAAAACATTACATAGGGCCCTGTGAATGCAGGAAAGATGTAATTTTAAAGTTTAACACTTTGAAGCTCAGCACATTAAGTCTGCCTGCTTAACACAAATATAAGAATACAATACTGCTAATCTTGGCATATACCACAAAATCTGAACAGAAAGGAGCAAAACATTGCAAAATAAAAAAAAAACCGTTAAACTAAGTTGTGGGGGGTTTAGGGGCGCATTGAACGCCAAACCACATTTTTTGCCTCTTAAAAGCCTGCTAGAGAGTCGCAGACTGCAGAAATTGCGGCGCAGCAGCATCTCTCCTCTTGGAAGGGCGCAGGATTAAGAGGCCGCGAGATTGTTAAACATGTCAACGTGTAATTGCACGATAAGGCCCTCGCGAGGAATTTATTGGCCCAGTTGCTATTTCTATTCCCCCCTAATCTCGTTCAGCACATTCGTTCCGTGCAATCTGTCTCCGTAATCTTCTGCGACAGAACGGCGACCAATAGCGGCATACTGGCTTTTTTTGGTGAAGGGAGAGAAATATGCAGAGGCGTGATAAAGTGATGCTAATTATCCCCATTTAGGACAGCGAGAGCGAGAGATCGGGGAGTGCACGAGAGAGAGGCGAATAGGAGCCAGCAGCAGCCAAGGCTCTCCCAACGCAAAATATATCGGTGGTTACAAGATAAGGACATCGCCCCTTGAGACAATTTATTGGTTGGGGTTCACCGCCATAACCAGCAGCTCCACCACTTTGGCCACCACTTCCAACCCCATTCCATCCTTTTTACGCACACCCGCCCCACCGCTTTGGTGGAGGAGTAAATTATTTTGGTGAAATTTACCAGAACGCTTTGGCTTTAACCTGGCAACGTGCCCTAAATCGCACCCCGCCTCTGTGCTTTCAGTGCTAATCCGTGTCTCTTTTCGGGGGCACCAAAAATACAAAGAGCTGCAGAGAGGGCAGTCCCTCAGCTCTACTACTCCACTTCTCAGGCAAGTAAAAGTGTAGGCCTATTAAGAATCAGGATCACTCGGTCTTCGTGACAATTCTTTTTTAAGAAACTGGATATAACATGATAATATGTATTTTATTTAATAATAATAATAATAATAATAATAATAATAATAATAATAATAATAATAAGAAGAAGAAGAAGAAGAAGAAGAAGAAGAAGAAGAAGGAGAAGAAAAGAAGAAGAAGATTATATTTTACACAATGTCTATAATTGTGGTAAAGAGTTTATAGTTATAAAAGCATTTCAGGCAAAATCATTTATTTTTAAGTTTTAAGTTACCTTAAAACTTTTCGAATTTTTCGTTTATTGAAGTTAATTTATAATAGCTGCTGTCAACAAGAAACTAAGTAGGATTCACTAATGGTTAATGTTTTTTTCATACCATGAGCATTAAAGATTCTGAAGATTTTATTCTTCAAACGTTGTGTATGGGATGGGAAGCTGAACTGAACTGGGGGTCTGACACTTGTTGCTGAACTTCCTCCGGAGTAACAGTGAAGCGATAATAGACTGTGACCTGCTGCTGACCCAGAGGTCAGAGCGTCTGCTAGTTAATCCCACGTCCCCTTACACACTCCATTCAACTCACTTTCTGTGATTGAGCACTCAAAAATACATGAGCACAAGATGGTCCACGACTCCCAAATAATGCACGGTAAATGAGTGCATGTTATGGTCTACGACACACAGAAAACTATATGTAATAAACTGGCCCATTATTTTACTTATAACAATATATCAAATTCTTATAACCCACCCAATATAATTGAAAGGGTGTTGATTAATAGAAAAGGCCGTTTGATAGAGTATAAGTGATTCTTGGTTTTCATATACTACAGTTTGTATTGTATGATCATTTTATGTCAAAATACTCTGGCATTTCAAGTCCGGGATGGTGTTTAAATGAACCGGTTTTAATACACTATAAAACTTTAGGACGTTTTGATATGTTTAAATTTACTATCAGCTGTTTAAACAGAACGGCATCCACAAACATGTTTGTGTTGTTAGCTTTTCAAAAACGCAGATGAACATTACTGTTATGCTTTTCAGTTTAAAAGTTAAGCTTATACACCTAAATTATGAATAAGGCTAAAATCGTTTATAAAAAAGTTTATATAAAAAATTTGCTTGGCCTATAGCAATTATAACGCATGATCTTGGATTATAAAGAATCATTCAATTGCCATTTAATTAACAGTTTTTTTTATCCTTTAATAAACATGTCAGATAAACACGTTTTCGGTGGAAATAATAATTTATTGTGTAGGATAAAGTCAAGGAGAGCAGATTTAGTACAATGTGAAGAAACAACCTGGTCTTTTACTTTACAAACTTAAGAAAGTAATTTTTTAAAGTAATTTAACTTTTTTGAGTAATTTTTTATTTCCCCACATAACTTATAATAATAATAATAATAATAATAATAATAATAATAATAATAATAATAATAATAATATTAATAATAACTGATGGAAAGATTTTAATAAATTTTATGGACAGTCTAAAGTAAGACATTTTACCAAGTAAACTTCCTCAAAATGTCCCACTAAAAGAAATAACGACTAACAATTGAAATATAGTGTGTAATTAAATGGTCCTTTACGCTGAGGAGCAAATAGTTGCACATTGTTCTCCAATAATGATGTGAGAGAATGAACGGAACAATTCCGAAATGCCATGAACAAAATAACAAAACTAACACATTTTAGAACCATAGTAACATTCTTCCAAATTTTATTTAGACAATGAGTCAGCGCAAAGTGAGAATGTAAACTGGCAGGAATGCATTTCATAAATTATATACAGCAGCAGTTGCGTGCCAGTCTTTTCCAAATATTAAAACTTATTCACAATTTACAGTAAATGTTACAGCATATTTCAGGTACACAGATTCACGTGTACAAATGTTTCAAATGTAATAGGCTATGCAAGAAACTCTTTATAAATTACCAGAAACATTTTTCCAAGTTATGCTAGATGTGATCTTACTAACTTAAAAATGAATTTGCACAAATAAATATGTGAACAGAAACACTCCAGTCAATGGGTACATCGCGGGGTTTTTTGGCATGGCCAGGAAGAATGTCAAATTAGAATTGATGAACAGTATAATTTATAAAAACATGTTAGGTCTAAGTGACAATATCGGCTCTCGATTTCCTCGGAACGGAAACCAAACTATTTTTATCTTAAATTACAAGGACATCTTAAAACATTCTGTACAAAAGTAGTTAATGGCCATCGAAAAGAAGTCAATATTTGGTGGTGTGTCTGAATCCCCCCCTCCCTTTCTTCAACAATTTCAAATGTGCGTGAGCGGGACAGTTCCGTTTACTCCGGCCGTCGTGCTCTGATAGTGTTGCGGTAAAGCGTGCAGTCTGCTTTGAACGGACGGCTCTCCGGTCTCTCCAGCCGGTAAATACATGCTAATCATCTCCCTCAAGTCTCCCTGGCACGGGCCTCTGGAGTGCGTGCTAACTGGAGGACTTACGTTCGGCTCGGTCTTGACCAAAGAGCTCAGCGTTCCGATGGCGGCCGACGACGGAACACCCGCATTTTGGTGTTGGGAATAAGAAATCCCTCCGTAGCCGGGCGGCGACGCGCTCATGTAACTCTGTGAACTGGATATGGGGCTGTACTGCAGAGCGCTCATGTCGTAACGGTGCATTGGCTGCGGGTTGTGCGGATGATGGTGGTGGGCATGCGGGTGGTGGTGGTGGTGTGCCCCGCTGCCTGGATGCTGACCATAGGCAAGCTGTGCCTCCTGCATCATAGCAGCAGCAGCGGCAGCGGCAGCGACTTGGCCTGAATACGCACCGTTTGCCCAGCCGTTCATGTGCGAGTAACCGGCGCCGGCCGAGCCTCCGTGACCCCCGGGGCTTTCTAGCCTCTGGCCTACTCCAGCTGCGCTCATGCCCACTCCGAGACCAACTCCCGCTCCCGTGGCCGCTCCGCCGAGCAGACCGCCAGCCAGAGAGTACTTGTCCTTTTTAAGCAGCGTCTTGGTTTTGCGCCTCGGTCGGTATTTGTAATCCGGATGCTCTTTCATGTGCAGGGCGCGCAGCCGTTTTGCCTCGTCGATAAAGGGCCGCTTTTCAGCTTCTGACATCACCTTCCACTCTGCGCCGAGTCTCTTGCTGATCTCAGAGTTGTGCATTTTCGGATTTTCCTGAGCCATTTTCCGGCGCTGCCCGCGGGACCACACCATAAAAGCATTCATAGGACGTTTGACGCGCTCTTGGTTAGCTTTGTTCCCCGTGTTCGGACCTGTCTGCCCCGGGTTTGTATTAGTCTGTGGACCCGGGGAGTGCAAGTCCGTCTCCATCATCATGCTATACATTCACGTGGTTTTCGGACTTCTCAACCAATACAAAAAAGCATTAACTTTCGGCGCTGGTCCGCCGGAGCAGGTGCAACACAATCTAGTCAAGGAGAACTCCGGAATGAAGTGGAATTTAATCCGAACAGTGGCTGTGAGTTTGAAGTTCTGATGGGATTTTTTTCCCCCGTAGTCTGTTTTGTCTTGTCCCCAACAGCGGTTTTACATCCACGCTAATTGAAAGCGCATTGGAGCTACTTTCCCTAGTGGAGCTGAGGAGTTAGTTAAAGTGGCGGCCATATGACGGGTTTTGACAGCGATTAAACCGAGTCAGCGGCCAATGGCGTGCAAGAACGAGAGCGATTTGCATGGTGATCGGTGCAGTGACGTAGAAGCGAGGACATACCTAGTAGGCGGGGTGCAGCAGGGGTCAACCACGCCCCTCTAATGGAAACCAGAGAGCGGGAGACCCTGAAAGATTATGGCCGGTTGTTTCCCCCCCAATAGATTATTATTATTATTATTATTATTATTATTATTATTATTATTATTATTATTATTATTATATATTAATAATAATAATAATAAAACACTTAACAACATCCTATTTAAAAGTTTCAGTGCTCGATTCACTTTAACATTTAACATGATTTAAGTGAAAATAAAGAGTAAGATCTCGGAAATAAATAGTTTAGAATAAAGAAGAAAAAGAAAATAACGAAAGGAAAAAAGTTGCGTTTAGATCGAATTTAATTCCCTGCTGAATATGACAACCAATACAATATCATGAAAACCTTAATGTCAGTGGTTTTGCTCAGGGAAAATGGTTAAGAAAGACCATTATAACAAATAGCTAGCCGATTTGATTCTGTGAATGCGCTTGTCTTCTGTATACATGATACAGGAACCAGGATACAACTGCGCACTATGTTCACCTGCATCCCACAAACGCTACATACAATGTCTATCGGCATGCGTTCTGTAGGATCCCAACCGTTGGCTAAAATTACAAAAGATTGCCTATATGTTCAGCAAACACGTTTAGTCAAAAAGCAATGCGATTGCATAGATGTCTAAAAGGTGTCTTAGTGCCGTCTGCTGGCAGTTCACTGTTTGGAATATGTCATGGTTCTCAAAGACAGCACCACAGTACGAAATACACGTTAAAGTGCCTTATACTGAAACAACTGATTAGATGCAATATATACATCTGTATGATTTTTACTCGGTATGTTGTTTGCAACGCACGATATTAAGACCAACTGCATGTTACAATCTATTGGCAAGCGGAAAATCTCACACTGTGCACAACGCAGCACATGTATAATTCGAATTTCACAGCTGACCTGCCCTGAAAACACCAATCAGCCCCTAATTGAAGGCAAAACAAAAATATTCCTGCCCCGCTGCGCAGTTAACGATGCCAAGCTGTATGGCTTTTAATTAGGTTAATACCGATATGCATGAGAAAAAATAGTCATTCAACGTGAATCACACAGCAAATTGTGTAATTGTGCTTAAACATATGACAGTGGTAAATATCATATCTGTCACTCGCAGAAGACGAGATCATTTAAATTACAGGTAAGCAGAAAGTTGAATATAAAGAATATCAATTATTTTCCCCGTTTTCCCCTAATAATATTAAACGGCACCTGTGAAATTTGATACAGAGTTCTAGAATTACGTCTAAATATTTTATGTGGTGATGCTCTATATATTGCTCACAATAAAAATATAGAACTAGGGAATTAGAAGTTGTCTTTTTTCTTTTCTTTTTTCCCTAAGAAATCACAAAGCAATACGTTTGCGCCTAAATAAGGATCTATTAAAATATGAGAATATACATTGTAATGTTTCTTATAATATATGAAAATATGATCTCACAGCTAGAACATATGACTTCATCTCTTTTATATTTTTGAATGCTTTCGTATATTTTAAGTCGTCTTTATTTTTATCAACTAAACCCAGCCAGTGATGGCCGAGAAAAAGCAAGCTGCTGTAGTATACTACTACTACTACTACTACTACTACTACTAGTACTACTACTACTACTACTACTACTACTACTACTAATAATAATAATAATAATAATAATAATAATAATAATAATAAAACACGTTAATTAATTATAGTTATATATTATTCCTTTTTTAAAATTAATTTGTTGTTTGTGTTGTTGGTTGTTTTTTAATAAAGAAAAAACAAACTTAGTGCTCATACCAATTCATTTACTATTTCTCTTTACTAAAATTTTCTTTATTTTCAAATGCTTTTAGAAAAATACTTGACGAGGGGATTAGTAAGATTAGACGTTTCCGTTTCGCTTGGATTAAAGTCAATTGAAACACACCGTAACCCTCGTGGGACACATTTACTTTGTCCTTGTTATTTTGTGTCCCTTGCTGCGCGCTTTGGAGAAGTGCAGATTGAGCACGTGGGGGAGAGGGAACGGCGGTGGTGCGCGCACGAGTGCAGGGGTCACAGCAGTTCCCCTAAACAAACAGCACTGACCCTCATAATTGTTCAAGGGTTCTTATTTGTTGGATTAAGATGGATGCGCTCTCTTTCTCGAAACACAAAAGATTTTGCACAAACCCCACAATGGCACTATCCATATTAATAAGCTGCTTTCTATTAGACATGTACTTGGTTCTCTTGACAAGTAAAACTACTATTACTTCTACTACTAGTACTACTGCTATTATTATTATTATTATTATTATTATTATTATTGTTGTTGTTATTATTATTATTATTATTATTATTGTTATTATTAATAATAACAATAATAATAATAATAATAATAATAACAACAACAATAATAATAATAATAATAATAATAATAATAATAATAATAGCATATTAGAACATGTTTGCAAGAAATAATGCGTGGACAAAAACTAACCATAGACCCGACTTTTTATTTCAGAAAATAATTATTACCCCAGCAGTGTACCCTCTTCCTCCCTTTGCTAAACGTCTCCCAAAAGTGGAGAGTCTCTTGAACTTGTGAGCAGGCAGTTTAGCATCACCATCTGACAGGTGTTAGCGGCCGCGCGCCTCACAAAATATAATCACGCTGTAGGGAGAGTGGAACAGTAAAATGGTCTGGGAGAGGAGTTTTGGATATCAGATATCAGAGATACCAGCGTCTAATACACAAATGCACCAAACACAAATTTCCACTACATGAGTGAAAAATCTGAAATCTATAGACTCTGTGTCGTCACATGCCGTCTGATTCCTTTTCCCAAAACATATTTGTGTAGAATATTTTCGATCTGATTGAACTAATCGGACACGTGCGAGTCAGAATTTCAGTATGACTTAAAATATAATTTGGCCAGATTAAAAGTAGAATATCGCAGTCATAAACCTCACTGATTAAAGAAAAAAGTAGGCAACACTGTGTCACTCATCTTTTGCATTATATGGATGAGACATTTCACCTGTGTAGTTCAACATAATTTATATTTATATACAGTTACAGCCTTACTGTATAGAATTTACAGTTCAAACCTATTGGCTACAGTTCGTATACGAACAACTGTATTAACATAGGGTAATGTTCTATAATTTGTTAAACGCAGACCTCAGTGACGGTTGGTGAGTTAATACAACACAAAACTGTGAAAACCACTTCGATGAAATTATATCACCTAAATATTCTCTACCTCGGATAAGCGGTAGAAAATGAGTGAGTGAGTGAGTGAGTGAGTGAGTGAGAATATTCTCTACCTAAATAAGGTTTCGGCGGCGTATTTATGAGATTGAATTCCATTTTAAACTTTGACATTATAACTGGCTAAAGAAATACACATTTAGTGTATACCTTAATAACTTTCTACAACTATTCTGTTCAGATATTTATTTATGTCTCATTGTCTACTGAGTAAATCTGTTAGTCTTGTCTAGGCGGGTCTATAACGGCGCGACTTCCTCCGACGCACGGCACTTAACCCATCGCTTATACAATAGCATTCGAAATTCACAGTGCAAATGTCTAATTTATCATTTATCCAGTTTACCCAAAGACCTTTAAGCGGCTGTATCTCAGTTTTTGACTTAATTATAAACACCAGGCTTAGTCATAGGCAGTGTGGTCAGTTCCAGCGCACTGGAGTTGTTGCTCCAAACCGGGTTGTTTTGGCGAGGATTAGTGATTTAACACATCACGCGTTCGTATCCAAATACCAGCATATTAATCCCGATTATTCCGATTTTCCTAAAGCGTATAACCAATGAGTTTCGGCAGTAATTTTTCTCTCTAAAATAATCTGAATCATTACATTCCGGATCAAGCAAACTTACGGGAGTTCCACGGTTCCTGTTTTGCAGTGCTGGAAAACTGTTGTTGCTCGTGACTATTGCTCCATCCCTCTTAAAAACTAGTTTAGTGCGCCAAAGCTGCGCAAGCCCGGTTCATCCATCCCACCACTCACTACACACTGAGCAGAGAAGCAAGAAAATGAAATTTATTATAGACTCGAAAGACAATTTCAAGTCATTGTTTCTCTCGACGAAAGGGCTCCTTCTTACATAATGAAGCGCCTTTTGTGTGGCGCGAAACAATGGCAAACAAGTATTCTAATAAATAGCCACTTTTTTGTTCCCTCTCGAGGATGAATGGAGTCGAGCAGTTGGGTTTGAAAGCAGCTGCGGCGCGCACAGGAGACGCTTGGGGGCGGAGCCTCTGCGCGCGGCCACTCTGCTCTATGGAAACGGACTTGGAGAGCGGAAGCAGCAGCGGCAGAAGCAGCATGACCGCATCCTTGATCGCCTCAAAAGTCTATCAGCTACTACAAGGCTCCAAAGAGCACAGCACAAATTAAATAAAAGAATCCCAAACAGACGGTCTTTCATTTACTATGTGTTCACAGTACAGCACTTATGCGCACAGACTCATTTGAACAATAAAAAGGAAATGTCTTAGTGTGTGCCTCTGAAAAAAGCTCAATAATAACCTCTCCTCCAAACTGGAAAATGAGGGACGCATCATTCAATTTCTCGCTTGTAGTCCATTATAAAATTATGTCAATAAACAGTACATTCAAAGGATGTACAATAAACTACAAATTACCACTTTAAAGTTTAGGAAAAAAAATCTCATTACAGACACGCTATCAATCACAGTTGTGAAGCATTCAGCCCAAAACTGAACCACTGAAATTTACATCAGATATGGCTGTTGTGTTTCCAAATGTTGTGAAAACTTTATATGTAGCCTTTTACAGCTGGAATAGTTTTAGCCCTTAAGACAGCTTTATAACAGTTAATGTGCCTAAACTATCCAGAATTTCCATATTTCTCACAGCTCACAGACACTCATGATTAGCCTTTGTCACTCTAATTGACATCTCTCAGACACATAGAGCAGGCTCAGTTATGCCTTTTTAGACTCGTGGATATCTCTTTTATTATATGTATACCCCAGTGAAAGGGCAAACTGTTGGTCAATTTAGAAGCCTCTCTTTAAATCTTTACAGACCATCAGTTATGAAATTCAGTTGGGAATGAGCAAGATTCTGATAGTGTGGTGACTGAGGGAATAGACTGTTTTGTGTGATTAGTACACTATTGACCATGAGACAAGGTTTAGGCCTCAAAAAAAGTGTCTGTGAGTTTGTGCTGAGGAGGGCATGTATGCATCACATAAATTAACACGACAAATCTAAATTCATTTAACATTTTCAGTAATATTTAACTTACTTGCTACAAGGGTCACTGTAGGAAGGGGCTGAACGATTAATAGGCTCAGAGACAGAAAGTTGCTATGGAGTACATTACCTAAAACAGACTTTTGGAGTGGAGGGCAAGCATGTTTTTCTATGGATCTAAAATATCTTGTCTAGTGCAACATTGTTAAGTCAGCATGTTGAAGCCTAGTACAACAATTGGAAAAAAATTCTATTTGTGGCAACTGCTACATAGAGAAAGGTAAGTGTAGACCAGGATAAATAAAAAAAAATCTCCTCAGGTGTTTCAGATAACTGACTAGTAATGTAATGGCTTCAATTTAAAGTTGGAAGTTTTGAACTTATTTTTCTAAAATAATAATAATAATAATAATAATAATAATAATAATAATAATAATAATAATAATAATAATAATAATAATAGAGAAAAAAATCCAAAAAAAGTCTAAATATTTCCATACACAACTTGCTGCTTATTTTTAAGGATCTATAAATATCCTTTAAAAAGTGTCCAACTATTGCCAGGTGACAATTATAGAACACTTTTTGCTAAGAGTGTACCATGTGTCTTTGACAGAGTAATGGAGTGTGAGCTCTGAGGGAACCACATCATCTCCATCTGATGCTAGATGCTGACAGTATGTTGTCCATACACCAGAAATGATCTAGAATCGCTCATTATCAACTAACCTTCACTAATATGATGTTGTTGTTGTTGTTGTTAATGATGATTTATATGATAAGACAATTTATAACTAGAAACCTAATTTCTCTAAAGTATAAATGCACAGGATTTACTGAACAGTATAAATTAAAATTAAAGCATTAAATAAACCAAGATAAAAAAAATTATAATAAAATAAGACACCACACACTGAAGTTATTGTGAAATTCTAAAATCAATGCAAATTAAAACTTCCATTCCAAGTACTCATTACATGTTAGTCAGTACAATAAAAGTATTTTACGATTTTTTCTTCCAATAAGGCATACTCCCCTACTCTCTACCTGTTTTTTTTTCTTTTCCTATTTACCTTAACATTTCGAAGACATAATTTGAAACAAAAATACCCCAAAAAGCTAAAGATTAATAGACTATAGATAATTATAGAATTGGTCCTAATCAGGAACAATAAGCAAAACACAGGAATATACTGGGTAAGATGTCAGACCATCACAGGAAACCACTATCAAGATGCACTCACCTCACATGTAGAGAAAGTTCAGTCTAGACAATTCAACTACTTCAATATTTTCAGAGGTGGAAGCAACATGGAGAACCCAGAGGAAACCCACACAGACACACAAAAGCATGCAGAGAAACTCAGTCAGTAACCTTAAGTAAACTCAAGATCAAACCAGTATCTTGGATATGTGAGGCTTTCAACCTTTTTAGTAAACTTTATTGCCATACCTTAAGTTTGTGATGGTCATCATGACAGCTGTGTGATTAATAATTAGGATTATGTTCTCTTTGTGATTTGGTTTATATTATATGAGGAGAAAGAAACTATTATACACGTTACCTACAGTAGCTGCACTCATGGTCATATGTTAATGATTCAGTATTGAATCGAGTAATTAAAAGATTTAACAACTATAAATCAACAATTATAGATCTTTTACATGCATCACATGAAAATTTAAACCTTTGTCCAGTTTGCCTACTAAAGATGTTTAGTTAAAAACTGACTTAAATTTAGCTTGTCTATTGCACTGATAATAAAAATTCATAGCATAATTAAATTAGACACAGTAGTCAGACTTATGAATAAAGCAACAGTGTATACAGTTCATCATGGGATCATTATCTCCAACAGAGTCTTGTTGAACCCCATCATCAGCAGGACTCTAAACCCGATCACTGCACAGTTCATTAATCTCTTACCACGGCTGTTTGGGCTGCCAGTGGTTAAACATCTCTCTCAGGGTACAGCACTTCTTCAGCAGGATACCGCTGTGGTAATTTTCTCAATCTATTAGCAATTCTCAGCTAATCAAGTCCCCTCTCCCCAACACCGGCAGGAGCCGAGGAGACATGAGCAGGTGTCAAGCCTGTCTCTGCCGTTTACCAATGCAATCTGTCTCCCAACTTTGCCTCAGTGGGATAATGGAGAGATCATATGCGATTGATTCTCTCTCTGCTATTGTGCCCAATCTGTTGCATTAAACACTTGGCAGATATTCAATTACAAATAATCAAATAATTTTTTTTCCTTCCCACTGTTCATCACATGAGCGGACTCATGAACATAAACAAGCAGAGTAACCTTTCCTTAGCAGGCCTCATTAGTGGCCTGTTAGTTATACTCTTATTTAACCTCTGTACAACTCATTGTTGTAATAAGTTTAAAGACTTTGTCATCTCTAACATATATACGTTATGTACATAACACATAAGTAACTAATCGGAAAAGCCTTTTAACAATATGTTAACCAACATTTAAGAATAGTTTAAGTCAATGGATCTTTTTTAGCTCAGGACCCCATAACAATGAAATGAATTCCATGGACCGCATAGCATAGTTATTTTTTTAATAAAAATAATCAATATATTTAAATATCTTTTATATATTTAAATACTGACTTTGAAACATAGATTTTTAACACTGATGCTTGTTTTCAAAAGCCAAAAACAGACTTGCACCATGCTCCCTCTGACCCTCCAGAACTGCACCACTGCTCCACCATCTCTCAGGGTAGAGATAGGAAGACAATTGAGATACTGCCTGACCTGCCTCTTCACCAAACAATGAAATAATAGGAAAATCCTTGTTTTGTGTGTTTAATACTCTACTAATCTCCTCAACAAGGGTTATAGACTGATGGTAACCCTAGTCCCTGACCTACAGTAGGGAACTAGCATGAGGATGTGATTATTGATAAAGTCTTCAAGGTACTTCTATAAGTCGCTCTGGATAAGAGCATCTTCCAAATGTAAATGTAAACCTGTTTAAGTCAAGTTGCTATAGTCAAGTTTAAGTCAAGTTGTCATACAAACCTCAGTAATAAACAACACTGATAATGGTGGATTGTGATTGTCACCAATCTAACTAAATAAACTGTGCACAATGACTCACTGATCTCACTATTAGAAAATCTGATTTAATTAAGAGTTTATCTACCACTGTACTGATTAATAATACTTACTATACTAATTAAACATTCAATAACTGCCATGAAAAACTTAGTATCTGAAGTGAAGTTAGTAATAAAGGAGGGAGTTTAAGGAATTACTAGTAGGGATGAGCGAGTACAGCATTATCTGTATCTGTTAACCATATGAATTATCCGTATCTGTATCTGTACTCGGAGTGGGTGGGGCGGGGCTTTGAAATGGGCGGGGCTTTAACCGGTATGTTATTTTAAGCATGCAATTGATATGGGTTGATCAGAAATTGTTATATTTATTGCTGATTAGAAAAATATTTACAGGACAGCATCACGATAGCAAACGAATTATATTACAGAACAAGTTTTGCAACAATGAAAACAAAACAATGCAGTGCAATTATGAAGTAAAATGTAATGAACAACATAACTTTCTTTTTTAACTTTTAATTTTTTTATGATCAGTGTGATTTTCTTTATTTTTTTGTTTCTTTTTATTTTTTTATTTCCACACCAGGTGTCTGTGTGTGTGTAGCTTAATAATTAATTTGTAATATTTATAACACTAGCTTACTACCTTTATGTTTTTATGAAATACAGCAAAAACGTGTCAGACACTCAGTGTCTGGTTACTGGTTAGAGACAGCTGAAGGTTTAAAAAAGAAAAAAAAATCTCAGACAGGCAGAGACGCAATGCGAGTCGCATTCTACCAAGAAAGCACCACGTCTGAACGAACCCACGTTTACCAGAACTCTACTGGTTAGTAAGTACGTATTATTAACGTTACAACCCGAAGTAAAAAGCCGAAGAAACCCTAAACGTTAACGGAAAAGACCTGCGAACCCGAGTGACTGAGGGAGAGACAGAGAGCTGTTCTGTGTGTGACTGTGAGTGAGCAGAGCGAGACACAGCAACACAATACATCTGTATGTGTGTAGGGGAGGGGCGCTGTGACTAGCCTATCACAGAACGCTGACACAATCAGCTACCCAATGATGATTTTCATTCAATCCGAGCACAGATATTGACTCGTATTACTTGTATAATACTCGTACTCGGCAGAAGTGCTTTATCCGTACCGGATACTCGTTTCAGCCGAGTATCAGCCGGCTCATCTCTATTAACTAGTAACCACATCACTAGTAATCACCAACAGTATTGCATATGATTCATGGACAACTCGCCATATTCAGAGACACCTCTTATGCCTGTTTACAGATTCACGTGGCATCACGGTTCTCTTGCAATCTGTTGATTTATGCATCATTAGCATAAATGCAAAACCTACTGAAAGGCTGAACACATTTCCATGTCCCTCTTTGTACTCAGATGAAACAGCAGTCACAACACTGCTTTGAAGGCTCCCCATATCTCTGTCCAGGGCTGTCTGCAGCCTCATATGTTTTAAAGACAACGAAAAGAGAGCGAGAGAGAAGACGGGCCAAAATGAGGAGTGTGGGGTCAAGTCTAAAAGCCTTGTGTTAGAGATGGTCTCAAAGGCTTTAAAGCTCAAAGAGTTCTCCCCCTCCTATAAAACCCACTGGGTTTCAAACATATAAACTTCAGCAGCCATGGCTATAATAAACAAACTAAAAAAACCTCTCAAAACAGAATAAATGTTAGTAAGGGTGTAATAATTTCAAAATCACACTTGTAACACCTCCTTCCCTTTTTAATGCAAGAAAGTGTAAAAAGACTGATGACTGGATAACAGGAGCTGAGAAGCATCACCTAAGATGGTTTGAGTTTCATCTAGTGTGTTAAAATGAAATACAGCAAAAAAAACAACACTAAAATCTGTACATGCATTCTTCTTTTGGTATGTTTCAACTGTAAAGAAACCTCATAATGCATTTCCAGAAATGATGGTTGCACAAATTCATCAGTTAAATAGCACCAGTAACAAACTAGTTTTCATATTCAATGAATTTGTTGTAGGCATAAACCATGAGTAAAAGATAGAAAGAATTAATCGTGACTAACTGTTTTGTACAGAATAAACCAAAACCTTAGGCAATTTAAAAATGTTATTAACAGTATTGCTGAATGAATGTGATAGTTTAGTTAAATTTTCAATAATCCATCTGCTTTTTTCCCCTAGAATGAAGAGAGGCACCGCTAAAGATAATTTCATTAAAAGACACAGTATATTCACTAAGACATAAATCATCCATTATGTAAGAAAATCTATCCATCATAGCAAGAGCACATATGACCATTATCCAGACATTGATGGGGTGTTTTTCTTATTTTCCTTTTTTACCCATCAATAACGGCAAGATTTTAAGCATTGTTCCCACTCCTCAATTAGCAGCAACACCTTTCCTTTGATTGATATATAATGAATGTAATGGTTTTAACAGTCCACAGACAGATCACTTAGAGCAGCTCTGTTAATGGCTGTGGCGGCTCCAGGGCTGGAATAATGTCAGCTTCTCCAGGCCCAAGCTAATTAGAGACTGTGTAGCTCATTACCCAGGTAATAAGCCCTAACGCTAATGGGTATCAGACAAGACCCCCAAACACTAGAGAAGGCGAATGAGAGAAAGAGAAGGGGAGAGAGAGAGAGAGAGAGAGAGAGAGAGAGAGAGAGAGAGAGAGAGAGAGAGAGAGAAGGGGAAGGGGAAGGGGGAGTAAGCATTGAGGCAACAAAAAAATATTCAGGGAAAATTTAGGCAAAAGAAACAGCAGAAAAGAAAGAAAAAAGACTAAATGATGTGGAGGCTTTAGTGTATTGTAATTGAAATGCTATGCTATTTAATGTAGCAGCTTCACTGTTTAGTAAGAAGCAGGGTTTTCACTTTGGGCACAATGGTTGCTATGCACAAGGAGAAACGAGGAGTGAAGGAGCAGGAAGAGGGGGAGGAAGAGGGCAAGCGTGAGAGAGAGGGAGCGATGGTCTCCTTGTTAACCACTTTCCCACTTAGGCCTCGTTAGGACCAGAGCTCCCAGCTGCACCTATTATTGGACTTGGATTCTATGCTTGAATTTACAAGGCTTGCACAGATGCTCTACGCTCCAGAGAGAGCACACTAGTTTCCAGCTGAAGGGCATGTGATGAGAATCACTGGATGACAGAAAGCTAAGTGACACATCATATTCTACATCATTAGAGACTTTATAGTCAACCAAGCACAGAAAATCCATGCACAAATTTATCTGATTTCAAAAATCTGCTAATATGGGTAATATTCAATTCATAGAATTGCTTAAGACACTTTAAATGTTGCTGAGGAATGAAAGCATAAGCTGCCTCTCATCATGATCATTCAAACTGTTGCAGCCACTGGCTGTAGTCTGAGGAGATTCAGAGCTGGAGAAGTGTGTGTATGTGTGTGTGTGTGTGTGTGTGTGTGTGTGTGTGTGTGTGTGTGTGTGTGTGTGTGCATGCGTGCGTGTGTGTGTCTGTGTGTGAAAAGGCTGTTTAGCATGCCCATGAGCTGAGCAGCAGGGTCTGGAGACTGTGTAATCTCATTTAACCTCACTACACAGCACTAATTAGAGATGACATGGTAACAACAAACACCAAAAAGGCTCTTGGCATAAAAAGTCAACAGTAGCCCCTGACCCATTGCACACAGTCCCTCCCTGTGCCCAAGTGGCCGGTTCTCCCAAGAGAGGTGGCACAAAACAAGCCCAGGGGCTAGCATAGCCATAGGGCAGCAGCCTCCCCAGAGCCAAATTAGCCTAAAAGCTTCCTTAGTTCCCCTGTCCTTTCCCCCTTTTTTGGGAATGAAGGGTCAATGAGGTACCCTGCTGATTAGTGTGTGTGTGTGTGTGTGTGTGAGAGAGAGAGAGAGAGAGAGAGAGAGAGAGAGAAAGAGAGAGAGAGAGAGAGAGAGAGAGCGAGCGAGAGAGAGAGAGAGAGAGAGAGAGAGAGAGAGAGAGAGTTGGTGGGCACTTGGCACCCCCTCTCACCCTATCCTGGCTCCCAGAATTCTAAATGAGGTCATGCTTTTAAAGGAGGTCTGAGTGGATCAAAGTCTCTTACCTACACCTGCCCTTTTCTTTCTTTGCTGCTCTCTCTCTTCTTCCCTCTCCCGTTTATGTCCTGAAGTTTCCTATTGACTAGCAGCTTCTAAGAAGCCCCCTGACGCCTTAAGATGCCCTGTCCTCAAAAGCTCCCCCTGAATTTTGCTTACTGCAGTATTTTCTGTCTATTGCTTAAGGCTGAAATTGTGGGGGAAGAAATCCACTAATTCACTTATATTCAATTACCTACTTGCCAATTTTAATGCATCTTTTTTAAATGAAGCAGCCATTGACAGAAGTGATGAGATGGTCCATGTTGCCAGATAAGGCCTCTAATCAGCATATTTAACTTTGCTGTGCATTTTAAAACCACAAGCGCTTAGAGCAACAGAAATGCACATCCAATATCAGCCTGCATTCACGACAATAACATACCATTGTGATGCAAATCAAGGGGCCCATTAATGTTTAAATTCATTTTGGTCCTTTCCAGAAAAAAATATGTCTATTTCCCACAAACCCAAATAATTACTTCCCCCAAATTGCATATTCCATTAACTCAGGTGAATATCGCTCATCAAATTCTGGTTCATTTCTTTATGATAATGCAATTTAAAGGTAAATGACATTCTGACCATTACAGAAGGACAAAATGAATGTTAAACAACAACCAATCCATAAATTACAAATAAAACCAAAAAAAGTCATGTTTTGCTGTATTCTGAATTAAATTACCTTGGCATAGCTTTATAAGTAGTTCTCAGACATAAGCTACTGTGTCCTTATGAGTACACTTTCACTTAAACAGCTCACAGAAGCTTAGCAGCAAAAACCTTGCCAGAATTATTAATTCTAACACTGTACTAACATGACTGGTCAAAGGTATACTAATCTCTTAAGCCTTAAAAACACAGAGTACTCTGTCATGTAGGAACTCTATATTGCTGAACATCAGTTCCTTCCAGGCTACACAGATTTCACTGTGTTTTATACCAGTATGTCCATAGTGGACATGGAACATGTGGTGGAATTTCAATATGTTTTTACACACTGCCACCAACAATAACATGAGCCCTAATCTATACATTACTCTTACGTATATGAGAGGGGAGAATTTGAAAGACACGAAGAACCCCATAATGACAACTAATAAAAATTATTAGTTATAAATAACAATTTTGTGGTCCTCACCACCTTCTATGAACAACACAAAACAAAATAAAACATCAAAAAAATTCGATATGTATAGTTGTTCAGAAACATTCAGAAACCAGGTGGGGAAAAAAAGTGCACCTAGAATTCAATATCATTCAGACCTTTAGCAACAATAAGTTGAAGTAGACAATTTCTGTAAGAGTTTATCTGTCTCTCATATTGAGAAATTTCTACTCACTCTTCTTTACTACATTGTTACAGTTCATTAATGTTTGAGAGCATTCATTTATGTACAGCTCAAAAAGGCTGCCTTTGAATTGGTCACTGCAACATCTTATTTTTTGGTTGATTTGCTGGTGTGTTTTGGATCAGTGTGCTGTTGCAATTTTGGCTCAACATAATTGGCTAGACAGATGGCCTGATATGGCCTCATATTTGTCTCAAGAAAATTCTGGTATGCAGGAGAACTCTTCACTGTATAACGGACTGCAAGTTCTGTGGCTGCCAAACAAGCCCAAATCATTACCCCTCCACCATCACAATGCTTGAATGTTGGTATGAGGTGCTTGTTGTGATACACTGTGTTCGGTTTTCTCATGGCACTGTGCACAAATAAACATTTCAACTTTTGTCTCATCACTCCAAGGGATAGTGTTCCAGAACTTTGTGTTTATAGGTTGTGCTGCCATAGTTTTGGAGAGAAGAGCTTTTTCCTAGTCACATTTCCATAAAAGCCATACTTGTTCAGACTTTTCTGATTGTGCTGTCATGGACATAAATCAGGAAAGTCTAACCCACAGGCCTTTGTGTGACCTGATGTACCTCTTTGTATCTGTGAGCATTATATGGTCTGAACATGGACTGAATTTGCAGAAATGGTGCACACATGTCTCTTCATCCATATATTATGCTGCCACCACTATGCTTGTTACTAATTGTTGTCCCATGCAGTGAGTGACCAGTACTTGCCAGATATTCCTGCAGCTTCTTTAATGTTGTCTTAAGTGTCCTGGCAAAATCTAACCTAAAAAGTTTTTTTTGTCCTTTTGTTAGTTTTGGGAGGGACATTCTGTTCTTGGTAATATCCCCATGGTGCCCCATTTTCTTTCTCATTGATGTTTTTCATGGTTTTTCAACTAATATTTTACAATTTTTTTTTACCCCCTTTCAAGTTGATATATTTAATGCACTGCAAGCTTTTTCAGACTATGGCTTTAACAGGAGCATGAAACAGATTAAATTTGCGGTAAAATTTGATTGGTTAAATGTATTTCTTTTTTTCCCCCATTTATTACATCACAAATAACATACATGAGTGTGTTGACCTCTAATTTCCATTGTAGCTAAATCCAATATGCCTCAACCTTGCAGTTAAACTAGGTTTAAGGTTGAGGTTGGGATATATTAAAAAAAAGTATATTTTCAGGGCTACACATTTGTATCAGAATATTACAATAAAAAAACACAAGCTGCACTCCTATAGATATATCACTTTTAGTGCCAAATATACATATCATATACATAATATCTTCACTATGAAAAATCAAAGTGAATAAGAACAATGATCTCAAATAAGCATGTAATATTGCTTGTAAGTTTAAAATATCAGGTTAAACAAGCATTAACTACCAGAATAGGCTAATATTCAAGTACTGCCTAGCTTTACCTGCAGTTTAAACTTATCTGGTTTTTTATTCAGTTTTTAGATTCAAAAATTATGAATCTATGCTTTTTATGCACAATTTTGAATTTTAATGGAAGAAATTAATAGTGGAAACATTTGCCACGCAACATTCCTTTGCTGCTTCAGGTAAATGCTTCTATACATTTCACTGTGTTTTATACACAGTGTATTACAATATATACAAATGAGCTATAAAGTATAATCTACAACTACTGTCAGTATACCAGTATACCAGGCAGGCTACAATATCAGCTTATGAAATACAAATGTTTTAAACTTTGCTATATTTTCTTATCAAATGTAAACTGTAGAGTGGAATGAATACTGTTGATTGAACTGTAAATGTACACTGAAATGCTTTGGTGTTTGCTTTGATATTGGAATATCTCATTTTTGAGTATCAAGCCAGATAAAAACTGTGTGATAGTCACAAATTTTTTTTGTCACTTTCTGTTCTTTTTATTTTCAATAAAAAGGAATAAGATAGAAGTTAGCTTAAATATGATGGAATATTTAGTTATTTTTAAACATTTTTTTAAATCCTGAATTCATATTTTTAAATTCCTAAGATTTTAAATAAAAAAATTGATTATATTCTGAACAGCCTTGAAAGAGAATGTATCACTTTTTCACATTCTCTTAAACAACAAATTTAGCATGAAGGTCACAGCACAACAAACATTCCCCTATATGCACACACACACACACACACACACACACACACACACACACACACACACACACACACACACACATATACACACACACACACACAGTATAAATACACATGTGCACACAGGGACTGCGGTCATCTTGATGGTAAATGCACTCATCACTGAGCCACACAGCCCTATGATTTGGAGGCAAAACCAGCAATCGAGCAATCATGAATGTAGGGCTCTCTAGACTCTCCACAAACACGCACGTATACTCACACTTACACACAGAGACTCAATGGCTTCTCTGTTGTCTTAGTGTTGCTGAGCCCAGTAGAACCCAACAATCACCTGGGCGACGTTACTCTAATGAAAAAACAGTAACATTTACAATGTACACCATTGTATCACATGTAAACCTCCACAGTTATAGCTTATTCTCTCTTTTACACACACACGCACACACGCACACACACACACACACACACACACACACACACACACACACACACACACACACACACACACACACACACAAAGAGGATGCAGGCACAGCATGCACAAAAGCTCACATGCACACAATCATTTTCATTTGACTGATACAAAAGGTCCAAGACGAGGTGATTGACAACAAATGACAGTACAGTGGATCTTCCAGAACAGTCTGCCTGCATTAGCAATCCAGTGACTACTCCGTTACCTACTAACAAACCTACACATACACACAAAATATCATCCAGCATAATAACAAAAATTTAACTCCAGTTCTTTAAGCAAAGGCATTCATTTAGTATGTACCACTAGAGCACCCAGCAAAACCCATTACATCAAATATCTCCATATTTCCCCCAGCTCCAAACTGTATCATCCTGTAATTATGAACGGAGAGAGCAGTTTAATTAGCTGCTATGCCTCCACCTCTAACAGGGATTTAATTAACAAGGTGGCTGGCATAATTAGCTGGAGATGGGCTGCTGATTCTCACACAACACCCTATGTTGACACTGTAACCTGCAAAACAGACACACACACACACACACACACACACACACACACACACACACACTAAGCAAACATATATTGGCATTGCTATACTCTCTGTTTTGATCTCCTTTCTCCCACTCGCTCACACATATACATTAACACACACATACACACACACACTCACACATAAACTGCCCGTGGTGACAGCGTAATGGATAGGATCTCTGTGGAGGCGACTGTCAAACCCGACCACCCTAATCAGAGAGGAAGATAAAGGAGAAAATAATGAGTGTCGGGTCGGGCCTTTCAAAGAGCAACAAAAGAGCCGAGGATCAGATAGGCCAGCACAATGTGGAGAGAAAAGGGGAGGGCACAAGAGGAGAGGAGAGGAGAGGAGAGGAGAGGAGAGGAGAGGAGAGGAGAGGAGGAGAGGAGAGGAGAGGAGAGGAGAGGAGGAGAGGAGAGGAGAGGAGAGGAGAGGAGAGGAGAGGAGAGGAGAGGAGAGGAGAGGAGAGGAGAGGAGAGGAGAGTATGTCTGGGGATAAAAGAGGAGGAGAAGCATAGTGTACGAGTGGCAAGAAATATTAAATTGCAGATGTGAACATTTGTATTACAGGAGGATATACTTGAGGGCTAGTCATTTTCCCCTATAGGGTAGACAAATTCAAACCTTTTCACTATAAGCCTCACTTCCCAATTGTTTTTTAAACTTGTGCCCCCTGACCCCACAATTCAAACAACAAAAACAAAACTACTACTGTATGTATAAAAACAGGACAAGTCATCCCACTTGCCCAGGGCCTTCCTTTACTCTTCTTCTTCTTCTTCTTCTTCTTCTTCTTCTTCTTCTTATTATTATTATTATTATTATTATTATTATTATTATTATTATTATTATTATTATTATTAATGTTGTTGGTGGTGGTGATGGTGGTGGTGTTTGTTGTTGTTTTAATTGATTAATAAAATAAGATAGAAATAATTAAAAAGATTCTTATAATACAACAGACTGGACAACAAAAGGATAAAAATAATGTCTTCTCCCACATTATAGACCCATAAACTGTCTTTTAATCTTAGTCTTATTAACATTACCAAGAAGCAAGTGTAAAATGTAACACATCATTGTATGTCCAGTAATTTTTTTTCTTCAAAATATTTAGCCTTGTTAAAGAGAGGGAGAGAGAGAAATTTGGTGAATTTTTTGGTGAATTCAAAACATTCTCCATTTACCTGACTTGAAGTCCAGGGACCTGCATCAGTGCATCTTTAAAGCCCCACAAGCACAGACCAAAATATTACTAATGTAAAGTGGGTGAAGCAGTGGGGCTACATTGAAAATGTACAATATGTCCATTAGTTTTAGACTCATGGTATCCTTATTCTGTGACTTATTGAACCAGTAGTGATGTATTTATTGATAGAGACTCCAAAGCACTTTTGTACATCACTCTGGAGCTGTGTGGCTGCCAAATTCTGCCAATGTAAATATGCCAAACACACTGTCTTCTTTTTTTTTAATTATTTTTTAAACATCAGATGAGCCAAATAGGGGGCACGGTGGCTTAGTCGTTAGCACGTTGGCCTCATACCTCCAGGGTCGGGGTTCGATTCCCGCACGCGATTCACTCACGCAATCACACACTACGGACAATTTTTCCAGAGATGCCAATCAACCTACCATGCATGTCTTTGGACCGGGGGAGGAAACCGGAGTACCCGGAGGAAACCCCCTGAGGCACGGGGAGAACATGCAAACTCCACACACAAGGCGGAGGCGGGAATCGAACCCCGACCCTGGAGGTATGAGGCCAACGTGCTAACGACTAAGCCACCGTGCCCCCTATTTGGCTCATCTGATGTTTAAAAAATAATTAAAAAAAAAGAAGACAGTGTGTTTGGCATATTTACATTGGCAGAATTTGGCAGCCACACAGCTCCAGAGTGATGTACAAAAGTGCTTTGGAGTCTCTATCAATAAATACATCACTACTGGTTCAATAAGTCACAGAATAAGGATACCATGAGTCTAAAACTAATGGACATATTGTACATTTTATTATATACAACAGGAAAAATGTTGCTAGTAAAACTATTTCAGGAAAAGTAGGTCTTCACACATTGTTTGAAGACACTCATTGACTGCTGTTTACACATCCAGGGCAAGTTCATCCAACCACCTACGTTCCAAAACAAGAGTCTTAAGGTATACCTATCTTGTTCACTGGAAGATGTTGGGACCAGGACCATTTTAGAGTACTTTTCAGCATACATTAATGTTAAAAAGGAAAGGTCTTACACACAATATTTGAGATATTTTTATTTTCATATCACTCCACATGCCCTCTACATTTCTGCTCTTAGTATAGTCTGTGCTCTATGTAGATCTGCTTAGAACCATATTAGAAATACTGTATTAGGTATTATAAAATAATTTAAAGGGTGCTTTTATTTCTGTATGTCTGATGACAACAAAGGAATACTTAGGAAACATGTGTAATCACCTAGCTTAGCTAAATGATCTGGCTCAGGTTTGGTTTGTCCTCAAAACTTTGACTTCCTTGTAAATGAGCGTGAGTTGCTAGGAGCTGAGAATATGCCAGAGGTGAGCACTGGCCAGAGGCTGTATGAACTCCAGATGAACAGCAGAGTAGCACTGTAAACTGAGCTGACGGAAAATAGCCCCTAATTAAATACATGACAGCCAGCACTATCATATTCAGCCACCTGCTTAATAATACACAAAAATTAAAGGGAATATGTACCTCCCCTTCCCTTTCCCATTCATATTTAATAACCTGTTCACTTCCCCTGGGAGCTTTGGCAAAGATGAAGAGCTGAAGGGGTTACAGGAGTAGTAAGAACGCTACACACTACAGTATATTTCTTCTGATTATCAAATAATGTTTTATGCATTTGGGCCAAATGTACTTCTAGCATTTGGCAAGTAACAGGGAAAAGGATGAGAGGACAGGCGAGGAGAGGAGAGAAGAGGAGAGAAGAGAAGAGAAGAGAAGAGAAGAGAAGAGAAGAGAAGAGAAGAGAAGAGAAGAGAAGAGAAGAGAAGAGAAGAGAAGAGAAGAGAAGAGAAGAGAAGAGAAGAGAAGAGAAGAGAAGAGAAGAGAAGAGAAGAGAAGTATCAAAAGAGAGAAATGAAATTGGCAGGGTTACACAAAAGCATTTAAACTCTTTTGCTGTCTCTTTTGATAGAGTCGGGTCATTATCTGATACATTTCAGGGCCAGGCCCCATATTATTGTTCTGAAAGACAGTAACAACCCCAGAACAGCCTGGGAACAGGACACACAACACCACCACAATCATCCCTGAGAAAATGTTCAGAAACCCAGGACAACACTCCTAATCTCTCTGTGTGTCAGACACCGAATCAGGTACAAACAGCCATTCAGCCAGAGACCAGACACAAGAGATCATCATCTTTATCATTAATGTCTCATCATTAGTCATGATTACATGAGTCAATATTCATACATTCACTAGACATCCCGAAAAGGTGGAAAGATATGAAAACCTTTTATATCAGCCCAGCTAGCACATCCCAGAATAAATATGTTTCTTACCAGACAACTGCATAACATGGCATATGCCTCATGCACAAAAAGGGATGTACAGTCCCCTCTGAAAGTATTAATAGGACAAGGCTAATGCTTGATTTTGCTGTACACTGAAGACTTTTGTGTTCAGTGTATGAATATGAGACGATAAATCAGCTTTCATTTCCTGTTATTTACATCCAGTTGTTCACACAATTTTTCAAACAATAATAAATAGTAGAACATGCGACTGACGGTTGGCTCATTTTGCCCGGGTGTGCTCTGTTAGATTGATTGTTTAAACTATTAAGAGCTCTGAATGTCTACTCTTGGTATGAGGCTTGTGAAGACTGCATTTGTTTTTAAAATATAAACCAACATGAAGAAATGCAAGTCATTTTGAAGATGAGAAAAGAGGGAAATTGATCAAAGCCATTGCACCAGTATTTGGTAAATTCACTGTAACAATTTTGGAAAGTCTTGAAAAAGAAAGTAACCGCTTTATGTGGTTGGTGTACTAACAACCAGACATCAAAAATGTCAGTCAAGGAAAACAATAGCAGTTAGAAATATTGTGACATCACCAACCTCTTCAGTTTGCAACAGTTTGGTCAGGTCAGTGGGTTGCCAGTTTGATGCAGTTATTGCAATAAAAGAGGCTTAAGCAAATTGTTTATTTGAATTTATCTGTACCAATACTTTTGCTCACCTAATATTGGACGGTCTGCCACCGAAGCTGTAAAGTTGTTTAACAAATTTATATGTGAATGACTGAAAATGAAAGCTGAAATTTACATTTATCATCTCAGATTCACAAACTGATCACAATTCATCTGAATGCAACCATATTCTTTATATTGTTCTTTACTTGTTACAATCTGGCAGTAGATTTACAAAAAAGGCAGTTGAGGGGGAAAAAGGCAAAAACAAATTAACAAAAAAAAAACCACACAACTGATACCCGATCAGTCTGTGAGCAAAAGGTGAAATTCAATACTAACAACAGGCTGTTGACCCTTAATACTCACCTCACTAATACAATGTAAATAGTTAATGAATGTTCATATATACACATCTTATATAACTGCACAACTCATGGAGGTTTGATATTAATTTCTCCACAGCAAATGGCTGATTCGTACTTGTCTTATACTTCACAAAATGTACAATTGACATTTTGTGACATCCCCTTTGTTTGCTTCAAACACTTTTCCATCCTATACTAATCTGATAAAGACAAACACGAGCAATAAGTCAAATAAATTTCAGTCCAATAATGCTTCAGAACCAACACAAGCGATGAGGCGTCAGGTCACTTCACAGCATGTGGCTTTCTTCGGCTTCTGTCTAGCTCAGTCACCCCTGAATGGCTTTATTAGCTGTAGACTCTGGACAACTGATTCTGCCTGTGCTCTGATGACTAATTGATTGCTGTTAATCTGCAGCTGAATGAAATATTCAGATGATTCAGGGAAAGACACACAGGGTCTGGCTGGTCATGTGACCCTTGAGGTCATGTGATAGGGCTGTGTGAAAGAACTCATTAGTTGGCCTGATGAGCAATGGGCGCCTGGCTCGTTAACCCTACACGGACTTGGTTTCACTCCCGACCTGACCTGGACATGATCCTGAGAACAGGATTTTGATAGTCGATTGTAGTAACACAGAACATTTAGTAAGACAAATGCATTCTTTACAGTTTTATCTACTAGCATAAAATGTGACAAAAAGGTGTTCATCAAAAGTGTGTCAGCATCCTCCGTTTAAAATCCCTGTATGACCTCTGCCCCTCCTCCACCACACATACACAGATACACTGCTCTTCATCTCATCTACACAAATGGCCCTGTGCTCTGTAGCTGGGATGGAAATGCACTCTGGTCTTTCAAAACACCTTCACTCTGCTTTCTGTACCAAAGCCTTTGAACTGCTGCTTTCAAAATACTGCCCTTGTACCTATGAATAATATTTTCTACGTGTCAGGGAGAGCAAGAGAAATAGTGCTAGAGCAAGAGAGACAGAGTGAAATTGACAGAGAGAGACAGACAGACAGATACACAGACAGAGAGAGAGTCAGAAGAAAGAGGAAGAACCATCTTGGGTCTATTCTTGTGGTAAGGAAGGCAAAAAACCTTGTTAGCCCACATTTATTAGCTTCCCACCACATGTGTATACATGTGTATGCACGTGCAGACACACACACACACACACACAGTTGACACTTATTACATGAAGATGAAAGGTTTGGCTTTACCCCATACCGTTAATTTTGTTTTGAAAAGGCAAGGCATAAGGAGGTGAATTAAATTTATAAATATGGAGGGAACTTGGTGATCCATAAATATGCATAACTACAATAAATACAATGTGATAGCTACTGTTAGAAAAAGAAAGAAAGAAAGAAAGAAAGAAAGAAAGAAAGAAAAAAAGAAAGAAAGAAAGAAAGAAAGAAAGAAAGAAAGAAAGAAGTTACAGGAATAGGAGAATGTTTAGTTCACCTTGCTTCAGTCTGATGTCTGCCTGTTTTGTGGTTGAGCTGTATAGAAACCGTCTCACCCTCTGATACAGGCTCAAGGTGTCTTTCATGAGCTAAACACAAATTGAAAGCCCAGGTGGTTTGAATGTGAATTCTGAGAGAGATGTCTTAATGGAGGTTGTCCTTGGGCCAAGCAAAGGGTTGTGGAAGGCTACGCCTGTGTGTACCCTCAAGTTGATGGTTTCAGCCAACACACACTTGCAGTCACATAGCCTTGACTATATCTCCATTATTCATTAGCATGACCCCATAATGAGTTTCGAGCCCTGGCCTTGAGAGCAATATGCCCCACAATAAAGATGGCCATGGTAAAAAAAAATACTCCTGCTTCAGAGTGTGTCGTCCCCACCCACCCTCTCCTGTTACTTTGGCACGGAGTCTATGGTGGCTGCTATTTCCTTCATCATCATTCTACCCAAAAATACAAAGCTAGTCTTCAGAGAGTTTGAAAGAAAAGTAAAGGTGCTAGACCTTCTTTAGGGTGGACAAACACAGCTATCTTAAACATGCTGACCCCAGAGATGTGTAGCCACTCTCAGCCTGCTGAGGCTGCTGAGCTCGCCTCAGACTCATACAATAGGCAGATGCTACTGTAATTAACAGCTCACATAGATGCATTACAGCCAGAACAACATTGTTATTTGCTGTTTCTTCTATCTCTCATATGCATGTGTGAATGCGGAGTTTCATTAAAATAAAAACACAGATCGATATTATGACTCAGAAATAGTGTGATAAATACTAGATTCAGACGTTTGTCATCCCTCACTATTCAGAGGTACACAATGAAACCATAATGTTGAACTCTAAGATGTGGCTATAGGGAAGCTTTTGGTAATTCAGCTATTGTGAATACTCATAATAGCGATGTTTATTCCAGATGAAATTGGACAAAACTGAGTGAAAACACAGACCTCAGCAAATTAATCTGCTGTCGAGCTATAGATTGTGTGTGTGCGTGTATCACATGCCTATGTCTTTGCATACGATGAATATAAATAAGTAATATAACTATCATTTTAACAGCACATATAGCATTGATTCCAGTGGCCATAATAAATTCTTCACAAGGGCTTTACCTGAACAACTGCTCTCCAATCCAATGCACAGTTTCTTTAGCCTAGCTTGAATTTCTTAAAAATATTTAGAAGAAATTTCATGAATGAAAGTGGTCATTTCTGTCCCAGATAGCCAGTAGCCAAATAAAAATAATTTTATTACATTAATGCTCCAGCTTGTAAGTCACTTAAGTAGAGGAAGCTGCATGAGCTGTGCATGCACTTGATCTTATGTTGCAAATAGCACTTAGAAACCTACACAGTCGGTGACATAGCCAAAAAAAAGGGGGCGGTAATGGAAATATGAGTGTGCGGGGCTTTCAATGGGATCTCAACAATCTTCATTTAAGATGGGTACGCAATGTGACTAAAATTTATGTCAGAGGTTATTTTCTCCCTTCGAACATTCACTTCCACTCATGCCTTACTCTCCTTGTTTTCTTTCCCCTTATCCATTTTCTTTGAGATGCACCTGGTTCATAACCGCATATGCTGTTTTGATTTGCATTAGCTCTTAGACACTTGCTATCTTCCAGGCTCTGAATACTCTAGACAATAATGGAGCCTCTTCTCGGTACTGCATGCCTTGTTCTGCTACACTAATTAAGGCTGGACAATTAGCTATGTAGGATTCAGCACTGATGCTTCCTGAATGATATGTGCAACTGATCAAGCTCAAGGGAAAAAAAGGCCATGTTGCAATGATGATGATAAACAAAAAGTTCATAATAGTAATGCAACTCCTGAAATATTGCTATACTCACTCACGGTTCAGTGTGTTTTTTTAAGTAAGGGAACTTTGGTTGTAACAAACAGCAAGAAGGGAGACAGGTGAGGGTGTTGAGCTGTAGCAGAGCACAACAGATGTCTTACTTAATTGGTCCAAAGGTGCACTAAAGAACACAAGGGCTGCTAATACGATTTGTACGAATGCCTCCAGGTTAAAGGTCTCAAGTAGACTGCTGGGCAACAGCAAAACAGATGACAACTGTGAAACTAACCATGATAGATGGGAATTCAATTGACTGGCTGAGCCCAGACAGACCTCATGTCAACAATCATTTCCTCAGATTTTAGAAAGAGTTGTTGGGAATCAACACTGACATAAAAATCACACAGAATACAAATAGCAACTCTCATTTGATGCAAACAGCAAACAATAAGTGTTTTTATTGTGTTTTTTGGTATAACAAATAATCAGATTTATATTACACAGAATTATGAAATATTATGAAGAAATTGCTTCTGAGCTCTAATATCTGATGCAATTCAATTTTGTTTGTAGAGCACTTTTATCAATGGGAATTGTTGCAAAGCAGCTTTATAGGAATATAAAAAATCTGAACAAAATTGATAAAATTTAAAATAAAATTTTATATTTGTCCTTAATGAGCAAGCCTGAGGCAATAGTGGCAGGGAAAAACTCCCTGAGAGGATCTGGGGGGAACCAGACTCCTCGGGTCACGGGGAGCCTGTGCCTCAGGCGTCATCGGGCATCAAGGAAGGATACACCCTGGACGGCACACACACTCTCATTCACTCACGCACTCACACACTACGGACAATTTTCCAGAGATGCTAATCAACCTACCATGCATGTCTTTGGACCGGGGGAGGAAACCGAAGTACCCGGAGGAAACCCCCGAGGCACGGGGAGAACATGCAAACTCCACACACACAAGGTGGAGGCGGGAATCGAACCCCGACACTGGAGGTGTGAGGTGAACGTGCTAACCACTAAGCCACCGTGCCCCCCAATAATAATAATAATAATAATAATAATAATAATAATAATAATAATAATAGCAAATTAGGAAAATCTCAAGAAATATCAGCTTGCTCTGCCCTGGGAGTCTAATAATTAATAGCAAGTTAAGAATAATGCATATAATAATAATAATTAATAATACATAATAAACATATAAATGTTTCTTCCATCTATACACCTATGCTATACGCACCTACGTTATAAAAATAAAAAAACCCAAAATATTCTCCAGCTAGAAGAAGAAATCCACCAGTGTAGCTGCAGGTAAATTGGATATAATTAGACTTTTAGAAAATAGGACATCCTAATTATATTGTATTTTCTTCTTTTTATAAATACTTAATGCTGATATTACTGCACTAATATATAACTGAGACCTCAAATACTTCAAAAACTGAGAAATTCAAATAAAAAAGGAAAGCTTTTCAAACAGAAAAAAATGAAAATAATCGTATAACATAATCTAATTTTTAGCTCTCTTGGAATGTACAATACGTCATGAATATGGATTGTTACCGAAACGATAAATAAGTTTAACAGTCAGTCAAAAGCATACTGAAATCTGGATGCATACTGAGAGTTGAAGCTTTTTTACCCGACTATATATTTGTTGTGAGTTGACAGTTTGAAGTCACTCAAGATGAGCATGCTTAGATATTGTGTCCAAGGCCACGTTACTGTGCTGCTGTGTGCTGTTCCAAAATTGTTCCACAAGAAGAGTGAACACAAATGAGTTTGTCTTTTCACCAGTTCTAAAAAGACATTTTTGTGAAGTCACTCTCCCTCACTATGTCCCATCAGTTTGATGTTAGGTTATTCAAACACGAATTTCTGTAAGTGGTGGGAAATTGAGGTTTGTACTCCTTCTTAAATTTGCTCATGTTCTAGAGATATATAACCAATAAAAAATAAAAATGACTTACATTTTCTATATATTTATTTTGCTAGTGAATCACAGGAGCTGGAATAAAAAAAATGGATACAATGAGAAAGGGGTCCAAAAGGGTTAAAAGTAAGTCTCAGGCTATTATGCTATCATCCTTAGTTAAAGTGAAAGAGAAATTAACAGCAGAATTAGCAAAGCAATTACCACCATAAATTGGACTAATTCCTCTGCTCTTGTCACAGCTGTATTCCAAAATATGCATTTTTTTTCTTCATTCTGCACACTGTTATTAATTTTTCTTAATTTGAATCTCCCTTTTTCACCAAGTGACACCTGGGGTTACTGAGGGTTTGCTTCTGTCACATTCAACTCATATTTCCCCCTTTGCTCCCCCTCTCTCATTTGCTCTCTCTCTCTCGCTCTCTCTCTCTCTCTTTGCATGCACAGAATTTTTCTCCACATTCTTCAAGGCATCTCAGTCTCTCTTGGATTTGTCTCCTTAGTCCCACATTCTTTCCTCTTCCCAATACTTTTCTACCTTACTCATTCATTCATTCATTCATTTTCTACCGCTTATCCGAACTACCTCGGGTCACGGGAGCCTGTGCCTATCTCAGGCGTCATCGGGCATCAAGGCAGGATACACCTTGGACGGAGTGCCAACCCATCGCAGGGCACACACACACTCATTCACTCACGCAATCACACACTAGGGACAATTTTTCCAGAGATGCCAATCAACCTACCATGCATGTCTTTGTACCGGGGGAGGAAACCGGAGTACCTGGAGGAAACCCCCGAGGCACGGGGAGAACATGCAAACTCCACACACACAAGGTGGAGGCGGGAATCGAACCCCAACCCTGGAGGTGTGAGGCGAACGTGCTAACCACTAAGCCACCGTGCCCCCCTGCCTTACTCATGCTTTTAAAAATAACATAACACCCATAATCAGGTAGGAAAAGCATGGTATGATTAGTCAAGTACCTACTATATGTATATATATATATATATATATATATATATATATACAGTGACTGGAATCTTTATCTATCCAAATGAGGAAACAAGGGTATTTGCACAGAATTATTAAAAGCAGGACATGTTGCATTTGTGCAATGCATTATAAACATATTGTCATTAATCTCATATGTACTGAGTGACATCTCCTAAGGGTCCTATGGCTCTGATACCTTTTGTCTGAAGACCAGTGGAACTGGATTAGGACTGACAGCTTATTGTGTTTGCTGACTGAGCCTAGATCCATTCAGTGTCTCTTGTTGTTCCTCTGTATATAATGGAATCAATCGGATTGATTAAGAGAGGTTTAGCCTGAGCAAGGAGGGAGAAGAGCATCTGTCACTCCCCTGGTACTTAGCAGAAATGCTGCACATGCAATGAAACATCAAGTGAGGTTCGATGTACTGAAACACTGATCATTAATTCCCCACTGCATTTAGAAGTGTAATTATCCTTTGACTGAACAACTTCCAATCAATCACCAATAACAGACCTCTTTTTATCAGTGTTGCCAGTGGCACTACTTCCAACATGTTAACATGCTCATAGTGTGAAAATTAATTAGCTGTATTTGTTTGTTCTTATAATACCTTGTCACATTAGTTGATCTTTAAAAAAAGAAACAGTATATATTGCTAACAATTTTAATACACTTTAGCAGTGTCAACTGTAGACTTGTTTGCCATCTTTTCAGATTAGCAATGTTGGCAGTTTAATACAAGTTAATACAAGTTAATACAAAGATTGCAAAAGACTGACTGGCAGAGTTAGGATAAATATTAGTTAGTAGGAATACAGCAGGGTAAAGGTTTTATCCATCATTACGAACTATCTGCATCTGAGAAAAGACATTTGGGCCAAAATAGTTCTTTCAAATAAACCAAATATGAAAGAGATTTCCTTATAAATATTCATCTCCAGGAAAAGTAAGTCCCTGTTGTCTGAATTTAATTATGAGACAACTCTCTATATTTCAAAAGGTGTTTTGTGTGTGATGACTCTGAATCAAAACAATTACTTTTATAGTCATAAGAAGCAAATGCCCCCAAGTGATGCAACTACTACAAGCACTAGGTCTCATATCCATTATCAGATGCATGTGAATACTATTACAGAGATCAGACCTGGTCTCATGGTTCATTTATACGCATTCAAATAAGGAAGAACAGTTTTGCTTGGAACAAATGCCATCTTTCCTCCTTATTTGAGCTTAATTATTCATAACTTACAAATGGAGAATTACTAAGAAATAGAGAAAAAGAAATCCTACAAATTCCCATGTATCTCTAATTCTCAAAGAAAGCAAAGCAGAGACTCTCTGTATCTTCCCATTCCCATAATAGTTGAGTGGTGAAATATATTGCATATCATGACATGGGCAATTCCTATTTTTTTCTGTATGGATTGGTGTTTTGAATGCTCTTCTTGTGTAAGATAATTTAGTCGCTCTATCTTACATAGAAAGAAAAATTAAAACTGCAACAGCAACTGCCTTATCCCCTAACCCCCATCCCACCCCAACCCCCCAACACACACACACACACACACACACACACAGACACTCACTTACTCACACTCTGCATCACTTTTTAGCTAGCTTCTTTTAGAGAAAGCACCTGTGTTTGTGATTACACTCGTACACAGACACTCGTACACAGGGGGAACAAAAATGCACCACATGTCAGTACAATAAAGGATGAAGTAATTGACATACAGGGTTTATCCTAAATTACTTACTATGACTCTGTTTGTGTGTTTGTGTGTATTTATTTCTTTTGCCCCATTACAAGAGTGTGTGAGGACTGTCTAGGTGCAGAAGAGTGAACTGTGGGTATTTACTGTCAAATGGGGGGTGGGAACTGTGTCATGCCTTTAACCTCTAATCCAATGTGAGACATGATTTGAAGTACAGGAAATGGAATAAACCTTTGTCACACGCACACACACAGACACACACACAGACACACACACATACACATGCACACACACACAGACACACACACATATATATATACACACACGCACACACACGCACACACACTCAATAAGTGTATAGACAGCCTGAAATGAAAAATACTGAGGGAAAAGAACATTTGTAAAATATAGAGCTGCAAGCCTCTCATATGGTCTGAGTGATCTACCCTAGAGCAAAATTCTCGGTGCCTCAGGAAGCTTATCAATTACAGAAGAGCATCTTAAAAGCTTACATGGCTCAGATGTGCCCACAGCCATGATCAAACACAGCATCATACAACAAAAGAAAATAAAAGATGGATTACTTTTTCCTGGCTTTTCCTAATTCCCTGTCAGCTTTCACTAAAGGTCCTGTAATGCTAATCTCTTTAGCTACAGAGGGAATATGTCAGTTCTATAACCTCTTTATCTGGAATTATACAGAAATCCAACAAAAAAAAAACTTTGTCAGATAAGGGACCATCTCCTCCTCCTTGGAAAGAAGTTTCAGCTGCCAGTTTCAATATCCACGAGGAAGATAATATGGTGTCTGGACCAGCAGCAATCAAAATGGTGTCCTACTCATTACAGCATATTGCTGAACCTTTTCTTACCCTAACCTCTCAATCACTCTTTCTCACTGCCTTTCTTTCCTAATTCCCTTTCCATCCCTTGTCAGAGCAGAGGCTCCTGTCAGATAGCAGGAACTCACTGGACATGTTATCAGATGTCTCTGCTGATTTGGGAGCGTCTCATTCAGCCCCCAGTATAGAATGAAATGCCAGTGGTCATGGGCAGACAGCAAAATGACGGTGCAACACTCAATCTCACTCTCACTCTACTTCTCTCTTTTTTCTCTCTGACACACACACACCACACACACTGGTGCCCCAAGTTTGAGATGGGGCACGAATATTTGTCCCCCCTCTTTTTTTTTTATCATAGTCACATCTTAATTTATAGCTGAGTTCTCATTATCACATATGTCAGCCTTGTTTAACCTCTACTGATCTCCAGTGATTCTTGGCCAGCTGACAGGCATGATTGCTTGCCTTCTGTCAGCCAGCTGATAGGAGCTGAGTGATTAGCCTGCCTCCAAAATCTAGACAATGATGCATAGGATTCAGGATTCTGGACCCCATATTAATGAGAAGGGTTGTGGGACTTTGATAAGACTGTGGAATGAAACACTATGGGAAAATTCACTATGGGAAAATTTTATTTACATATTAAAAAAACATATATAAATAAAACTTAAAAAAGGAACAGCACAGTGTGACAGAAAAAAGCTACATGCATATTCAATTTTAAAAGCACTTAAAATTATGTTAAAATATAAAAATATCCTCGGTTTCTTAATTCTTGGTTTACATACACTGGGGAAAAAAGGTATAAAAAGGTATATAAAAGGTATCTCTACTTTCCTTTTAGAGAAACAGACTTTGTATGCATTACCGATTATCTATATCTATTTGACCTGTAAAATTTGTAAACAAAAATGACTCTTTAAAGAGCAAATTAAAGATACAACCAAATCGTCAAATGATACATACTAAAGGTACTAAAGGTATAAAACATGCACCTTTGGTAGTACTAACCCAGAAACATGGTTTAGTGTGGAACATTTTCGTAAACGGGTACAAAAAAAATTCTACTTCTCCATTATGATGATGATGATGATGATGATGATGATGATGATGATGATGATGATGATGATGATGATGGAGAAGAAGGACCGAGCCACCACAAGATAAGTGGGTACTTATAAATTCTACAAATTCAGTTATGCCTTGAGAAAGTGAACAATGAGCAATAATCATGAAAAATCAAGAAATCATCCACTGAGCTTTGGACAGCTGTTCATCTCTCCTCTTAAAGGGGCTCTATTATATGTGAGAACTAAATAACAGGCTCGTGAGACAGTTTGCTGTGGATAAGGATTTCCCAGCTCAGCATTCTCCGTTCTATGTTAGCCTAAATACTCATACAGGTGTAACCTCAAATTATATGTACTCAGTGCAAGGGGAGAGAAGAAAGAAAAAGAGAGCAGACAAGAATGAAGGGAGGAGAAAGAGATTGTCTCCACAATTATGTCAAATGTCACATCAATTCACATCTAGAGAGAGGGTGGGTTGTGGCATTTAAGCAAGGGGGTCACTAGGTTTCTGTGGGGCTTTTGGAAAGAGGTCAATATCTCTTCTCCATGGTCACCTGACTTACCTCCCTCCTTCATCAGCTCTCTTTTTTCTACTTCTTTATGCGTTTACTGGAGGTCTGTTGAGAACAGGGGGCAGAGATCAATATGAGTTCAATCCATGATACAAACAACCTGGATCATCTCTTTCCATTTCTTGCACATGACTACTGGATTATTCAGTTTCTTTTGTGAAAGAAAATCAAAATTATTGTATGGCACAACAGGACAAATCCATACAAACAAGCCAAGAAAGAGTCTATACAACATATTCATGGACTGTAGTCAGCTAATATGGTAAACAGCTTTCCAGGTTAATAAAATCAAGCTGGAAGCCAAATGGTCCAAAACATCTGAAATCTTACATTAATTCTTGTTACTAATGGTGATGCCTAATGTTTCAAGCACAACAGCAAGTTATTATTTTTTAATCTTGTATATATTGTGATACTATTACCACCTGCAATTTATTGACCTGTAAGAATCTCCATGTTTACACAGAGAAGGGATGGCATTGGGTTGGATACCACCACAATCACGAACACACACACACAGACACACACCTTCAACAGCCCCCTCATCCCCATCACATTAGTAGGGCTGCATGGCAATGATTTCTCCTTACTTTTGTGTGGGCTCTAGTTAAACCCAGGCACTAATGGGCTTTTTTTCTCCAGATAAGAAATTACCAGCGCAGGCCGCTCTTTTGTCTCTCCCTGGGAGCTCAATAGCCGTCGGCGTGGAGAAAGGCCTCGGTTACCAGAGAAACAGAGAGTGTGCTCCCTTCGTCTCCATGGTAAACAGCATTTTGTCACAGCCTTCCGTTCAGACCCTGAACACGATTTAGCAGTTTGGAAACAATCTACTACATACTAATAATTTATACAGAATGAACCATGTACAGTTTAGCAAACATGGCAATGTCATTTTATGATGTAAAACTATTCAAAGAGTACAGTGTTAAACTTATGAGGAATTTTTAAATAAACAAGAAGAAGAAGAATGTAAAACATTCATCACCTCCTTAAGTTACATAATAATAATAATAATAATAATAATAATAATAATAATAATAATAATAATAATAACAACAACAACAACGACGACGACAATAATAACAGAAGAAGAAGAGAAGAAGAATTTAATATAAGTTGTTTTTTTTTCTTTTTTTTTTGAGGTTGGGTATGATTTGGGGATAATTTTTCTATTTATTTTTTTTGGTTTTGTTTTGTTCTTTATCAGCCAGTACCTGCATCATTTTCAGGGTTCAGGTTACATTTAGCATCACGTCTCGTCTACAGCCACTTTTGATTTGAAAAGAACTGAATGAGTCGGGGGGGCGGTTGAAAATACTTTTTTTTTTTTTTTTTTTTTTTTTGAGAGAGAGAGAGAGAGAGAGAGAGAGAGAGAGAGAGACAGTATCCTCCATTTCACTTCAATCAGGGCGAGGGAAACAGGGAAATTACAGCGCACACAAAGACACTGGCGTCGTAATTTCAGGGATAGACAAACCCTGCAATAAAATTACCCAAATTACTGGCGCTCGCCCTAAATACAGCTCGCGCTCAATCTCGCAGCCGGGGCGCACACGTGTACGCGCCCCAGCGCGCGCCCCAATATCAGAGATGTACAAAACAGCGAAACTTCCTGCAACATGTAAGCTGCAAGACCAACAGAGTCCACATCACAAGTAAGATAAAAGATGAAACGTTAAGAAAATAACGTTTATTCAGCTTATATAAAATAGCTGTTAAGATAAGAGCGAGAAACAACATTGTTTGACATTTACAGAAAAGTTAATATACTGTACATACAATACAAACAGTGTCAGTTATGTAGGTTGGAAAATCACCTAAAGGACAAATGCATTCCAAAGTTATTACCACTCAACTGGTATTTCAGTTTGCCTAAATTTTATTTAAACATGCCACATAAGTTGTACTGTATGCATTGCATTTTTTTTGCAATACAAAACTAGGATTTAAAACAAGAAAGACCTGCACTATACCTGTATGTATAGTATTTCATTTGAAAGGTGTTCTATAAAAACTTCCAAATAGTGTCCAAATTCAGTAGCCTTGACTTCACTCAATACGCAAGGATTAAGAAGCAGCACATATTACATACATATAATACATGTTCCAAATACTATGTTGTGAATCATTTTATGTAACACTATGCAAAGAATGGCCTTACTGGCTTGAGCTGTAATTTAAATAATCCTGTTTAAACTGCGGTGGGGACAAAAAAATCTCAAAATGCACAACACAATGAACCATGAGTACCACATCGAGTTCCACTCACGTCAGCCAAGAACAGGAATCCAAGGTTGCCGGTTCACCAGCTGGACAGTTGAAGAATGGAATGGAAAAACGTCATCTGGTCTTTTTTTTTTTCACTTCATAGCTATATTATCAGGATACCAATATCTGCTTCTCTCTCACTCATTTTCTACCGCTTATCCGAACTACCTGTGCCTCAGGCGTCATCGGCATCAAGGCAGGATACACCCTGGACGGAGTGCCAACCCATCGCAGGGCACACACACTCTCTCATTCACTCACGCAATCACACACTATGGACAATTTTCCAGAGATGCTAATCAACCTACCATGCATGTCTTTGGACCGGGGGAGGAAACCGGAGTACCCGGAGGAAACCCCCGAGGCATGGGGAGAACATGCAAACTCCACACACACAAGGCGGAGGCGGGAATCAAACCCGCAACCCTGGAGGTGTGAGGCAAACTGCTTCTGATCGTTCAAATCATGCTATAGTTAATTTAGGGGGCTAGTCGAATATTCAGAAGAGTAAATTCCAGTTGACATTTAAGACATTTAAGGTGCGTGTTGCAAAGGGTCAGTTTTTTAAATTCATTTTCAAAACACTTATTTATTTTTAGATTTGGCACTTGCACATAACTATGTCTGTGAGACAATAAATAGGCATATAATTATTGTGCCAGAAGAGGAGGAGCAGTCTCCTGAAACAGTGTTATTGCACTACCACAATTCACCCTAAAAAAGACTCAAAATACTTATTCTAAACTGTCAAAATGTCAAAATTATTAATAAGTAATTAAGAGATAAAATGTATAATAATGATCCAGAGAATTTAAATAAAATAAAAATCGGTAGGTAACAAGCGACAAAGTGCACCCACAGAGTCATAGAGTGTCAAGTTGAACTGCACAAACACATACAATACACAAGGGCACTGTCCTCTCCAAAAACTGTAGCCAACCCTATTTGCTCAACTGACAGATTCACATTTATCTACTGCAATTGCTTGGTTAATAAACTCAACGTAAATTCTTGCTAAATGGCAAAAAAAAATTAATTTCCTTTTCTTCCCATAACCCCATACCAGCTACTTGCTGAACTAACATAAGCAAAACATATTGATTAGCTGTCACATCAGAAAAAGGTGCACTTCAGCATGATCATACCTCAGCTACTGGCAAGTAAAGCAGGTTTTAATGTCTATTTATTATAGAGCTAGAAACCAACTAGCAAACTACAAAAGTAGCAAACTTTTCTTGCTGAAGTTATAAAGCAGCAGGCAAAAAGTCTGGGGCTTTAAATGTAACACTACTTTTTTAAGATTCAAATCAGATAGTAGAATATATTATTAATGCAAGACCATGTTAATGTGTACATTGAGTGTCCCGGTATTCCACACAGATGATATACTAGAATATTTTTTCATACAAAGCGGGCACACTGTAAGGCTTTCTGTGAATGTTTGAGTACACTACGTCTGCGTTACATACACATACAACTACATTACAGTTAGGCCAGTGCCCCAAGCACTAGTATGGCATGAGCTAATAATATACACTATATCAGATGAGCATCAAATGGGTGCAAACTACAGCTCACACTCCGGCTCCCAGCCTTTTTAGGGTTCAGTTCTTTGCCGATTTCATCCCGTCATTAGTACTATTCACCTCATCAGAGCCCTAAACAGACAAGATCAAGCCCCTCACAAGCACCTGGGATTCCTCTATTCACCGTGTGGGACAGAGCCTTAACAAAGTCTTAACTACTAATGAGTCCCATGAAGCCTGCAGGGGCTGCCAGTAGTAAAATTGCTTGATGTCTCTTTACATATGCACAAAAGCTCCTCAGTTGGGCACTGTTAACCTCACTGAGCATAACTCACTTTGCCAGAATGGTCCAAGGGTGCAGAAAACACCTGTCGAAGCAGCATAGTGTGTGGCATTTGAAATGACGTCCTACATAGGCAAGCCGTTTGTTAAAAAAAAAAGACCTCTTTGTAGATACTAAATCAACGTATTGACACCTGTGGGTCTCCATGGTGAAGCAAGACAACCTGTTGGCCCATAATGAGGTGACCCTTAACTGCAGACGTTGCACAGAATTCAGCAGTTGGGCTAAATAGTCCCTCCTGTGGCCCCAAAATGGCCAGTCTGTCCTTGGTTTCCATTGCTTTCTCACAAGTTGGATCACTTTTGGATCACTTCATCCCTGAACAGATCTGAATAGATTTGCAATAGGTTTGTCTGTATTCAGCAAAAAGAGTGGGTGACCTGCATGTGGGTAAGCTTGTCTTTCACCTTATGGTCTCCAGAAGCTTGTTGTGTGACATTGAGGTTTAACCGAGTGTTTCTCCTTTAAGTCTAAACAATTGACTGACCTTACATTGTTCCATGAGGGAAAACCCTGCAGCGTTCAATAACCCCATACAATACTATGACGACTGGGCAGTGGCAATTCGGACATCAGATCAGCCTACATGGAAAAAAGAAATGAGTCTTACCCAACCATGGCCTACAGGCTGGCTGACTCCATGGCATGTCACTCAACACTGAGCATCTCCTGTGCATTAATTAAAGGTATGATACCTTTACATTTATGGCATTTTGCAGATACCCTTATCCAGAGAGACGATCAAAAGTTTGCAGAATCTCACAATAAATATATCAGTGCTGGTGTACTACATGTAGGTCATAGACTACAGACACCATGAGTAGTAACTCCATCTAATGCTATGCTACTCCAGCATTGTTGCAACCTGGGTTTTACTGTCCAGATTCTCCAGGTTGTACATTAATTATCTAATTATTTATATGCAATTATGGTTCTATTAAGCCTAACGAAAAAGATCTGGCAAGAACCCCAGATGATCAACACATGACCATCATATAGTGGCTACATAATGTCCACAGACATACACCAAACACTTGATCACATTGTATTTATACAGGGTGTGGCCACCCTTTGCTCTTAAAACAGTCTAAATTCTTCATGGCATGAATTCCAAAAGATATTTGAAACATACATTTGAGATTCTGGTCAATGCTGGCATCGAGATTTTTCAGGAGCACATTCATGCTGTGAATCTTTAGTTGTATGACATCCCAAAATGTTTCAAGAGATTCAAATCTGGTGACTTGGAGCACCAATGAAGAACAGTGAACAGTTTTAAATATAAACTTCCAAATCTGAGATGGGTAGCAAAATCAAATCTTACTTTAATATGCACAAGTTTTAGCTGCCCTAGATAACATTAGGATGCAACAGCAATAGTCTGACCTGAATTCATCTGAATTATACAGTTATTAGTTGTGTACAGAATTAGCAGTTGTCTAAATAATTAGAAATTTGTTAAGAAAGGATGGAATAAAAGCTATTTGTGAACTCATTGACTTATTTTAGTGATCCTCTAATACTAATTTAAATGTAACATTAATTTTCTTATACAGGTAAACAATTTTACAATGAAACACTAAAGTAAAAGATCAGTAACTTTGATAATCTCAAAGAATTTAATCTCTCCACCCACCTCTGATGTACTGGGACATGATTAAAGTCTCCTGTGTTTCTTCCCTTTTTGCTGGGGAACAGGATATTTTCCAGTTGCCTACAGCAGGAATTTACAGTAAAGCTTCATTGACAAGCCACACAAAGAGAAGAGCTACAGAAAGAGTGACACCATCTCTACCTCAGAATCTCACCCAGCTGAACTACAAGATAGCTATTGAAGATTTAAGACTACAAGATTCCAATACATTATAATACTAATTTAAGAGTAATTAGTTTAAAGGAATGTAGGCTGTTCTGTATGTGTGTGCTATATTGTGCAATGGAAGTACATGTTATGTTTCCAACATGCAGTAAGTACTGACAAGGTACAGTAAGCATCATTTTCCATAAACAGGCCATGAATGATGTGGTGTTCTGCAACCTGAGACCTTCTTTTCTAGTTAGGCTGACAGGTCAGGTTACATCCTGTTATGATGGTGTGGCTGCTGTGGCCATGCACATGACAGATATGTTCGAGTGGCAAGTAAAACCTAATGTGCTTCCAGCTATATTATTTATAACTGATTTTAAAATTTTAAGCAAAACCCATTAATTTATAAGTCAAGATACACTGGGAAAGGATTATATTATAACATCATAACATTTGATATAATAATTATTCAATGCAGTATCCATTGCATTATTGAGTTTTGAACCTAGGTTGTGTTTTTGCTGGAAAACAAATGAGTTTCTATTGTCAGGTAATATTTTAGAAAGGTATTAGAGCAAGAACAGTAGGTCAAGCCCATACATGTTTAAAAATATTTTGTTCATTCTAACATACAATGCTGACTTCAAGTCACAATATTTTCTGTAATAAAAATCATTCTGCGGAAATAAATTATTTCACTGTAGAGAACAGTAATAGCCACAGTAGCAGAGTTAGTGCATTGCATAGGATGAGTTGGGTGTGACAAAGGGTGTAAGTAATTGGATTGTGTGTTTTTGTGTGTGTGTGTGTGTGTGTGTGTGTGTGTGTGCGTGTGTGTGTGCATGTGTGCGTGTGTGTGTGTGTGTGTGTGTGTGTGTGTGTGTGTGTGTGTGTGTGTGTGTGTGTGTGAACTCATGCCCAAGGCCTCACTGACTGGCTGTAGGCTGGGTTTATTTGTTGGAGAGATACTGCAGAGCTGCACTAAGAGAGCTAATCACCAGGAGGGGGAGAGACCATGACACATACTGTGATTGACACACAATAGCCATGGATTCCCTCGCTCTGCTCATCTCCTCTCGCTCTTTCTAAAGAAAAGGGAGAATGAAGAGACAGGGAGGGAGGGAGGGAGAGAGGGAGGAAGGGTGTGATGGAGGGAGGATGGAAACAATGGAGGGCAGAAGGGTGGAAGAGAGGGAGGAAGAGTTGAGATCAGCTAAATCTGTAACTTAAGCATGACATGATACTGGTGTGGTGTCTCAAATTCACGCACATATACACACACATGTACACTCATTTGGTATTTAATATTTTAATAAAGTGTAGCTGTTACATTGCATAGCATGATTCATAGACTAAGGTACGGAATAAAACATAATGGGGCTGTGCTCTTACAGACATTGAATCAATACCTTATGAACAATCAAAATGGAGAATTCAACAATGTCATACTTAAAAAATAACATAACACATTCATGATACTTAGCATCATACTGGAAAGATTCACTTTCAGGAGCAAGCAGGCTCAACAATACAAACTCCATTAAACAACATCAAAAAATATGTTCAACTTAGAGCACTTAGGGATTTTTTTTTTTACTATGAACACTAATGGTCTAGTAAGTCAGAAATCAGAGAAGCACTTGGCAGCCTGGGACTTTCTCCCTTTCTATAAACCTTCCATTTTCAGCAGCTCCAGCTCTATGATAGATCTCTAGGTGAGCTTAGGAAGATCACAGGCATATCAGAAATGAGCTGGTAATGATACAGAAAAAACTCTTCTGGATCTCTATCATTTCGATCACACTGGGAGGAAGGCCAGAGGCAATGTGATGAAGATTACAGAGTACTTGAACAGGTGCTTGTCATAGTGCCCTATTTTCAGAGATTAGTACTCTAATGCAGGTTAAAAGCTGCCTGGACAAAAAATGGCCCACTGCGCTAACAGGAGCCAGTGGACTCTGGAAATACCAAAATGTGGCTGAGCTGATATCCAGCTGATTCACATTAACCAGAAACACACACATACACACACATCCATACATGTGTATACAGATCAGTCTTCAAACAGAGTGTAAAGTTTCAATGGTAGACCACACAAAGGAAGGAGCTACAGAAACAGGTTCCACTAACACCATCTCCATCCCTGCCCCTCATTCAGTAGGACTGTGGCACAGCCACTAAAGAAAAATGGTTCTTACCACAGACCAACTCCAACACTTAGCAGACATGAAAGGTTTTTTTGCTTCACACCTAAAACATAAATGATTTCTATGTTACAAGAGCAGGCATATAGAAACTAGCAAAATAACAGCCTAAACACAAAAGTACAGCAGAACTGTCTAAATCATTTACGGTTTCACTACTTTGTTTTTTTTTTACAGTGTATCATCAAATGTGGTTTCAGATCATATGAAAATTACCAGAGACAGAGAGTTAGAGGGTTAGAGAGCTCCCCCTGTTGATCATATTGCCCGGCATTCATTTCAATCCAACTGCATGTTCGTTTAAGAATATACATTGTGTATATTGTAAAATGTTCTAATAAAAAAGGAACACACGGGAAGTAAAATACTTCAAGTGAGATAACACAGAGATGGCTGGACTGTGCTGTTTGACTACAGGAGAATAGGTAGAACTCCAAGCATCAAGACAAGTCATTGAAAAACCATGGCCCAGAATAAATACAGATGTCGATTTCTTCTCTACCAAGACCCCTTCTCCTTCACTCTTTCTCTCTCTTTCTCTCTCAGCTAATTAACCTGGTTGCTCTGTGGTAATGAGTTCTCTCTGGTGGCAGGCTAGCTCTGAAAAGGGAGGCGTAGGGTACCGATCCTCTCTGGCCATATCATCAGAACACTGTCAGGCCAAACAATGGGCTTATCTGCCTGGTTTTCAGACCCCCCTGATTAACAGGGAGGAATGGGTGAGACGGAGAAAAGGGCATGTCCTTGCACAGGCCCAATAAATGTCAGCAAAAAGGCCATGAGACCAGTCATACCCTTAAATACATGAAAATTTAGAACAAAGAATCCAGGTCAGGACAAACGAGGGCCAAAGGAGGTGAGATACATGCACCAGACATATTTAATCAGTTATCATGAAGTACACAGGTCAGGACACTGAAAAAAATATCTGACATGCTGCACATTAATGAAACCAATACAACAACAATGCACAGACTTGTACAGAAATGAACTGTGCTGAATGTTTTTCCTTCCTTTTATTAGGAGTTGATCTGTTTTGGTAAATTTAAGTTTAGAATAAATTAACAGGAGCAGTTGGTGAATTGTGAATAACATGACTCATACATCTCAAAAGTGTCACCACCTTCAATGAATTCTGTATGTGTCCCTCACTCTTTTCTCTATTTTAATGTCTTTCCCTATTTTCTTCTTAAGTAAGTATGGCGTAATGAGAGGGCAGGTCAATCTAAAGATCCAGAGTTCACCTCACTTCCTTCTTATGCCTCATGAGAGGCCACTTAGCACTGTAGTGATTGGTGGACGGAAAGAGAGAGACAGAGAGAGAAAGAGATGGAGAACAGAAGAGAGAAAGGGTAAAAGGGTGTAAGTAAAGTTGGGCTGGAGTGAGAAAAGAGGAGGAAGGAGGAAGGAAATTAATTATAGACAGATGGCATTCAGCTACTCAAATCCTGAAAACATTTTAGATAGACAAGGGTCTATTAGAAAAAGAGACAACGATGATGGCTGGGAAATTTGGAGGATGGGAGAACGAGGGAGGACAGCTTTTGTAATAGGTTCTGTTTATTTCATTATCTGGTTGGAACTGAATGTGTCTTTCTCCTTGCATTGGGACCACCCACAGATCTACAAACCAAACAAAGATGCCTCTGTCTGGGCCTCTGCCCACTACCCTAAACCTCCTTGAGTGGCTCAAGATTCATAACAAACTTGTAGCACCAATGCACACATGCGTATTCATTCACTCAAATGCACACGCGCATATATATACACACACATGCACGAACACACACACACAGACACACACACGCGCACATGCATGCACATACACACACACGCACAAATGCACATGCAAACACTCACATACAAAGACTCATACATGCACACACACTTACACACGCAAACTCACATGTGCACACATACAACACCTTACCATCACAACCATATTTGGGCGTTCCAAAAATTGTTGCTACCAAGTTGAAAGCACACAATTGTCTAAAATGTCCTTGTATGATTTAGCTCTACGGTGTTCCATTTACTAAAACTAAGAGGACCAAACAAGTGGAAGAACTGTTTTGAGGTTAAATGGAACTCTGACTGCTCCCCAGACCTCCACACATCAATGCCTGATCTCACTCATGCTCTTGTAGCTGAATAAACACAAATCCTCACAGACATGCTTCAACATCTACCAGAAAACCTTCACAGAAGAGTGGAGCTTATTATAATTGTAAAGGTGGAGTACCTTTGAAATGGGATGTTTGCAAGCACACATGGGCATGATGGATGTTTATCCACATACTTTTGGCCATGAAGTATATGTACACATATTAAGTGTTGAGCAACACTAATAACTATAATTACTATAACCATTGTACTATTTGGAAATGCAATTTATTCATTCATCTTCACTAATCACTTCATCCTGCTCAGGGTCAAGATGGATTCAAAACATATCACCATACACACATATTTACAGACTTATTCAGGGCAATTCGGCATAACAGGCAGGATTTTGAAAAGTGGGAGGAAACCAGAGAGCCTGGGAGAACTAATACTGAGAGGGGAGAAAAATGAAACGCCACATAAACAGTAATCCATGCTCAAGGACCCTGGAGCTGTGAAGATAGCATCACTACCCACTGCACAGCACTGATACTGCATGTATTTACTCTATTATTACAATGTAGTTACAGTATCTTTAACCAGTATATCCTGTTCATGGTAAGGGAGGATCTGAAGCGTATCCAAGAAGCAGAAGGTACAAGGAATTACATCAGTCCATCACAGGGTACGATGGAAGGGAGGGACACAAATTCACCGATTCACTCACACGTAAGAAAAATTACTGTAGACATTCCACACACTGAGAGGTGGAAGGAAACCAGAGAACCCAAAAGAAACCTCTGCAGACAAAGGGAGAACATATGGAACTTATCGACAGCAGAGACAGTAACCCTGTCAAGCTGCACCATCTAGAACATTTTTAAAGCATTTCCATTTAGTCTGCATACTGTATGCTCAGTCAGTTATACCAGCACATGTGAGCTTTAAGATCTGTGGAAATGTTTCATCAAATCTTCAACCTGCTTAGCATTTCTGTCTTGCTTGTGCATTGCAAAGTTTTTGCACCATGTCTGTCTATTTATACATACAGCCACCCAGCTACACCCACTTTTAATTGATCAGTTTCCACAGAGTAGAAAAACATTTAAAAATAAACAAGAATTACCAAAAGGTAACAAACATGTAAAATAATGGCCTTGTCTCTACCTGGAGCATCCTCTAAATACACTACACCTGTACCACATCATGAAACAGCAAACTACATATAAAGCCTAATACTTAATATCTTTCACCCAAAAATAATCCTGTCAAATACAACAGCTTATGGCTTTTCATCTCTCAATACAGCAGCCTCTGTTCCTCCCTCTTTCCCCACGACACACTCTCGCATACACACTTGCATGCTCGTCCTCTCTTCACCTATTCGAAATTGAGTGTGCCTCTGAGGGATTGCTGTTCAGCACTTGTCAGGGTAAATTGAAAAGATGATCCACTGAGCCATGGGGTAAACACTGAAGCCTTTTAATCTGAAGAGTCCACAGTTAAATAAATAGCGGAGTGTTCGCTCGCTGCCACCCATCCCCTCAGGGCTTCATTAGGCTCCAATTACAGGTTCATTCAGCTGTGAAATACAGAAACGCAACAGCTGTATAAACCGCTTATGGAGTAGCAATTTGTGCGCCATCCATAAGGCTGATGTTATCACGCCCTAATACGACATAGCATTTACCATTACATAATACTTACTGTGCTCATTAAAACAATTCAGGTAATTAATTTCAATTTGTTTGTTTTTTTTTTAAGCTTTGCTGCAGGGATGCTGGTTGCAGAAGAGTGACAACATTTCCATATAATAAATGCAAAATATATCTATTTTAGGTCATGTTTGTAATGCATATTTGTGAAGCTTCAAAGCACAGGTAGGAAGTATAGAGAGGAAAAAAACTAAGGAGTGAGAACATTTCCTGCATTGATCTGAAAGAGCAAAAGATGTTGAATGAGCTGAAGGAGGTTTAAAAGACGACGTATAGGGGAGATGGAGTAATGAAGAGGGTTTCTCGAAGGCTGCTGTTGAAGATAGTGGGAAAGAGACAAGAGATGGGGGAGGGGATTCGACATTGCACACACAGTCTCTCCAAAATGCACAAAACATTAGTGTGATTATCATACACATGCAAACACACACACACAAACACATCCCCTTGGACTGAGGAATAATGGTTGCATGAAAGTCATCAGCCACATCCTCCCCCCAGGAGTCTGTTTCATCATTTTAATTAATTTCTAATCAGGCGACACTAAACTAATCAGCGGCTGCGTGAAAACATGGGCTGTTGTGCTCAGCTGCGGAGACGCCACAGTTCTATAGCACACCATGTCCTGCCGGGACAAAAACACACAACTCTATTTTATTATTGAGATTTGAGTGTAAAAGATAGAATTTCATATCTCAGGAGCGCACACAAAAAAGAATAGTGCCAGGTAAGGAATTATAATACGTTGTGTGATTTAACACTTAGATGGTCTGGAATGTTTAAATTTAAATGTTAAATTTAATTTAATTTTATGTACCATTACAGCAAAGAGTCTCATTGAGTGTGTAAAGAGAATAAAAAAACAATAAATGGTCTACAATAACTTAATTAGATTTTGGCATTATTTGTGCAGTATTTTTTTTTCAAAGCATAATATAATTAAACCTACACTAAGATGTAAGGCAAACGTGATACAAAAACACTATTCACATTTTTATCACATTTGCAAAAAATGTGTACGTAATAATAAATCAATAACCCAGCAACACTTTGTGTAAGAGCCTGTATTTTATCTATGGAGCTTTTCTTTTGCTATGAAACGTGAGCGGCAAACTCCCATCTCTTTCAGGTTTCCATGTTGATCTCAGAGACAGAGCTCTTACAAAATATTCATACATAAGAATGTATTTTTATTGTAAAATTGCAGGCAGCTTTAATTCCGGTGGAGAGCTGACTATATTTCCAGACAATTGGAATTCAGTCTCATTCATACAGTACAGTGAAAATTCCACATCAAGGAACATGAAGTATATTAGTGGACAATATGTACATAAGTCTAAGATGGCAGAGGCAAACGAAAAAAAAATACGGTACAGGCGCCCTTTCTTAGATTCAACCTGAGTGGATTATAAATGAAAATCTCTAATCTCTCTTAGGCTGCTAGGATTAGAGTGCTCTCTCGCTCTCTCTCTCGGTATGAGCGGACATGTTTACCCACAGTGAGTATATTTAGACTCTAAATTCCACTGCTGCCTCATCTTCCCACTGGCTGGCACTGGGAGAGACAGAGGAAGGAAGCCAAGCAGCATATAATAAAGCAGAATAAAAGAGAGAGAGCAAGCAAGAGAGAGAGAGAGAGAGAGAGAGAGAGAGAGAGAGAGAGAGAGAGAGAGATTCCCTTAAGCAGAAAGAGAAAGGGAGAAAGGAAAGTAGAGGATTAGGCCTCTCATCTCCCTATGGATCATCTACTCTCTTCACTGATGGTGTTCTCTGATAGCCAGCAGCACAGAGGTATGATCTCATTACACGCCAATAAACACTCCAACACCAATAAACACCAGCGCAGCGACACACTGTTAAAATTCACAGCACAGCAATATACAAGCAACCAAAATCTACAGCGTGGAGAGCAGAGTTGTTTAAAGTCGTCATAAAGTTGTTTAAATCCTATGTTGGTCAGGTATAAAACATTTAAACAATATATGTATGAGTATCCAAACAAAAGATGTTTCTTAGTAGTTTAGATGTTAATGCAAAACTAGGTAAAGTTACAGACTAGTTAATGCATGTAATAATAATAACTGATTCATGCAATATACTAGACACAAACATATATTAGAGCAGGGGTCTGGACAAGGACTTTTCATGTTCATGACTGAAACGAGTACTTGGAAAAACATTTTCTAAACACAAACAAGAATATCTTCTGTAGCTAATCCACTGTTATCTAATCACATACATTTATGGAAGTTGTTTAGCCTTGTAGTGAAGGTGAAGCACCACTGCAAAACAAAATATAACCACTTCAAATGGGCTTAATCAAAATATTTGAACTGTATGAACTCTATAAAATGTTAGCATAAAAGCTAACTGTCTGTTATGTTTCAGTCACATTAGGGACATTTTGTAAGCATGTAATTTTATGTAACTGGTTCTTTACAAATGTTATTTAAAATCTATAGAGCTTTAAGAGAAAATTATCCAGAAGAATTAACGAGTTTGCATTCACACAAACTGACAGCTGCTGATTTTATAATTTGATATCCATCCTATGACCAGAAGCATGTTAAAAAAAAGCCATTCAATACGGACCAGCAGCAGAAACCGGATTCTCTGATCTAAAAAAGATAAATGACATCCACCTGTATTAAACCACCGTATTTCCCTTTTGATATTCTTAAACAATGTTTTATAGGAAACAAAATGAAAACCTTTAGATGAGAGCATTAGTCTCAGTGATGCCCGAGGTGAGGGTGGAAAAGGGTGGGGATACACTCAGCACAGACCTCTAACAGGAACAGGTGTAACTCTAGCTGGCCCGACTCCTCTACCTGTCTCCATAATGCTCACTCAGAGGGGGACCTTCAGGTAACTGCTGACCTGAGACATGAACTTGAGATCACATATCAGCTTTACATCCTTCTGCCAGTGATGAAAGGAAAAGGAGTGGTTAAGATGGCTGGCATCTTAGCAAGAAAGGAAATCAGTGGCTGTGCAAAATAACTTTAGTGAGTATTCAAGTACTTTTTTAAGCATACCACAGACCAGCCAAGCACTTTGACATAATTAATTTGATAAGAAAAGGTCTAAGGTCATTTTAAATCTTTTCACACAAGCTGAACATGTATAATATGCAAACTACAGTACATTCATAATGGTGGTTCAAGTTGCATGTGTATATGCATGTTGTGACCTTCCAACAAAGTCGTTAACTGAGGCAGTACAATAAATTCTTCTGTCATAAAGCCACCTATATATTCCTTCTTCTGAATCTCAGCGAGTCCACATGTGCACCGTTTCTGCTGAACAGCTTCTGACTACAGTCAGATTTACAGGTACCCTGTGCTCCACAACTGGTAATAGACTCCTACCATCTCTTCTGCCATGGTAATGCATTCATACTCACTGCACTGTTCACTAACTAACTCTATGGCGTCTCCAATCTCATCCGCCCTGTACCTCCCTGGATGCTATTGAAATCACTGAATAACTGATTAAACAGGTGGAATCATGTGTGGCTCATGCTTGACTGGAATGAAAACTTGCACCCATGCCGGACCTTTGCAGACAAGATTAGACACGCTGATCTATGTTATTGCTCAGCAGTAGCACTCATGTCTCCTTTTTACATTTAGTTTAGGGTTTTCCCTTCCTGATCAGCAGATGTGTGAATACATAGCTCTAACATTATTGAATGGTTCTCTGTCAACATACTACATGCTTTCATCACCAAGCATCCAAAGTTTTGCAGAGTTTTCCACATACCCTGTCGTCCATCTGACCAGTAAGCCTGTCGCTAAGCACAACTATTGTGATAAAATGCCATTCTTATTGAACTCTGCTTCATTAAATTTAACAAGTACATTAACTTGATCCTACCTTTCAACATTTCTCTAGATAAATTAGAAGAAAATTAGAAGAAAATTATTAGCAGAAAATTATACAACAGAATGTCCATTAAAAGATTTTAAACATGAAAAATAAAAACTGACTAAGCCACCCGCTTCCCCAGCTCAGTCCCAAGGCAGAACAATGATCTACACCTTTTTTCCAGTGAAAAAAGCCTTAACTGTAAAGGAACCTGTATATCGTTGTCTCAAAATGAAAAGCTGAAATGAATTTATAAAAAAAAAAAATGTTTGGGACAGTGATAAAAAGATTTTTATTTATTATTTTTTTTATCTGAAGGTTTCAGTAGGGGTTGTATTTTTCTACTAATGTGGAGGCAGATTTTGGATATCCTTAATCTTGCCTCCAGCAGTTTGAAAAAACAGAGAGAGAGAAGGAGAGATGCGGGAAGCTGACCAAGGAAATCCTGTTCTTGAGATTGGCAAGCATAGAATCAGCATTAGAATTAAAAAAAAAAATCTTAAGGGATTTGGGATTTTACCAAAAACAGCAAGCCTACAAGGAACCATATTTGTTTGCTTTCTTTCTTTTTTTTTTATTCTTTAAAACAATTTTCATGTGCATTTGCCTTTGCAATAACAGGAGCCTGTAGGGCTGTATCCATACTAGAGGTGGGCATGTCAAAGATTCAGTTCACATGAAGGAAGTGAGAGCTAAAGGAAACAAATTATTTTACAGACTAACGGCCAAGCAGAATTTGATGACCATTCATGCACCTATTGAGCTTCAAACATCTGTACGTATTTTCCATATTTCACTACAATGTAATATGACCCTTAATGCTAAATCTAAGGTTCCTCATTCAGGATTATGTTGCTTTTCAGTGGCACAACATTCTCTAATAAAGCCTTGTAATAAAAATAAAAATGTCTTATCATCAGCTGAAATAAGTGACAAATAAATTAGAAATTAGTATAGGCAACAGAGTGAGAATTTTGCACAATGCAACAGCATCATCAAACACTTGCTTTGCCAAACATTAAAACTCATTAAATCCCCCCAACACACACACACACACACACACCATGAAATCTGAAAAATCAAACACAATGAGGTTAGTTTCTGTTCCTGTTGCAACACACAGAACAGACATAGTGAACAGCCATCCAGCGTTAACTAAAATATTAAAAATACTGAATATAAAATACTGCAATATACAACATACTGTACATCTATTTGTGAAGCTTGATGCCATTCGTCTTATCTAAGTTAGTAATTTTCTAGTTCTTAGGTGCAACTCAGCAAATTATGACTTGCTCATTTGTTTCAGTAGTTTTGCCTATTCCCTATTGTATGCTGTTCCCTCCGCATTTTTTTGGTGAGAGAAATTAATTAAGTGCTACTAGGACTATTGAGCCTTACACCATGAATGTCTCTTGAATTTCTTTAGAAATCTTACTGTTATGAAGTAGGCTTAATAAAAGCTTATTCAAGCATTTTATCTCATATATTAATTTTTGGATTTAGGGCATGCATTGTGTTAGTATCAGTACTTTCTCTCCATTTTAGGCCTATACTAGAAGCATTCTAAATCCTAATCAAATATTATAGTATTCACCTGCACAGTTCCTCACAGTCCTTTCAAGTATGGTCAGCTTTATGAGGGGAATTATTCTTCAAAATCTCCCAGAATACTTTTCTATGCTTTTGAGAAATTTAGTAATGGACGTCTGATCTAACCTTTACTGTTCATATGTGCATATTCAGAATGGTGTATTTCTTTTGTGATTAAAAATGCACATTATTTTTAGCACGTCTGCTCCATGTTGTGCTTGTTCTAATTTGTATTTTCTATTTACCAAATAGCACATCAATCTAGTTTCTAGAAAAATAAACAAGCATCATGACCTAATACATGTCATGAATTTCACCCTGTCTTTTCATTACATCTGCATATCAGATAACACATTTTAGAAAGCTACTCTATACTAAAATATCATATTTTTTATCATATGCTTTACTTCACAGGCAAACGTGACCCGATTTCAGTGTCTGAAATGAGAGGATGCCATCAGCATTCAGAATATGTGCAAGCAACCTAAAGGATCTTAACAATTGTCTGCTCTGTACTTGGATATGGATTATATACTAAATGCTCTTAATGTTCTTGGAAATTAACAAAAACATACCATCTTTAAAACATCAGTCATATAAAGGAAGCACAAATCAAATTTTATAATGTTCGATTTGAATCGAAAGTGATACATACAAAGTTGCACAGGCCTAATCCTGATTTTTTTTTATAAATTAGAAGATTTCAGATCATCACTATGTCCTTTCTGTTCCTCTCTTTTAAGCAAGGCCTTATTGGCTTTTTATTGAATTCAATGTATGTACTCCAGCCTAGCGCTGTGTGGTAAAGAGAATCAGAGATATCACAGAGGAAGCTCCCAGCCACCTGTCAATCTTCTGTCTTCCTCCCCCTGGACTACCCACCCATCACAGCTAAATTGCAGTTTAAAGGATGGGGGAGCATGAGTGTGTGTGTCTGCGCATGTGTGCTAGAGGGGCTCAAGGGACAGCACACAAAAGAGTGGAGAGCTGACCAACGCTCAGGTGAAATTGACTTGGAAATCTTCCATGACTCGTTAGCATAAGAAAAGAGCTTGTGGCTTTAGACAAAGACTCCTTTTCTCATGCAGAAAATCAATCTCTCCTGGGGCCCAGCCATTGTTCACTGCCACAGTACAGGTGTCCCTTCAATGGTCCTTAATCAAAAGTGTCAAAACAAAGTTAGAAGTTATCTCACCACTGCTGTCTTGGAGTGTGTGTGTGTGTGTGTGTGTGTGTGTGTGTGTATGTGTGTGAGTGTGTGCACGTGTGTGTGCCAGCATGTCAAGGTGTGTGGTATGGGTTCTTGGCATGCATGTAATTTTTCTGGAATGGGTATGTATCACACTAGGGTGAACTTAAACAAAGGTATATGTGCACTTAAGTATGTAACAAACTTGTGTTTAACTGGTGAAATAACAGTTCTTCAACCAAATGCATATAGTTTTTGTTTGTATCCATAATGGAGCCAAACAAGTATGCATATAAGTCCTTATACACAATGAAACGGAGGTCTGTTCGAGAGCTTCAGCTGCTCCAGTATTCAGTCTTGCACTGGAGCTGCTACAGTAGCGAAGCTTAATGCAGAAACAATATGTATCTAATATGCAATATGTAAATTAGCTATGCTTTTTATATATTTTCTTTTAAAAATGCACTAAAATATGCTATTTATTGCTCGACATAAGAATCAAATTCAATAATGACATTAGCATTTGCCATTTAGTCTATTCGAATTGACATTTTGGAGCTATCTTTTACATTCAGCGTGCCGTGGCTCTGCCTTGATGAGCAATCGGACTGGTGGCATATAGAAGAAAATGAAAATCTAATCAGCTTACAATGCAAAAAAAAATCGATTTTGCTGCAAAATCATCAGAAAAGGCTTTGTTTCTCTCTTTATATATTCACATTTTGTGTGAGGTTGTTAATCTAACGTTTTCAGACCTCTCAAATAAAGGAGGGTACAGTTGCATATAGCATAAATGATAGATCAGTTACTGTTTTGAGACCATTATAGATTTTTCAGTTTTCCCTTTCATTTAAAATCCAGATATTTATTCTACGATATTATATTCAAACAGTTTATTACAAATGGCAATGACAACCAGATTTGTAGCAACTGAGTTTATGTAAAAAGTCGAGTTGATGTGTATTAAGCCTATACTGTAATATAATGAGAATTGGAGCACTAGACCTTTCTCTCTTACCACCACTTGCAGTCTTTTTTTTATATAAACATATATAAATACATATACATCCTGTGCTGTTAGATCTTGTTTTATTTGTTTATAAGACGTCTGATTTCTTTGCGACACTGTCAATACTAATCTCCATTACTGAGGTTTCAGACGGGCATCTTCTCCAACTCTTTCCACATCCCAAGCCTGGGTCAGCTTCTCCTCCCCAAGGCCTACCACCCCAAACACAACCCTTTTATTCCCGGGGCTATCCATATGTAAACAGAGGGTTGATTATAAATGACTTAGCAGAGCAGAGAAATAAAGCCATCTCATTTACTCAAAGCCCAGGGGACATCAGCGTTAACCAACCCAGAAATGTAAAAGATTACTGCAGATACACCAGTCACATCATTGCTCAGTGGAGTTTCAGCAACAGCTTTCTTTAGCTTTTTCAAAAAGCCAGTGGCATGTGGGTGATAACAGACAGAGTGGGAATTTCACAGTCTGCCTTTCTCACAGTTCAAGGTCTCAATAGAGAACTCAAGAAATATGTGAATGCTAGGTCTGCTAGAGTCCACTGCACCATGCTGAAATCAGCTGGTATTGTAGGTGTGAAGCTGCTTTGATAAAGCAAATCACTTAAAGATGGATAAAGAAAGTATGTTTTTGCAAATCAAGGGGTGGGTCAATTGCTACTAATTAAGCTTTTTTTTATATTCTGACCATGCATTGTTTGGCTCAATTTCATTCAAAACGCAATTTTTCTAAACTAACATCATTCTAGGATATATAACAGTTTGAGAAGCTCATTCTGCTCAAGGCAACATTCAGTCCAAGTCCACTAGTGCTTTAAAGCAATAAACTGAAAAAGTAATACCGTAGATTAGGAGGATGTTGTGAATATATGGGAACCATCATTAAACACCCAAGAATGAGTTAACTCCTGGTCTGAATTATTTTTTAAAATAATATATATCAGACAATGTTAATTGTGTATAAATTCTGCATAATAGCTAAACTGAAACAGAACTGATATGCAATTGGCACTATTAGGGATTGATCAGGAAGCCACTGTAGTTTAGTGACAACCAGCCTGTGAGACTGAGACAGGTGGGGTAATATACAGCTGGAGATGACAGAGGAGCAGGATGTCACACTAAAGCTTTCAGACTGTCACTTTCAGATGGTAACACTGGTAAATATCCAACAACAACCTACCTTATAGCACAGCAACACACAGACACACACACACACACACACACACACCTTCTTAATTACATAATTATTAAAGCAGTTAATCAATGCTACATCTACACATAAGTCAGAAGGAAGCGTTTCTGGCTTTAGTTTATCTTAAAACTTTCAAATAAAATAAAATTAATTTAAATGAAATTCAGAAATTCTCATGGGGACCAGCCAAAAATCCTATTTAAATATTCCATATTATAGCAAATGATCTGTTTTCACTTCAAAATGTTTCTCTATAAGTTCTCCCAGTATTTTATGAACAACAGTCTTTCCCATTTTATGTGTCACTTGGAGTACATCAGGCATCATGAGTGGGCAAGTCAGCATCAGTGAGCTGATTCAGCAACCAGATTCAGAGTCTTAATATCAATAAAGATGTGATCTGTTTTCCATTACACTCAGACATCTGACACACGGCTCAGGGGGACACTTGAGAACAAAACAGGGATCAAGGGGTATGACAAAACCAGAGTCTGACAATAATCCCTCAGGGAGCCTACTGGACAAGCCCTAAGCAGCATCTAAAGATGAAGAGTCTACTGTAGCACAGAAGGATTAAAACCTTCTGTGCATGTCACCTTCAATCTCTGACTCCTGAGCCTAGAGGGCCATCTCTCAAACTCCTCTCAGAGTGAACTGAGAGGCAGATCTTTTATGTGTCAGACACTGTGTCCTCCATGGTATTAAAGCCCATTAGAGGTGAACAGGAGTCGGCATCAGTGTCGGCCTGTCAGTGATGCACTGGTTTCGAGCTTGCTCTACTAAGTGAAGTCAAACTGGACACTGTTAAAATGTTCCTTGCTTAGAGGTCTCTCTCGAAACGTCACAAGAGTCTAGAATTCGGACATGGCATCTATATTGGCACTACCTCATGACAGGTAAGAAAAGAAAAGAGAGAAAAAGCAGGAGGGGAGACAGGGAAATTGATGCACCACATAGGATAATTATATCACTACAGAGCAGTTACACAGCATGGGGTGAATTTTTTTTAAATGGAAGACAGTCATAGAAAAAGCTAATGCATGTGGTAGGACGTGTAAACAAATATTTACATATTTATAATTAGGTAAAATAAAAGGTTTTATATTCATTAACTTTGCTGGAAGCCCAGATACAAATATGTATTCATGTATGCACAGATATCTTGAACAGAGACATGTATATAATATATAACATTTACTATTATGATATTTTAATACTTATAACATTATTCATTTTAGTCATCTTTTCTTTTAACAATTTCACTGTAAATTGTTTTTTTATTTTGCTGGCATATAATTTTGGTCATATAAAGCATTTAATTCAAGCAAAGAAAATACAAAAATTTCTGGCAACAGATCATAAACATTCCAAGCTTCAAATAAATACAAAAAAATAAGAAATAACATAATCTATAACCTATAAACTACATGCTTAATAATGTTCTATTTGTTTAGCCTTATTATTTTATAATGACATCTTTTTTTTTGCAGTGTACAGGTCAAACATAGACATGAAAATATCGACATGAATATATGCCAAAAATATCGTACAACTATATGACAGATTATATGTTCCATAATATATAAACTGCAAGCAAAACATTAAATTAATTGAAACGGAGTTTAGTGATACTTTAAACTCTATAAAAATAAAAATGAATACTTTTTAATCTTTAACATCAACTCAGCTGATTCAAATCAGATTTTTAGCATTATAAAAGTAAGAGTTTACTATACACACTGCACACATACACATTTAAAAAAAAAAGTTTAAATCTTCATTCTTTCTTGGCATATTCACTATTTACAGAGATTCGAACTAAACCCACCTGTACAGTATGCAGATCAGTCTGCAACTTCTTAGGGCAAATGAGTTTAAATACGTTACACCCTTTAAATGATTCATCTTGGTATTAAGAGTAAACCACATTTCACAGAGTCTCTAGTCTGAACACACTATTTCCATACTAAAAGTATGCAAAGTATTGCCAGTTTTAAGCATTAAGTTAGATTTGACATATTGCTGAACTTTTTCTCAATCTTCTAATGAAGTAGAGAAAGAGGCTTTAAACTAATAGGTGCACATCATGTAGCAGTGTGAGGAGAGGAGGAGAACACAGCCGCACAGCCTGTTTGCTTTTCCTGATTATTCTCATGTCATATTGACATCTGAAATGACAACTTCACGGGTTGACATAGATAGACAGGCAGCTCTGACAGCACTACAACTTTCAACAGATGTCGAGTTCCCTCAGTCCTTTGAAACCAACATGACTGACAGGCAACAAGTAGCAATGTGTTGTTCCATTCACAGAACTTACAAAGGAACAGGAACAATAGGATAAAACTGTCAGAACCCAAAAAGCTCCCCCAAAAAAGGAAAACATCTAGGGGTAGTAATCAAGGTAGCAAATGAGACAAAGGCAACAGCATATTTCGACAAGGCTACAGAAAGTGTTTATTATCGGTCCAAACGGGCAAGACACTTTTCTATAGTTAAAGATTTGTAGTTCTAGATAATGAGTTCTAAAAGACAAGATAGAAGGCTGCTGACCCCTGGATGACCTGTATTTCTTACATTTGAACAGAGATGTGGTCAATGCAAATACCACTCCCATGAGCTGTAACTCAAATGCTGACAGATAGACAGACAGACAGGCAGAGAACACAAGAGAGAGAGAGAGGAGAGAGAGAGAGAGAGAGAGAGCAGTATAAGAGGACAACATAATGTCTCAACCACAAACATACACCAGCATACACAAAAACATCAGCATGACCACAAGCTGAGTGACAAACCATTAAAAAGGAGGAAGATGTAGAACACAATCTCTAGTGTAATAAGGAAATAAGGTCTGTATGTGTAGAAGGATGAAGGACAGAGTGGCAGGGATCACTGAAGTGAGTAAGTGGGGGTACAGAGGACAAGAAAGCAGAGACAATTAACTTCCGATAAGAAAAGACAGGTGTGTTGGGGAAAACAGAATTCAATATGAAGGTGACGGTGGGAAAAGATGGATAAAAGAGGGAGTTGTGGGATTGAGAGATAGAGCTGATTTAAATGAAGATGGCCATGACTGTAAATGAGAGGCTCCTCTTGGGATTCCAACTAATTAAAGTGTCCTCTCTTGGAGAGACAGAGATCACATTGACAGGCAGCTGTTGGTAAATGCTCAGTGTCAGAGGGAATGTCCCACAATGCATTGCTTTCAGAGGGGCTCCGATCAGACCACTAATTACAGTCTGGCCCTGTCAATGTCATTTAGATTTGCTGCCACCGAAGCTGTAATGTGGCGTCAAAACCTCACAAGCAAGCAGGCACACGTACACACACACACACACACACACACACACACACACACACACACACACTCACACTATTCTGAATACAGGCACATTGACAGTAGTGTAGTGTACACAAGCGTTGTTCACCATGTTATGATTCTTCATCTTATTTTGCTGACCTTTGCATGGAGTGGGTTCAAAAGGACCTGCACACAATCTAGCCCAATCTCGCAGTGCTGCGCCAAGGGGGGAATTGGATCACCTCTGCACTGACCCAACCACACTGACGCCCCGCTCTCCGTGGCCTCTGGTGTTGGGGTGAGCGTTCGGGACGTCCAAACCTGACCCTGCATTTCACCCCACTCCTCTCGGCTGTCTCCTAAATTTCCATAAGTCCCTGTCACAGCCCATCTTTCTCTCTCTTACAAATACAAATAAAGATGACAGGCTACACCGTTATCTGTCTGCCTCAAATAAATGTTTGGGTAATTTGTAATATGTAGATGTGTATTTACTTGTGCATTACAGCCTTTTTACATTTCTTTTTACTTACAAAGCAGCTTAGTTTTTTTTTTAGCATCAAAAACTGTATTTCCCATGCTTTCCATTTATTCAGCTGTAATTAATTTTAGAAAATGAATTATAGATAAATATAGGGATAACATATAAGAAAGCAGGTCAGGTTTTTTTTTTGTTTTTTTTTACAGAATGGTGCATTTTAGAAGGCACGCCGCTGAGATGTTCATGCTTAAAGCACAGAGACAGAAATGACTGATCACACAGTCCTCGTTCAGTTTTCACTCAGTCTAAGAGTGATACTCCCCCATAACTACCAACAGAAAGAACCATCATACACACAGAAATAATTCTGTAATATTTATTTTGAATAGCGAGGACAGAATAAAGCAGCATGTGGTACAGGCAATACAGTAACCTTGGAGGTCAGAACACTGTTTTATTCTATATAAACAGCAAACCTTCCAGAATAACAGTGACCTAGAGAGAGAGGGAGAAAGAAGGGGTGGATGGGGAGACAAAGAGACACATCTTGAGTTAGGTATTCATTTAAATGCCTATGAATACAAGCTATTGATGAGAAATAGGCATCATTTTAAAAAGCCTGGCTAAAACCAATTCTATTTTAAAAACAATTACAGCTTTGAATTCATGTCCCATGTCTGAGGTTGTAGATGCTGTTCACCTCTCCATGGTTACTGTCCGGGAGTGTGGGGAGTAATTATGGGCCGTTTTAGGCGAGACCCCTGTATTTGTGTAGCAGGCCACAGTCTGTGCATCTGCATGCTACCATGGCTACCCCGGTGGTTTTGTCTTACCATGACCTGTATAATGAGTGTCACATTAGCAACACAACAAATCAAAACGCACAGCTGTCGGCCATATCGTGTCATCCGATTTTAATTAATATGATAAGTAATGCTTATTAGACAAGCCTGCTTCTCTATCACTTTTCAATTTGCAAAAATTTAGGCTGGGATAAATAAAAAGCTATGGGGGGTTTCTGTGAATAAAAATGAATATGAACTGATGTCACACACCATCCATTAAGCTTTATAAATAACGAACACATGCCAACATTAGCTCACATTCAGACCTTCCAGTCAAGTGAATCTTCCCGTTTCCTGTAAATCGGGAATTTTTGTTCATGGAGCAGGAAAAGTTTCTGCCGTTAATCGCTGCTCAATTTTTCTGGCTGACATCCTCACTTCTTTGAGGCAACGGAAATGCAATCACTGGCCTGTTTCACCTCCACATTGCCACCCAAACCTTGCCCTCTTGTAGTTGAGTAGAGAGTGAACCCCTACTGACTGAGGCATATGAGCTTATGAGACTCTTTCATTAAGCTAACATTGCTAATCAATGGAACATTCAGTGGGTTTCCTGTACCACCGCTTTTTCCCTGCTAGGTCTTAATTGGCCTATTCTCTGGTAACTAATATGAGTTCACTTCAGCAATTGCCAAAATCGTCTATATCATACATACAAAAAACATACAAACAGATGTGTTTCTCCATTCACATGTGTACACACACACACACACACACACACACACACACACACACACACACACATACAAGAGAAGAAACAGAGAGAGGAAAGAAAAAGGGAGTGCACAGCGGAAAAAAGCTTCTTATAAAACGGCATATTTTCTTAAACGACCTAATTGAATTTGATTGACTTAAAGAAACTGAGGGCCAGTGAAAATAACTACATCTGCACAAACAATAGAGAGAATATATGATCCAGAATAAGGACAAAAAAACCTTGAATCAAATTAAGGCCTCCTCAAAATTCGATTTCATTTGGTTGAGGGTTAGATTATGTTCTATAATAGAGGTAATTGTAAATGTGTTTTCAAGCTCCAGTGAATACCACCTATACACAAAAAAGAGAAATGCCTAGCAATGCCTACTTGAACACTGCTGAATGGAGAGAATAAACTTTAAGCCAGGTAGTGCAACAGATATCTACAGTAGCTGCTGATATCATGATATGATCTATAGAAGGCAGGTGTTATAAAAAACTAAACCGACAACATACATTTTTAAATAAAGCATCTGGTTCAAGTTATGTCCAGTTTACAACCACTAGACCATGCAAAAACAAATAAACAGCCAAATCCTGTAAATCATGATGACCGTGTCCTGGGGACAGTGATGACACATTTGTAAGTGTCATTCAATTGAGAAGAGCAGCACTTCTGCCGAAATAGACGCCATTACCAGCCTCTCCATGTAGCACTACTGACTTGGAGCATCCTCTCTGACAGGGCTGTGTGTGTGTGTGTGTGTTTTCTCTGACAGGTAGAGTGATAGCAGCACACACCTCCACCCCCTCTGTCAACAACACTCAGCACTCAAGAGCACACTAAAACACCACTGCAGATAAAGTACATAAATATTAGTGTAGCATAATGTGTGTGTGTGTGTGTGTGTGTGTGTGTGTGCGTGCGTGTGTGTGTGTGTGTGAGGTCCTAAATATGCTTGTGTGTAAAGGTGTGATATGGATGTTCTACAGAAAACCAGAACAAAACACATTCACTAAAATACAGCAGCACCTCGTTTCACTGTACTTAAGGTAACATACACACTCAATTGTTCACGTCTTTGACTGTGACACATCAGAGGATTGTCAAGAACGGCTTAGTTTTACGACAACCGAAACAGCATGTAATATCAGCACCTCTGTTACTGAAAAGTAGGTTTTGAATGCTTGTATTTATTTTGCATTCATTAGAAAAAATCAAAAATACAAATCTTTGCGACTATTGCAACACAGCTTTATAAATATATCAACCTTAGTTCCGATCACTATGACTTTCTCCACTCTTAATGCGTTCACAGTAAAGGTACACCTTTACCACGTATATCCAATCAGCCAATCGTGTAGCAGCAGCAAAATGCAACAAATCATGCAGATACAGTTCATGAGCTTCAGTTAATGTTCACTTTAAACATCAGAATGGGGAAATGGTTTGACTTTAACCCTGGTGTGGTTATTGGTACTAGACAGGTGGGTCTGAGTATTTCAGAAAATGATGACCTATGATTTTCACACACAACAGTCTCCAGAGTTTACACAAAATTGTAAAAAGTTAAACCTTGGGACCTTTGGACCATGATTTGGAGCTATGAATCCCTGTGGGTAGCTTCATCAGAGCCACTGACTGGCTTCAACAATCATCAGCATCATTAGAAATAAATAATTTTCTGTTATTTAAAATCAATTAAAAAGCAGATCACAGAAGTACATTTTACCGTAAAGAAAATATTTATTCAAATAAACTAATAGTTTTTCATTTCAAAATGAAATTCATAAAAAAAATTCATACTATCTAATTTTTTCCCTTCTCAGTAGTTTTAACACTATTTCCGAAAAGGAGAACACATTATGATAGCAAAAAACACAATTATTAATGTACTGGAATAATAATAGTGATGTTCCCCTCTTGATCTCTTGCAGACTGTCCTTGTAAGAAACAGTAATATAGTAATATTTTGGCATATTATGCGTATACATAATTATTCAGAATTCCTGTTTTGAGTTGCTCTGTAATATTTAAAAAAGCCCCAAAAATTACAATATATAATGCAGACTGAAATGAAAATATCATGAGATGAATTATAAATAGGTATGTACTACAATTGACAGTAACAGACACATCAGCATTAGATGCTCTCACTAAAGCATTCTAACATCAACATTTTCCTTGAAATACACACCAGCTACGATATTGAGTAAAACTCACAGAAAAAAATTCACAGAAAAAAAAAAGATCAGCAATCTCTCTGCCCCGCACGAACACACAAGGACAGTAGGTCTTGTCACTAATCACTAGAATTAGATAAAACAATGGAGGTTAATGGTCCATGTGGCCCAGCAGCACATGAAGAATCAAGATAAGAGTCAGGGCTCTGTATCATGGCCCTCAACAGAGCCATTACTCTCTCTTCCTATGAAAGAGAACAGAAGGGAATAGCAGTGGGACAATCGATGCAAAAGAGAAGCACTCCCTCACAGTTAAAGCTGCAAAACTTATTATAAAGTCGAAGGAAGAAAGGGCAAGGGTCTCGTTCTAAAACACAACCTTTTGTATCGCTGTCACCTTCTCCCTTGATGTATAATGGTCTATTACAAAAGTGTGAGGCCAATCTCTATTCAATTAGCCTATCAAATTCTTAATGGCCGGATCATGAATGGGTTATCAGCAATAGAGATAAAATGAATTTATAACCCTAATAATGATTCACAACAAAAGGGCTTGTTTGTGCTGAATGTCACAGTTTCTTTCATTGCAGTTAGGACTTTTACTTTAACGCAGAGCAAAAAATACAATGAAAACAAAATGTATTTATTTTATTGTAGACTGCTTCTTTCTTTGGTGGAGGTGGTTTGGAAACTAAGATCCAGCCTAGATTTGATTTAGCACCTGTGTGAGTTTAGTGTATCACACACATCCATTACATTTTAAATTCTGAATCTCAAAACACCAAGTACAGCTTTTCCCTGCTGAATAGGCTCAGAGTAAGAACAGGAAGGAATTTTTAAATAACAAGCCAAACTCTTCAGACTATGCATTAGAGCACATATGCATTATACCTAAGTAGACAAATGGATACTGGCATGCAAGCAAGCATACAAACAAAGCTAGAATTAAAATTCATATTCAGGCCACAGAACAGGATGTCCAAATTCTAAATGACAAATAGACTGTGACGACTAGAAAATAGCACGCAATTTCCTTTTCACTAAAGCAGCCAATACAATGTCTCAAAGATCGATACAAATGCACTGTGAGACTCTGACCATTACTCTGATTGAATCTCTGCTGTGATGCCCTCATATGACAGAAAACCAGGTACAGCACTCTACTCTATAGGCTGCGCAGATGGATTAATACAGTCTTAAAGCTAAAACTGATGGCCTGCCATCTCTGCCATTGGCCTCAATAGAGAGCGCCTGTCGCTGGAAATGTGTATTAGTTCTAAAAGAGCACTGGATAAGTAAATGAATAAGCAAGTAATCAAGTCAGAGATAAAGTGAAAGAGAGAAGACTGGCACGAACACACACTAAAACACATGATTGGTCCGAGGTCCTCCAGTAGACACGGAAAGTGAAAGGAAGTGGACAAAGAGGTGAATAAAGAATGCTTACTTAAAGGTGACATCTGGGCACCTGTCAATCAAGTACTCAATGGCGGAGCCTGAGAAAGGGCAAGGGGAGGGTGGGGTGTCATCATGGATACAGCTCAAGAAAAAAATTTAAAGCACAGCTTAAACTCAGATATTAACTTATTTAGAGGGTTGTTCTAGATGCCTAGTCAGCACTCCTGTGCATCACAGATTCCCAACCCATGTCTTGAAGTACCCCTGTCCTGCACATTTCAGTGTTTTCCCTGCTCTCTATATCTCTACACACATGCACGGTGTAATACAAGCACCACTTGTTGTAGAGCATGATAACAACATTTCTTCAGCTAACGAGGAAATGGTGAAGCTGGACAGCAAAGCACATAACCTTGGTTGCAGGAACACCCACAGGAGCTTTACTCTTACTCATCTTAAACTAGAGAAACAGAATTCAAACACACTCTTACACAATCAAGGACAATGGATTATGTGAAAACTGATAATGCTATTTATGTTTTTAAAGTACACTCAATTCCTGAAAGTGTTCCTGATTGGCCTTCTCTTCCTCTCGGACAGTGTATGCAATTTGCATTTACCTGAATTATTTTAAATGCTTTTTAATTATTTAAAATTGATTTACCTGTTATTGTGTCTATAGAATATTATCCAATGTTAGGACATATTTAATTTAATATTTAACCCAGTAAATGTGAGAGTGCAGACAAAGTCGATGTTAAACCCATTCTTAGGCATCATTTACAGAAAGCTTAGTAACCTTAACTAACAAACCCACTCAACAGTTTAGCAAATCATTTTTAAGCAAATCTTTCACATTACTGTAATTATTATTATATGAAAAAAAGGCAATCAATATGCCAAAGACAATCACCAGAATTTTGTCACCTCCATGAGCTTCATTCATACTTAAATCTACACAGTGGCATCAGCCAAAACGTAGGGCAAGTGGTAGCCTAGTGGTAAAGGTGTTGGGCTACCAACTGGAAGGTTGTGAGTTTGATCCCACCGTGCTGCCACTGTTGAGCCCCTGAGCAAGGCCCTTAATCCTATAATATCTCATAGTATAAATATTAGATAATGTAAGTAACTCTGGATAAGGGAAATGCTGGAAATGTAAAATGAACCGAGTCATTTAAAGGCAGAAGGTATGAAGTATACAAGATACAAAAAAAAGTTTACATAAGACAACTGCTATGTTTCCAATGCAAATGGATTTGCTGTAACACAGAGGGTTATCAGTATGGCCTGTGAGTTTTAGCTACACTTTTATTTTACTACGAGTTCAAAAGCGTCTTCAAATGAACAGCACTGTCCTATTGGTATGTACCAAAACTGGAAAAAATGTTTCAAGAGCGCCATCTAGTGTTCACTGTGCTCCAAGTAAACTTTATAGCAGAGGAAGTGATTAGTGGTACCGTTACTCACTTGTTACTGTTAAACGTTTCTTTCTGTCAGATTGTTAGGAAAATATGGGAAACACACATATTTCGTAGTTATGAGAAATGTTATTTAAAAAAGCTGCAAATTAATCACTTCTCAGTCTGTGAATATCTGCGTTTTTTTTTTGCAATAGTTGCCCGACGTTATATCCCCAGTACAACTCCGCCCTCTGCTGTCCAAATGTTAACACTACAACAAGTTTTCATTTTCTGCTTTGTGCCTCAAGTGTGTAATATAACACACACCCCCTTCAGATTATTTTTTCACAAGACACTTTTTAAGAAATTTCAGAGCCCTGATAAATCCATCTAAATAATCCGTCTGATCAGCTGCAATAACACTGGACTGTGGTTAAACAGGTAGACAATACATACTGAAAAAAAAGATCTCATAGGAATTGTAACGTTTCCCACTACAAATACCATAACAAAACATGAGCTGTTCCAGCAAAACCATTACTCAGTTTGTTTGTGGTATGATGCATTTTATAATGTGTTTGTGCACATCATTATATATTTATCATCAACCTCAAGAAACTACTGTAGAAACTTATAATAGGTCTAGATGTTTAAAGAAAGCCTAATGGTTGCCAAAGTTGCTTAATGTGTTTTAATCATCCTTAATGGTATGCACTGTTAATAACATGCTGACAACAGAATACATATAATCCCATTGTAGCCAATAAAACAATTACAAAATTATGGAGGATTACTGTTGTTTGATTGTTAGTTTTTCAGCAGGGGTTTTTGCTGGTTGGTAAGTTATTTTCTAACTCCCATATTACCTGTTTTAACTTGACAAAAGAAGCATTAAATGCTTGAGGATTTACTTAAGTTTTGTGTAATGCTACACAACACTAAGGTAATCCACTTTGGCCACCTATAATCTGCCAAAGGAAGATTAGAAGATTACAGCAAGGAATCTAGTAGATCATCTTCAGCAGCTGGTTAGTGCTTGTTGAAAGGACCGACTTTCCAAATTATAACTACTAGCATTAAAAATGCCCAAAGTGGATTTTTCAGCATGGAGAGCATCTTCAAGACTGGTCGACACATTGAGAAGAAGTAAGTGGAGTCTGTAGGTTTATTAGAACATCTTAGCCAGCATTAACTAAACTGCATTCAAGTATTTGAATCAATCCTAAATGAACAGAAAGATAATTATGCCAGGCTTCTGACTACAAAATGACAAAATTCTTTTCTTTAGCAGTACAGTCTGAGAATCCTGACTCGTATGTAAAAACACATGAAAAATAAATTTCTTTTAACTGGAAAATCAGTTGTAGTCCCTGTCGACCCCTGGTGTAGGTTATGAACAACGTGCAAACAATATTTCTGTGATTCAAAACTGACCACCTCAGTCATATAGACATATTATCAGTTACCGACTGACAGAAACCGCCATAAAAAAAAGTGAATGGTTCACAAGAATTATTAGCAAATGTCCATTACAATCAGTCCATTTTGCAATGAGTAAATACTCAGAATAAGCCTTTATCAGAAAAACAAATCACACTCACTTACTTGGCTGATTTATTGATGACATGTCATAGCTCCAAATGAGATTTATTTTCAAACAAAATATATCCACCCCAGAAATGGTCCTGAGAAGCTTCCTTCATCTTTAGTTGATGTATGTATTAGTAGCTGGCTTGTCAACAGAACCCACAACTAAGAATAAATTACTCCATATCAGCTGTTGGTATTGTTTAAAAAAAAAGTCAAATGCAGATGATATCAGTCTCAGGAGTAATGTCAGAAGATACAAAGAAGTGTCATTTCCTGAGTTGGGATTCTACTCGGTTTCCTCAAGCACCTTCTTATGTGAACAATACAGGAATTTTGACAAGACATAATTCCACTGACTTGAAAAAGCCGAAAGAAAGAAAAAGATGTTAGCAACTGTTTTTCATCTTGTTCATCAAGTAGTTCCATTAGTTGTTAAAATCCAAACACTCTGCTTTAGAAAACACATATCCTCAAGTTTGAATTCCATTTTCTTGCTTCTTTTTTTTTCTGTGATTCCTTTAAACCGTCTGTCCCTATGTTCCACCTGCGCTGTGATGACAGGCATCAGATATTCCCTCAGGATACCAGTCACTCTTTCCACCCCAGTAGTCGCATTAGAATCCCCTAGGGACGGCAGGCGAACATTTAAGAGACAAATCAAGCACATTATTCAAGTTTGTAAGGAAAAAATCCTGTCCTCTGACGCCAAGAAAAGGAGGGAGGAGAGTTAAACATAAGCTCCAAAGCATACACATTACTGAAATGTAAAAAAAATATATATATCTGTGAGAAGTAGGGAAAAAGAGAAATGCAGAGAGAAAAAACATCACATCAAGAAAGAAAATGGAAAAGATGTTAGAAAAAAATGGAAAGGATGAAAAGAAATAAGAGAAAATGAGACTGAGAGCTTAAGAAGTGAAGAGAAGCACTCACTGAGCAAGCTGTTTATAAAGTCCAGGAGTAATCCATCCCTCTTCTCTCCTCATGCACAGAGCCATAGTACTGCCTTCTAGCCTCTCCACAGCATGAATATATTACTATGCACACAATGACACTGCTTATTGTTTATGAATTACTGGCCTCCCCGCCAACAAAGGCTATTTTCATAAGAAAACTAATTCATTTCAGTTCCTATTTGATTAGAGGCAGAGGAAAAGAAGCCCTTTGGTCAAAGCCCCAGAGGACTGTTTTTATTCAGTCCTTTTCAATAGAGCTTTATTGCTCTTCTTTTCAAAGCTGACGGGGAAAGGCTTTTAGAGTTAAACATTGACGAAAAATTATTGGGCGGCTGTTTTTTGTGCAATAACAAACCCTTTCAAAAGGACACTGAGCTCTTATCCATCCATCCGTCCCTCACTCTCCTTTCTCTTTCTTTTTGGCAAATTGTAAAGCCTGGAAATTAATGACAGACAGTAGCAAAAGAGGGAGAGAGCAAAAGAGGAAGACAAGCTCAGCCACAATGCATGTCAAATCTAAATGATCACAAGCTACTGAATAGACCCAGGGGAAGAAAGGAAAAGACAGGGTCTTAGAAGTGTGTGTGCGGGTGTGTGCATAGGTTGGTCAAAAGCTAATTGATTCAATGTCCACAGAGTCCTGCTGTCCCTTTCACTCAGGTCTTCAAAGACAGCTATTATAGTTCACTGTCAGTAACATTGGAGGTATTAATACCTGAAACTTAAGAGTCAAATAGAGCAACATCACACTCTACAGGTGTTACTGACATTGTTCTCAACTGTCTGCTCCTCAGTCTATACCCTTAGTCGGTAGTAATACTAAGACTACAGCTCAAGACTTGAATGACAGCCAGAAAAATGATCCATTGCTATGAAAGAGAAGAGAACATATCACGCTGTTTCCTTTTTAATAATATACTTGTTATTTGGTGTAGAAGACAGTTGTCTTGTGAATAATACAAGCACTGAAAGCAACAATGCTGTCATCTAAACTGAATAAGATTTTAAAAAATCCAAAAGAATAGAAGTGAACAAAAAAAAAATTAAAAGGCCAACCTGGCATTTATCTGCAGGATTTATCTACACACTAAAGGATAAATCGGGATAAATCAGGGCTTCCATTTTATCAGGATGGCATTATGCCCCTTTGTATTTATGCAGGAATATTTAACAAGAGACAAAAGGTGACTTTCTCCTCATTCATCCACGAACAAGGCAATGCTGGCATTCTGAAAAGGCTGACATTTGAGCTTTTTGCCAACACCAGCAAAATTATATCCTTTCCATTGTAAATCAATGAAGTAGAATCATCGCCCACAAAGGGCCTAGATTGCCTTGTCAGTGTAATAGGTCCTGGTGTATGCTCAACCTTCATCCTGCACTGCTGTACAGGGAAAGAGACAAAGGCACAAAATCATCCTTATCATCGGTCTCACCATCATGAACTAAGTGTAGAAATTCCACTGGTTAAAACTCTGGTATTACTTTTAGACTCTTTTCTATATACTTTGTGGCTCATCAACGACACCAGATTGCAAAAATGTAATTGTTAAATAATCGGCGCTGAAGTATAGTACATTACTTTAAAAAAAAATGAATAAAGAGTGCAAATAAATCTTCAAAATAGTCACCAAGTCATTAGAAAACATTTTTATTTACAGAATGTAAAATACAAAACGGAGTCATATGGAGGTAAGGGTATTTAGTAAATACAGTGTTTTGATGAGGTAATTCCTGTCCTGACAGTCCTCAGAGTGCACTCATTAAAGATTAGTTGACCCATAAGTGCAGCTACAAGTAATTCAGAATCATGTTACAAGAGCTTTAGTACATTAGTAATATAGTGGTACCAACATTTTTACTACACTGTTAAAGATGAGAAGAAAACAACATTGCATTAACACATAACATGCCTGATAACTTTTTAAAAGTTCATCTGTATTCCTTATATAGTGAGCTTGTGGAAACCTAACAAAATTAGGCATTATAGGGTTAATTCCAGGTCACTTTTGAAACGAATGAAAATGAAAAATATTGAACATCTGGAATAAGTACATCAGCTCTGGATTATTTACAAATTAAAAATATGGAGCATTTCTAAACACAAATTTACAGTTAACACAATGTACAGCAGTAATATGTGCAATAGTCAGTGAGGTGTCATGCATCAGTATAGTAGCTGAGGTGAACCAGGAAGAGTTCGTGTACAATAACAGTCACTTCCCCTCTAGCATAGTTGCATGGTCATGTCAGCTGTAAGGGCCACATATTTCTTAAAATTGAATTACACCCCTTAGTGAATTTACATTATGAGTAAAGACTTGAAATCAACTATGTGGAGGTTAAAAGTTAAATAGGAATTGTTAGATACAATTAATTCATAACTAATTACAATCAAATTAGCAAGTATTTAATGTAATTGGTCAGAAATAAATGCTGAAGCAATGTAGAGATTGTCTGGCTGGGACTTATATATATTTTGGGATTGTCTCCTACTGCATATAGTTTTTGGATACAAGGCCAAATATGGACCTTTACCAAAGTGGTTACCACAGATTTGGAAGCACATAAATGTCTAGATTGTTTCCTGAAGCTATAAAATTTCTCTTCGATGTAACTAAGAGACCCAAATATCTTCTAGAATGACGATGCCCCTGTGCCCAAAGTGAGGATCATGAAGACACGGTGTGTTAAGCTTGGAGTAGAAGAGCTTAAGCCGTCTTCAAAGTGAACTGACCTCTACCCCAGTGAACACCTTTGGGATGAATTTGAACACGAAGGTCACCACAGGTCTTCTCACTTGACATCAGTGTCAGTGTCTCACTAACGCTCTTGTACCTGGATGAACATAAATCCCTACAGCCATGCTTGAAAGCTTTCACAGAAGAGTGGAGCCTATTAATATAGCAAGGGGAACTACATCTGGATTGGGCTGTTCAAAAAAGAGATCAGTCTGTTGGTAAGGTGTCTACAAACCTCTGGCCATAAGTACCTCCATGTTATGAACCACCTGCATGTCAGTTTCTTCAAAGACATGCAAATGTAGTAATTCCAAGATAATGAGCTAAGAGTGTTCATCTATATTTATATCAGAATTGGTTTCTAGATCACGGGAAAAATAAAATTTTAAATCCCCACAAATGCTACCAATCCTGTAAGAAGATTTTTCATGATCTCACAAATTAGTTTCATCCCAAGACTGGTCATTCATATTCTTTAGAACTTTCCGTACAATTCTCTCCAGATCTTTACGAGCTCGCTGCTCCTCTTCAAGGGATCGTTTAATTTTCTTACTGTCCTGTTGATTAATATAGTCACATGGCCACATCAGAATACATAACAAGGTAACTATCGTACCACAGAGAAAGGAACAGAAAAATGGGTCACACGTACCTGTTTAAGTTCTTGGATTTCATCTTTTAGTGAATAAACAACATCGTTGAGACTCCTAAGAGTTATAATAAGTTATTTCGTTATATTGTAATTTAATTTATTATACACAAATATAAATGGTCAATTTATGAATTTTCTCAATGTCAGAGAGATTTGTGAAAAATAGATGTTATATAGCAACACATGTACTCTTACCTCTCTTCCGTATCAGTCTGTCCATTGCTTTTGATTTCCTCCACAATTATCTTCTCCTCAGCAGATAGTATCAGGGCTGGAGCAGTGTCTCTCCTCTGTCCTGTTCCAAAAAAAGAAGTCCTGCAATTTGGTTTTCACACATCTCTATGTGAAAGACTGATCGGTACAAACAGTTAAAGAGACGCATGCTCTGAAACAGTGAGAGGATCTAGTTAAAAGAATTGTGCAGGAGACTGAAGTAAAAGTAAAACAGGTTAGTCATGCAGGAAAGAAATGTCAAGCCATATTCCAGTAACGGCTTCCAAGGGAATTAAATAATTAATAATAAATTACATAACATTTAAAATTTCCAAATTCCTGAAACCAATAATAAACATATATAAAGCCGTTAAGCAGAAAATTATAGTTCCCCAGAAAGGACAAAAATATTGACAAAAGTCTAACAAAGCCGATATTTATTGAAAATGTATATTACAGTGAGTGTTCTGTCATACTGGATTCTGTTTATATATATATATATATTTTTTTTTTTTGTGTGTGTAATGGACATATTAATTATATCTTATTTTTGAACCACGTAAACATCACTGACTTCTGAATTGTACAGGGAATCAGAATACCGGCACAGTACAACAGACAAAAGGGCAGCAAGTGTTTTACATTGTCCATTTTTTTTTTTCGCTTTGTTTTACCACAGAAGAGAACTTGGTCACAAGGATTACATCACAACATGAAGAGTTATATTCTTATTCATTGTTCAAGTACTTTTGTAACTGGCAATATGTATTTCTCTTCTGTCTGATAAACAAATTGTACATTAGAGATAAAAGGCTCATTTTAAACACTACAGGTACTCACAGAGCTTTAAATGAGTAACAAAGAACCACAAATCACAGACCTGGTTTTAAATTATAGTTCTGAAAGGGCATTAAAATTCAGCATATTTTGGTGATGTGTAGACATTATTATGAACATACATATAAAAATAAAAAATAAATTAAAATGCATGTACTGTAAAAGAAAAATAAATACATAAATAAAAGACAGAGGTACATCTGCTAATACTGTCCAAAGTACAGTAGGAACTTTCCTGTATTTTACCAAAGCATTTGAGTTCAACTCTTCTATTGTCTTGCATCCTAAAAAAATTGAACCTGGAATTTTTGTGTCTATGCTTTCCTTAGGTAAACCATAATACTTCACATTTCAAATATGACAATACTTAAATATTTACAAAAGGTTAGATCTTATCATTTCTAGTGGAACATGAAAATGTTTCAAAATTCCGTAAACAAATGTCCTTCTTCATTCTTACTGGTGAAATACTAGTTAAAGACAGAGAAAGGCCTATTCCCCAACTATCACATAAGGGGACACCAAAATAACAGGCAAAAAAGGTGTCAAGGCAACAAGGACCAATTTGGATAAGTGCACAAAGAGGACAAAGTGAGGTTTAATACAGGCAAGAAAAAAAAAGACAAAAATATAATAAATAAAATATAAATAAACATCAAAATAAATTAAATAAATAAAATAAAGTGAATGGAGTTAAATAGTACAAGTGAGGGAATTTAGTTCTGGTGGGAGATGTAGGAGCTGCAGCTCTTACGGGAAACCGGTCCCATCCTGTAAGAGTGAGCCGTCCATATACTCTCATAGTCCGAGTCCTCTGAAAGGTCCGAGCTGCCCTCGGGCCTAGAGATGCTGCTGCGACCACCCATACACTCAATGCTCGATTGATCCAACACATGGTTATGCATCAGATCAGTGCCCTGCCATGCTGAGGTGACCAGAGGAGACAGTCCAGAGACAGAGGAGGCACACCAGTCGTAGCAGGGGAGGACAGTCCAATAAAATGAATGAAAAGTGGGAGATTTCCCCCAAAACACAATAGCGGTACATGGAATGGCAAAATCAATATGAATAAAAAGTGTGTCAAGTTGGAGACATGGAAATGGAAACAGATAAAAAATGGTTATATGTGAATGAAGGATATTAAAAAAAATAGAAAGGGGTTAATGGTAAATAAATAAATGAATGATGTCGAAAAGAGTGAAGAGGAAAGAGAAAAAGAGGATATTGTTACCATAGTTCCAAGAGTGACTTTGTTAACATCAAAGAGACACAGTGTTCTGTAGCCTTACTCCTATGACAGATATACAGACTTAATCTTACTTGAGTTGAGTGTCTGTCGGGTTTTGGCACTCGTACAGTACGCCTCAATCACTTTCAGGATCTGAGCATCCTCTTCCAGTGCTACAGTACCTGTTACAGTTACAGAGTCATTACAAGTGTGTTACCACAGTAATGCTCATCCATCAGCAACAAGAACAAATCCATCAACTTACTTTTCCTCAATGCAAACTCCTCATCAGATGGCTTCCTTTCAGGTTTCCGTTTGGGCAGCAGCTTCTTCATACTTTTGGGGCTTTTACTGAGGTCCTGGAGCAGTGTAAAGAATGGAGAGGGTCATAAATACAAGAGGCAAATTTTAAAGAAAATCACATTTTCATATGGAAAAGAAGTTTTTTAAAAAAGAATTATAAGTATTGGGATCAGTATAAATTCTTTCAGACCTAATCAAGTCTATCCATTCACTCATTTTCTGTCCTGATTATCCTACACGGGCACATGGGGAATCTGGTGTCAATGCGGACACGGTATACAAGGTGAAAGACACCCTGGACATGTTGCCAAGGCACAATTACCCTCACACACCCATTCACACACTAAAGACAATTTTGAGATGCCAATCTTCCAGTCAAATCTCCTCATTCCTGACTAAACCCAGGGAAGAACACAAAGTACACAAGACTTTATATTGTGGTGCACAATACATATGATCAACCATCTGAAAATATGCCACCAATCCAATAAAATAATCAACAAGGACAGATGTCAAGACCCATACACAAACTGACCTCTTTATAGCAGAGGGCAGCTGATGGTCTGAGTGGGGGTGCCGGCCTCAGGCAACTCAGACTCCAAGGTTTCTGTGTTTTAGGAGGTTCTAGAGGCCCCCACATTACTGTGCTGTTTGGAGCTCCATGAGAGGAGGAATGAGGGAGAGTGTGGTAGACAGGAGCCACAGTCAGGCCTCGGCTCTCTGCATGCCTGGATGGAGTTAGAGGATGGGATGGAAGCTATAGAAGGAGGCAAAAAGATGTGTTACTATAAAGACAGGACAAACTATTACCATTTAAACTAAATCTGTATTGTTGCATAGCTGTAGTTTGTCCATACAATTGTCATGTTATCTGTCTGTAAATTTTGGCACCCTTTAACAAAATCTTGCTTCTGAACTTCAATTGGGTTATGGTGAAACAAGACTGACTTTTTTTTAAAACTATGCATACAGTTAGCCTGTTTGGTTTAAAAATAAAGCTACATACAATGAAACGCACTAGATAGTTGATGGTAGGTCAACTGGCAAGTACCAGGATAACTTGGCACCAAATCTGGTAAAATCTGGCTTGATTGCCTTAAGACAATACGTTCGAAAACAAACTTAATTTTTTTAGGAGGTTATGAGTTTGCCATTGGTTCTCTAAAATAATAACCTAAACATCTATCCAAATCCACATTTGTACAGGAAATTACAAAGACAGTCCACATGAAACCAAACCTATGAAACCTTCTGATTCGGGAAGTGCAAGTATATTTTTTTGGTGATACTTAGCCTAATGAAAGCCCTGAAACTTACCGTGTGACAGGGGACAGTGAGTGGCTTCATGCTTGGAGCAGTCATGCTGGTATGTTTGGTCTGGCGCTTCAGGTGCTCCAGCCAGTCCTGTTGATCATGCTTATTAAAGCAAATAACCTGCATCCTCTCAAACATACAACCTGCAGGGAAGAAACACAGACACTAAACAAACCAACCCAATTCATTCACTTCTGTGCTGTTCGTTGTTAGTAAAAATGTCAAAATTTAAGTCGTCTTTTTTTACCTGAGAGCTCAAAAGCATTTTTGTGGCTTTCGCAGTCCTCTAAAGGAGTTATTGCCATTCCACTCAAAGGCAGCTTGCCCTGTGAAAAACAAATTGGACACTTTAATGTCTGACAGCAGGGCTGGAAATGCCATCCTGCTTATTTACACTAGGACAGAATGGTGACCATAGTCTGACCTGATAGATGAAGCCACTCATCCTTGGGCTGGCGGAGAGGATAAGCAAAACATGATGGAAAAGCATGAGGTACCGTTCATTCCTTTCCTGAAAAACACACATCAGTGCCTTAAATACACAATTTAGTGCCAAGGTTTGTATACTATTGGGTAAAGAAAATAGCACTATAACATTTATAACAAAGCAGATATTTACTATGTTTGGTTTTACAGATTCCTTCTTTATTACATCTAAAATAGTGAATCAATTAGTGTACATTAAAACATTGATAACCATAAAATAAAATAAACCATTTCACTTCAAAAGTATGACATCCCTGACTAAATGTGATAAATATTCTCTAAGAACATAAAAGCCCATCCTTTACTTCAATAATTCCCTCTAATTTATAGCTTTTGAATCCTCTCAGTTGTAACAATTCATCTATCACCTTTTTTTTCCACCAAGGTAAAATAGTTCATACACATATTTACACACAACTGTATGAATAGATGATAATCTGCTGACTCAGTGCCAGTTATTGAGGTACCATTCAGGACAGGAAGTTTTGAACAGCATTTATGTAACAATATTCTATGCATTTTTTTCTCATCGTAAAGGTACACTACACAGTACGGATAAAAGCTTGTGGACACTTGACCATCATATTAATGACAACAACAACCAAACAGAAGATTTCAGTATTCCCAAAAAAGGTTAACCACCATTTAAAAAGGTGGAGAAAAAAAATAACCACACCCTTCCTATTTTGAGTAATAAGCAGCAAGATATGAACAAGATATGAATAATTACCTGATCAGGAATGGGATAATATTTATAAAAGGCCATGTGCAAGCCTTTTGAAATTCACTATCTTAGAGCGAGAAGGATATTTATTTATTTATTAATTCATTCATTCATTACAAATTGAGAGCTTTTAAGACACTTCCCTGGTTTGGGTGCCCCAACAAAATCAGTCCAAGTTCAGACTGTTTAATGCTTAGAAAGCTAAAGACATTATGTGACTTACACGCCTCTGTAAAAAAAACTGCTTTGAGGGGAGGGTGAATAAAAAAAGGTTTTTCTCTCCAAAAAGAATATGCCAGCATGGACCAGGTTTAAAAATTTGCACCATAACAAACCAGAAAAGTTCTGAAACGACGTCATTTGGACTGGTGAATCGAAAGCTGAGATGTTTCTGGTGATACACCACACAATGTACATGATGACCAAACATATCATACCACACTTTCAAGCATGGTGGTAGAGGGTTGATTAAATGCACTTGTTTTTCAGCCACAGGACCTTGTAGTCATCAAGACAATGATGACTCCACTTTATAATTAAATATTCTGGAGACAAATGCGAGGGCATTTGTTCAGCAGCTTAAGCTGGACCAAAAATGGGTCATGCAACAGGACTCTAAGCACAAACACACCAGTAAATCAACATCTGAATGGCTAAAGAAGAAAATCAAGGTGCCGGAATGGCCATGGGAATACCCCACTGAAATGCTACTGAAGGACCTTAAAAGGCGAACATTCACTCAGATCATTTTTTCCCCAAATGATCTGAGAGATTGACAAAATCCTATATAAATCTTTACTTCACGTTCTTTTTGTTAAAGGTGGTTCCACGTGTTACTGAGTTATAGACTGTGCTTATTTATTGACCATCTGCTTTCTGAATGTTTTTTTATGGGTGGTATGGAAGATTAAATGTTGAAATCTTATGTGTGTTTTCTTTTTTTTCACCTGATGTTATTTGTTTGTTTATAAAAACTGGCGATGAACATTATTTATGCCCTGATTAATAAAAACACATAGTTAAAGGTGGGTGTACTTTCTTTTTCTCCTGACTGATGCTTGCTGAGCATTTAGTTCCATGACCATTAATACAGAGCTGGTTCCTACTTTACTTGAGCTCTTCCACTCCAGCCTTGGCAAACCATGTCTTCCTGAGCCTTGCTTTGTGCACTGAAGTCAAAGAATGACAGCTGTGTTGATATTCTGTACAACAGCATGATTGTTATGTACAGATAACTTTGAGTAATTGCCTGACTGACATTTCAGACACAATATGACAAGTAGAGTGATACAAAAAGTGAATGTACCTGTGCTGTCGTACTAAATATCAGCACTCTTGAAAGGCAACTTGTCCAATCAAATTAGCAGACTGGAACTTGTATAATATATTGCATACTAATGCCTAATACACGAACGCAAATAACTCCCATCTTCTAAGAAATGAAGTGAGTCTCACCTCACAGCCTTGGTTCTGTACCATGGCCTGGCTCATGTAGATCACAGAGCCAAAAGTCTTGATGTCTTCACCCTCCCACAAACGAATGGATTCTGTGAGAATTTGCAGCTCCAGCTCCTTCCGTTTCCGCACCTCTTGACACTGGGCCTGTAACCACAGAAACATCAGGTGGAAAAATGGTTACCACTGATATGTTCCACGCCTAAGAGATAATGCAGTGTGACATGACAGTAGACACGACACACTAAAATTTTGTAGCACATAACTAGACCCTGGACATACGTGTATAATCCATCACAATACTAATTAGAGCAATATACAGTGATCAGTCATAACATTTAATTAGGTTTTATGTTATGGCTGAGAGACACGCTTTTTTATTTGGCACCACGAGTTAGCAGCAGACCCATTGAGTCATTTAATTTGCAAGGTGGATCAGATTTGTTTGTCTCTCACAGCCCAAAAAAAATCCCCATACACAGCAAGTTATGGTGCACTGTGTATTCTGACGCCTTTCTATCAGAGCCAGCATTAACTTTAACAGCAATTCATGCAACAGTAGCCCTTCTATGAGATCAGACCCCACAGGCTAGCCTTCATGCCCCACGTGCTTCAGTGGACCTTGACCCTGCCACTAGTTGCCCTTCCTTGACCACATAGGTACGCTGGTACGTTTTAACCACTGCATACCAGGAACATCCCACAAAATTTACAGTTTTGGAGATGCTATGACCCAGTCATCTAGCCATCACAATCAGTCCCTTGTCAGAGTTGTTTGGATCCTTATGCTTGCCTATTTTTTCCTGCTTACAAACAACTTCAAGTTCTCTTACTGCCGAATATATTGCACCCTGTGACAGGAGCCACTAAAAAGATCAGTTTTATTTCATTTCATCCTTCAGTGATTTTAAGAAGCATTCTATTTTAATTATATAAACAAAAATAATTAAAAGCAATTAGAATTCTAACTTACAGAAAGGTTCTTGAATGCGATCATGCACTTTTGAATTTCAGTCCGATCTGGGTGACCCTCCTGAGAACAAAACAGAGACATTGTTAACTGCTTGTTAATTTAATTCAGATTTACATATTCAAAAGGATGCTTGGAGTTATTTTACTACCTCCATATGTCTCTCCAGTTCTTTCAGCAAAGTTGGGTATTTGTCAAGCCTCATGAAAGGTTTGCTAAGGCCTGTGGTCAGAGTGAGAATGCCCGGTGAACTTGCTCCTCTACTCTCCATGAAGTCTCCTAGCTCCTCACTATGAGGCAAACAAATGCTCAGAGTCAGTGCTATTTTATAACTTACAGTGAAATGATTACATATAAAGTCAGGACAGATTGTAGTGGCATACCTGTGATCAGTGAGAATGTTAACAGCTGATGGATGGTTTGAGCAGTAACCTGTATACAGTGCTCTCATTTTGGGCATAAGGTTTAAAAAAAAGCTCCCTACTTTCTGCTGTAGCTCTGGAAGTCTGAAACAGCAATGTCAGAAAACAAATTAAACAGACTACAAAAATAAATGATTATCCATTCTCATAGTTTCTTGCTTCTCATTACAAACTTCTCTAAAACAGAGCAGGGAGTAATTATCAGTTATAGAGACAACAGAAATATTGAGTTATCATAGTAGCAAAAACATACTTTACTCATAATGTCACCTTGTTTTAGAGGAATATTAAATCTTCATCTAAAGTGAAGACGCAACTGCTGTTTTTTATCATTTGTGCAATTATTTGACTTCCTAAAAGTACATTTTCTCCTCTTTCTCTAATAGGATTGTTTTTGTCTAATTTTAGAAATTCTAGCTGGATTATAACATTTTAATTTATTCTGACATTTAGTCATTTCAGTGACAAACTCTACAGAATTCCCAATCCAACAGATGCGTTTCCTGACCACAGTATCCATCTTACTGTGTCATACATTATAAAGACAGACACCATAGTCTTTACATGCTGTTTTCTACGAGTCTTCCAATAGTCAGTATACTGCATCTATACATTTAATCAAGAATTAGTCATAATACTGACAGACATCATTATGAAGTGGAACTGAGAACAGAGTAGTCTGATATTAACAGTACTAACTTAGTGCAGTCTTCTAGTGACTGGACAAGAGTTTGTTGGAAGGTACTGATTTCCTCCAGGTTGCCCATGATGACACTGATGTCTGCAGAGCTAAGTCTAAAGTAGAATGAGAAATAAGCAAATGTGTTACGGTAAAATCAACGATGGTAAGATTACGGAACAGCTTCTACTGTCCATATGTATGTCATTTACAAAAATAAAAAGACTCACTTTTCTGTGTTCTGAAGTGGCCTCAGGTAGTTGGTCAGAAGATTCTGAAGCTCCTTTGAGTACTCGGTCTCCGTTTCTAAAATGTTTTGTAGCACCTGGTGAAACAGAGGTAGGCCAGACAAAATTAAACTGATGTTAACCTACCATTGCAAGACATCAAGCTAAGACAATAAGCTAAAAATTCTTTGCAATATTTCTTTTTTAAAGTCTGGAAACAACAGTATTGTCTTAATTCTCTCTGCTCTCACAAAAATGTCTATTTACACAGAAAAAAAGTAAGAAGACATAATTCACAGAACAAGATATCTACACTTAAAGCAATCATATTCATGCCCAAATATCCTTCGTTTGTCCACAATATGTTGATCATTTTCATATTTGACACATATAAGCATTAACATTCAGCTTGCTTACATGTAAAATATACACCATGACTGAAAATGAGGAATAATATTTTATAAATCATGAGGTGGAATGTTTCATAATCGTTATTTAATATTATAAAAATAAACAGTGTGACTGCAGGCAACATAGCGACAGCTTTTTCAGAACAACTATATAAAAATATCTAGACAAACTGTGCCAAGCTTGCAGGCATACCCAGTGTGTTAGCTCTAGTAGAGCCATGTCAGCAGGACCTAAAGAACGTTATCTCTGGTGTCCTCTGCTAATGAGAACATCATGTACTAAGAATAATCAGAAAAAAAAAACAGACATAAATTTCTCTCTGTCCTTACTTTTTAATCACATCAATAAACAAAAACTGTCAAATAGATTCCCTGTTTGCTGAACAGGAAATAATGAAGAATTCTAAATGTACATATGCTGCTTGATTTCCATTTATTATCTAGTTCAGTACTCACATTAAATAAAGAGATGCCACACTTACTTTCTACAATAACAAGAAGCAGAAATGAATTAAAATGTCAAAGGGGGAAAAAAAAGTCTGAGTCTGACAGAACTAGGGCACTCTTACATAAATGTTCTTCATATCTCTCAGACAAATGAAACTTCACATTCAGAAATGGCCAGTGATCATGTCATCTCCAAAAATGACTCCTCAACAACCAAGATATCTTGAGGTTTTATCGGTTACTGTGTTGCAGATGTAAACATTTAGTCAAATGAAAACATACACCTTTAAAGGTTTGCAAGTTACTGAGCTACAAAATCTCACCAGGTTGTAGTAGGTTTTGCTCAGGGCAGTGGTGTCAAATCCTTTAGGGGGGCTTTTAAGTGTTCCAGATTTGGGGGAAACTTGTTTGTCTGTGACAGAGAGGAAGAAAAAAAAATTCAATGTTACACACACACACACACTAAAGTCCTTGAATGAGAATTAAAGAATTGCATTTTGTTTCTACATAACTGACACTTGCCACAACCTTTGACCTCTCTGACATAGTTGCTTGGAAACCACCCAGTCCTTCCGTTGAGGTTGCCCTCCCACCATCCTCCCTCCTCTGTACGGGTTACGGTGATGATGTCACCCTTGGTGAAGGAGAGCTCATCCTCGTTGGTCTGCTGGAAGTTGAAGCGAGCCTTCACCACCAACTGGCTGTTACTGTTCTCAGTCATATCCTACAACAGGAAATATCACATCATACAGGCAAAATTTGCATGAACTTAGTAATCAGAATGAACACGCACAAACAAAAAAATTAGCCTTTTTTGACCCCTGACCACAAACTGATGTGAGATTACATGTAAATCAATCTCACAATAGGATGAACACTTTTCTGTCACACTAGTGGAAAGCACTCCAAATCCCACATAATCTGGGTGAGTAGAACAACACTAAATATGAACCTGATGGATAACTTTAAAAAAAAAATAAATAAACTGAAATTCTGAATGAACAAGGAACCTGTATGTGCATATGCTTGTTTTTTTTTTTTTTATCCAATTCAACAGTATGCAATTTAGCAAACAGGGGTCACTGTACGTTGCTGCCTTAGTATACAATCATACCCACCAGGCTTCGGAACTGGTTATGAAGGAGTTTGGACGATCGGCCCAGTGAGGTCTGCGAGACCAGAGATTCAAAGGACTTGATGCGATGGGCAGTAGAGTGACGAGTGCATACAGAATCACTGCCAATGCCAATATCTGGTCCGGTGCAAGCAAACAAACAAACAAAAAAAGTGGTCCAGGCAGAGTAAAAACTGCTAAATAAAGTACAATGTACAATTTACCTAACAATGATGGACAGGTTTTGTTTAATATTGATGATGATAACTTAATGTTTAAATACAGAATGTTTTCGGAATGATGGGGAATTTAGCAAATATGAGGAAATGACAATCTGATAATATACTTGCATTTGCTTCAGTAGAGTGTAAAACCCACCTGCAGTCACTTTGTTGAGTGCCACTAATGTGGTGAGAACTTTGCTGAAGTTCTGGCCTTGCAGTAGATCTCCTGCCTCAAATGGCTAAAGAGGCAGAAAAGAGATGAAAAACACAATTAATGTGAGCTATATTCATGTCATTCAAAACTGATCACACTAAGTACATACATACACATCACTCTAATTACATCTCTATATTGGCTATGTTTTAGGAAGTGTGCATTGGGAAGCTCAATTCTGAAAACAGTATGATAAATAACCTAGAACCACTATCAATATACAGTATGTCACACTACATGTCAGGAATGTGAGGTAAATTTCTGACCTGCTCCTTAAATTTATATAGAGTAGATTTCAATTTGACACAATTTCTAATTAATTTTACATAACCTAGAGAACATTAAATAGCAACTACTTTTATATCATCCCACTTGCTACAGTATAATATTACTTATAGAATCACACACACACACACACACACACACACACACACACACACACACACACACACACACACACACACACACACACACACACACACACACACACACACACACACACACACACACACACACACACACACACACACACACACACACACACACACTTTCAGATTTATTCCAAAATCATAAAGTGCCGGATAAATGTAGAAAATAAATATTACACACAATAATTGAGAAAAAAAATCCACTCAATAATTAGGAGAAACTTTATTGATCTTTTTTTCTACTGATAATTATACTCTCAAAAAATATTTTTTAAAACTACATATAAATAATTTTCTCTCAAAGGTATGTTTTAAAAATCTTTGCTGTCCTTAAGGAATATGACCAATACTAAAGTGGGATGGATGGATGAGAAAGTCAGAGCTCCATTCAGGAAGTAGCTGCAAAAGCTGTATGTCACGTCAAAAGCTTGATTGTGCAGTTTGTGCAAAACAAATCAGGAAAGGTTTAATGGGAAATGTGGAGTTTGTCAGTCTCGTCTTCAATCAGCTCACTCTAGCTGATGCATCTGTATCATTGCTTTTACACACACCCTTCTGTCATTCAATGTGGCGTTCTGGACCTGGTAGTACGGATTCAAACGGATCTCGGATCTCCTACCTTATAAAGTTAATGTGATATTTTAAATCTCATGTAATGTTACCTGATGAAGTGGAAAGCAACACCCGGTTTGAGAGGAAGAGCAAAATCATAATACGCCCGAGTGTAAGTTCCACTGACGGTAAAATGCAGGAATCAAATGCACTGTCTACTGATTTCATATCTTCACCAATAAGGGAACTGGATGAAGCAGCAGTGTTACTGTTTCAGTGTATATTTGTTAATAGTGTATGATTCTGCCTGTGTGTGCATGCATTGTTTTTTTACTCTAGTTGCATTAGTTACATTAGAGTAATTAACCTCCTGTCATCAGCCTGATCCATGAATTTACCTTTAAATTGTACTGCGCCAAAACATACAGGAACTGATGTGATGCAGTGCTGCAGAAAGGAGCTGTCATAAGACACTACAATCATAACCAAAGGAACAAGCACATTCATTCTAGCAAGCGGGGTAAATAACAATTCAGCAAATAGTATAGCTGATATGAGAAAAACGATAGTTACTGCAAAGTTACTGCAGTCTGAACAGTTATGAACAAATAATTAATGAATAAATAGCTATGAGCATCAAATTAACCAGTCAGACAGATTATTAGACTCCACCAATACTCTGTATGCACCAGACAACTAAATCAGGGTGTGATACAATCTGGGGTTCAGTCTATATTGGGAACATCTGGACAAAAAAACTAGCATGCAACTGAGTGCTTGCATCACTACAATGAAATTGTTTGAATTGTTCTACACTTTTCCTTTTGACTAAGATATCAGTATAGTGTTAGATATTCTCCAAAAACATTCAAAAAGGACTGTTTTGCAACCTCTGTAAAACAAAAAATATGACTCTACATAAAGAAAACTAAATGTCTCTATAAGCCGAAAGTGTAGTAACTACACAGAAAACTGAAGATCTACATATATACACTTTAGTTTTTCTTCATACACAAGAAGCATAAATCCGTTGAGTTTAATCAGGGGATTTCTCCACAAAGAGTATCTCCATATGCCAAGCTTGTTTCAACAAGCCTGAATAATTTCCATCAATTTTAGTTCCACAAAGAAAGCTAATCTTAAGCCTTGCTCAGTTACTGAGGCAACATATGCATTTGGATAAACCTCCTCTCTAGCAGTATAATTTTGAAGCATTGTCCAGAGCTTGTTTTTTGTTTGCTTTTTTAGCAATTCTACTAGACAGATTGCATAAATGTCATGGTTTCAACATTCTGCTATGTCACCTAGTAAATTTTATTACATTATGTCACATGACGTAGCCTAAAGCTTTATCAAGAATAAAAAAAAAATAAAATCAAAGAAGCAGATTAATATCTAATGTTTAATATTTGGATATAGATATAAAGATTTAAATTTAGCTATAATAGTCACAAGGCCAGAAACAGAACTTGTTCCTTTGAAGAACTTGACAGTGATGTCTCCACCAAGTCTAGTCCTTTCAGATATTTGACCTTGCTGAGGTCTTGACCCTGTTTGGATCAATTATAAAATCTAATCTGTTCATCTTCTGGTTACTATGATAACTTCATATAAATACTACAGACATTCAATTACTCATTCTTGAGACAACGAGAATCTCAGAGAGATGCACAGATGTTCAACCCTAGAATTAATGCAACCAATTTGTAGCAAAGCAATTAAAATATATAAAATGTAAATCATATAAGGAATACAACACAGCAGGCTGTACACAAATAACCAACAATGTAGTGATATGACCTGCAAGTGTGTTGGACGATCTCCTGACAGATCTGCCTTAAACAATATGTAATTTTGTTCATTTTATGATAATTTGAGGATAATGATAAAGATATGCCCGAAAAAATTAATTATAGTATAGAATCTAGCAGACAAACTTGGTAGGTTTGAAGGCAACGGACAATGAGATTGAGATAATATTCCTAGATTATTCAAACCACTGCTAACAGTGTGAACAGACCATGATTGGGGAATCAGTAGCCATGTGGAAATCTTATAGTGAGCCGTGATCGAACACAACAATGATGCAGGCAGAATACGCTAGCTTCTCAAAAACAGCGTTCATCCTGGACAAAGAGGGGCTTGTGTGTATATGACCCAGCTGGCCACGAGCAATGCCAGGACACTGCAACGTGTCAGCACTCTACATGTGTGGAGAATCCTGCAGCATCCCACACAATACACAGTTTTATAATGCACATTTATAGTTCACATGAAAGAAACAAAAGCAGAAAACTGACAGATCATGTGCAGTCATAAACTAATAATCAAAAGCATCTCTATCAAAAGCAAACCGGAAAAAAAATTGTCGTTAAAAAACTCATTAAATATTTACAATCTGCTTTTTTGTCACGACACAGTTAAGAGGTGAGCCAGTGACGGACGAAACCCCCGTCTTCTATATGGGCTGTTTCCAAACCCATCTGGCTTTATAATAAATGCGCATAATTCAGCATGCTGCAATCTGGCCCTTTGTATTCTCACTTAATGAAATATATAAGCGCATATGTTCTATAAACAATGGGGAAAGAGTTTCACCTGGCAAACTATAAGTATAATCCATCACATAAAGTAATGCAATGGACATCTTACATAGTTAAAAAGCTGTCAGTCTAACCACATATGTGTGGAATAAAAATAATTGTGTAATATCTGCAGCAGTGTATAACATTGTTTACTTAGTAACCTGTATGCAGAGCAAAGAACATCTCCTGTTGATGTACTTATTTACTAATAATGTTTACTAACGTCTTTCAAATATTCTATACATAAATAATCCAACAACCAAACGTGTGGTGTTAGTATAGCGACAAAACCAAAATCAGTATGGAAAAAGCCATTTTTCAAGCTGATATCACTCATAAATCTGTGATCTGGCATTATTCATTTTCTGTAGTTCTTTTATAACTAAAATCACAGTCATAAATGATGAGATTTACAAGTAGGTAACAAAATTGCTTTCTGAGCATGAATCATCCCAGCAAGCACAAAGCATCACATGAATGAACACTGCACGACTATCCATCTTTCATCAGTATGTTGTATGAATGTATGGAAAGTTTCATTTGTAAATTTCTTAATTAGTGAAGCTTTTTCATAGCAGCCAAGCAATTTATTTGGCGCTCAGTTCATAGCTGTGCCTCCTACTGTTAAACTCCGTCCACAAGACTCCTTTGTTGATTGTTTTTCTACACACCGCTATTTATTATTATTATTATTAACCATAACGTTTGCCGTTTCAGCACCAAAACCTCCCTGACCGTTAAGCCGAAATGGAGCTGTTATTGTGTCCCTTAATCAACTCACCTCGACACGGAACGCAGCACAGCCTTTCAGAAACTCCTTTATGTTGCTCAGACACTCGCTGTCGTTTTTGGGCTCCAGAAAAACCTGGAGAAAGAAGAAAAGAACAAGGAGAGAGAGCCAGGAGTGCGACTTTCTCCCTCTTCAGCTGGTGGAGATCTGGAGCGAAGCGCACATTCAATAGTCTGTTCCTCATGAGTGTCCAGGGAAGAGCGTACAAATTATAGCGTCATAATCTCAAATAAATGCCTACTCTAGGAAGTGAGGACAGATATCCGGAAATGACGCTATAGTTTGGAGTCAGGACGCATACATTGTTTATCGGGCGCGCAAAACAAAACGAGTGCATTGATCCAGTCTGGTTTAGAAGCCTCATGACATTATGTTGAGACATGTTTATTTTCAGACTTCATACAGGGAGAAAAAACTAATAAAATATGTTGTAGGAATGGTTTTATGGCGTTTATAGTATAGATAACGTGTTAGTGTTTTATCAGTCAAGTTTCTTAAATGAAGTTATGCATGAATTTTGTCATGATTAAAAGTGTATCAAGAAACAATCTATAATGTTATACATTGGATATATTCCAGCTATAATTATAACATAAATGAATGTAAAACATTAAAATAAAAAAAAAATACTTTCTTGCCCCTTAACTCTTAACTAATACTATAAAATGTGCAATAATTATATTCAGTGCCGCGGTGGGTTTCCTCATCCTTTCCACCCTTTGTTATAACTTATATTTGATTATTTCCTTATAGTATTTTTTCTTATTTTATTTATCACCGTTAACCTCTTTAAACTGCTGTCCCATTTCCCATTGTATGTTTCATAAAAGAGCTCACAAGCGCCCTCTATGCGCAATTATTACGCCCTTAATCCGAGTCCACATCAACGGTCTCTAAAAAAAGTGGTCTCTGATTATTTGCAAGGACCCAGTCGTGGTGTGTTGAGAGTGAAAGCTAGACAAGCCACATGCATGAAAGTTAAAGTCAACAGTGGCAAAAATAATCATAATAATACTGAAAGAGTAATGGGCCACAATCTTACCAATGAAGTTTGTTCACTCTTAGACAGAGGTGTAACCCAACAATTTAAACCAATGTCTCCTACTCAGCATGCTTTTGTGCTCAGAAGAAGGGCTACAATGTCTAACAATGCTAGATTTAAGTTTGATGAACTGTTTTAAAGACCTTCCCTATACCATAAGGTTATCATGTAATTCATGATACAGGACTGGTTCACCTTGGTGGTTTGCAGAATGAATGCAATTGTTTCCATGAGAGGTTCTACGGTGTCTCCAAGTGTAAGTCCTCACTGATATTGTTATGACAGTCAGTTATTAGCATTATGATGGCAGATGGTTAGCTGTTCTGAGGGCAGCTCATATACTGGAGGTGTACGAAAGCTCAGATGAGTGGCATCTGCTTTTAATAAGAAACCCCAAAGGTCCATATTGAAGGTACACGTGCAAGATGTCAGTCAACATCACACACAGTCACTCTACAAAACACACCAGTGGACTGGAACAGAAAATATGCCATATCCTGTCCGATATCAAGCCGACATTTCAGATTCTAACAGTTTTAATAGGCAATAACTGAGTCAACTACTGAATGATTTTTACCAGCATTTTCATTTTGCCTGAATAAATGGCTCATTCTACCATACTAATAATGTGTTTTATCATTATTTTTCATTATAACTGACAAAATCAGTGACTTAATAAAAAAATGTATGCATACCTGTAGGCAATTGATGCTGTCAGACAAAAAAGATTAAATCTACATCCCTTAAAGTGTTCTTTGGTTGTCAATTGGGAATATTTAAAGGTTTTATGTAGAACAACAATGAACAACATTTCAGATGGGCTCCAAGTGGAACCCTTATCAAGTGGAACCTAACAACCTTTATCTAGCAGTTATTTTTTTTCTTTAAAGCTTAGATAATTTGCCAAATAGAGGACCAATGAATCTGACTGTCCCCGTGCAGGGCTTTGTCTAAATTTTAGTGTAAAGTACAGCAGTGGGCTTTATGAAATATTAACAAGGTGTCAGTTTCTTATAATGTGCACAGATATCACCTTCAAAATACTTAAAATTGCACAGAGTATTTTAATAGTCCACCTGTGACATTTACATTTATGTTTATAGCATTTAGCATTAAATTGGTGTTGATCTGCTTTTGGTAGGTTGTTATTAAATGTTTAATGACAGTAAATACACATATAGTCCAGCTCTTATTTTATTGTGAAATTGCAATCCATGACAGTTTTTTTTTTATAAATGTGGAATAGTGCTGAATGTCTTTTCATAAATAAAATGTGATCATATAGCCTATATATTCTAGATTGCCTTTTATACCTTTCACAGATGACCTAGGGCGAAGTCAATACAGGCCTGTTTCTCTCCAGAAGAGACTAATATAAGGGTAAACACGCAGGCCTGCACAATACGATTTTAACACAATTTGCGCAGGTTCTATCCGTGCGCAGCATTCGGTCATATCTGGTGCTGAATATTAAATATTTGATGTATTAAAAGTATTGCGTTTATCCCCGGTTTAATGGTTTAATATCATAGGCGCCTGCTGGAAATAGGCTGTATCGTGTTGTAAAATAAAACACAATGTGATTGATCTTTTATAGCGGGCATCACGGCGCTTACTTGTTCGGTTGTACAGGGGCGCAGACGCTCGATCAGCCTGCAGAGCACGACGCCGTCCTTCAGCGCGCACTGCAGAAACGCGGCCGGATCCGACACGCTCTTCTTTGGCGACTCCATAACACCGAGCGTTATGAGCCATGTAACCGTTTGTTCTGCCGGATTCATGGTCAAATCCTGCGAATACCCTTGTTCCCAGACGTTAGTATAAAGGGAAAACAATTAAAGGAGCGGTTATAGGCCGGCCGTTGAATTAAGCACCACCATTTTCCGTGCAGCCGCGAATGTTGCGCATCGCGTAGTCTGTCCCTGCCTCTGTCCTTCTGAGCTCTGTAAAGCTTTTCTAAATGTCATTAAACGTCGTGGCTGTCAAAACGCCTTCACCAGGCACACAAAACCCTCCACCTGCCTCGTCTGCGACTTCACCTTCTGGCAAATGACATCACTAACGGCCGTGTGTGCGTGTGTGTGTGCGTGTGTGTGTGAGCGCACCTATTTGCATGTTCACAGAGTCGGATTTACATTATATGTACATGGGCATGACAAAAACATCCGGGTTTTATTGTACGGTAGGTCTAGGATATCCCATAAAGGGTCTGATGAATAAAAAACGATTAGTCTATTGCCTACAATATGCAATAATATTCCGCATCTAGTGTGCACGGCGTTGAGCAAAATATACTATAGGCTCCATTTCTTTCTTCTTATAGCTATTTCTTCAGGTTACCTGACGGAGGCGCTATTTAACCTTCAATATCAGCTTGAGTGCATGCAGGCATACAGAAGATACCATCTTTAAAAAATAATTTCCATATCTCAAATTCATTAAAGCTGAACAATATCGCCATAACAATAAAGGGACTGTTTGAACTTGTATAGTTTTTGTTACAGTCTGTGAAAATGTAAATCCTGAGAAATCAAGAGGTTTTATTAATATTTATGAATACCCATCACTAATCACTGTTTAGGCCCTTGTGAATTCATGATTTATTGTTGGCATATTGTTGGCATTTTCTCTGTTTCCATTTCCGGTAGTCCATCAGACAATGATTATTTTAGCTGATTTATTCTATCCAGCTGATGGAGATTCAAATCTGAAAGTCACTTTTATTGGAATCTGTGGTAAAAGCAGACCAGAAACTCTATCTATGACACACTTTTAATGTCCATGCTCCATGGCATCACCTAACCAGATACCTGGAGGAATCTAAATTCCCATTGGGTCACCATGGATACTGGTAGAGGTTCAGGACTCTCAGGGGTGTTAGGTTAAGAGAGCCTGCACTCCTGTGGATGGAAGTGCAGAGTAGCAGGTATTAACAGGCATACAATGGGAATAATCATAATCCCCTAGGTCAATCAGCAGGAGTAGTAACCAAGGAAGCTCCTGCCAAGACTTCCTCCTACAATATTCCCTACATGATCGCTTTCAAATTCAATGTTTACCTTTGCTTCTAACATCATATTTGACTCCTCTTTAAGTCTCCCTCTTTAAGCTCATTTATTAAACTTTTAACTGCCTTATGATTCATCTGAATGTAATATTAGCATGTTTCAATGATGAATGCTGGAATGTACTTTGGTTATATACAAGAATCTTTATCTCTGCAGTGAGTGAAAGAGAGAGAAAGAGAGAGAGAGAGAGAGAGAGAGATAAAGAGAGAGAGAGAGTATGTAAGACACTATGAGGTTTGTGAAATCATTGTTATTGATTTTTATTACTTCTTTATAGATGAGTTCCTCTATTGATTTATAATGTTTTTGATTTATGCATGTATCACACTCCTTCACCCTCATGTGTATGAGATGTAATAATGCCATAACTCAAGATATCATGTTAAGATTTGATATATGAACAAACCATTAGGCATCATTAATCGCAAAGCCTTTGCTAACACACTGTCTCTAGTGCACCATGTAAATCCACTTTGCATTCAAATGAGCTTCTGTTTTCAACTCTCATATCTAAAATGTTTCCCTTCTTTTTGCCTCTATCTCTTTCTTGCTCTCCCTCTCTCTCTGTCTTTCTCAATCATTGTTCTCTCTTAAGCTCTCTATTTCTACTTCTTGTATTCTCTATACACTGTTATGCACTCTCGCTCTCTGTCTTTCTATTACCCAATACCCACAGATGCAGATTCTTAGTTTCAGTCATTATTTTTCTGTCCAGGTGTGTCTCTTTTCTTTGACCTCTAAGGTCACAAGTTGCACATGCTCTATCTGAATTGTGAAACCATGACAAAGAGAGGGGAGTGAAGAATAGAAACACAGCTGCACAAATGGGTTAATGCTTGGCTTTAAAAAAAATCACTTAGTAACTGTGTACTGCAGATGAGCTCTATCAGTCTCTAACACATTACCACAGTAAAAATAGTAATTCTGATGTTTCTCACTCACTCACTCATTTTCTACCGCTTATCCGATCTACCTCGGGTCACGGGGAGCCTGTGCCTATCTCAGGCGTCATCGGGCATCAAGGCAGGATACACCCTGGACGGAGTGCCAACCCATCGCAGGGCACACACACTCTCATTCACTCACGCAATCACACACTACAGACAATTTTCCAGAGATGCCAATCAACCTACCATGCATGTCTTTGGACCGAGGGAGGAAACCGGAGTACCCGGAGGAAACCCCCAAGGCACGCGGAGAACATGCAAACTCCACACACACAAGGTGGAGGCGGGAATCTAACCCCCAACCCTGGAGGTGTGAGGCGAATGTGCTAACCACTAAGCCACCGTGCCTCCCAATTCTGATATTTAATTGAGTGTATTTAAATGTCACTACTCTTAACAGTTTTAAAGTGAAACAGTATAAATTGCATTACCTGGGCACCCAAGTAATAGAATTATGATGATCAAAGCTAGCAACACATTTGAGCAGACATATAGCAAATGTATAAAGCAAAAGAGAAGCTTGGGGGTAGCACTGTGTCTGTTGACATTAATGTGAACCTTAAAGCAAAGTGTGATCCAGTTTTGTCTTATTGCTTCGGAGAACAATCATTACAAAAACAAGGGCATGCATAATATCCATAATATCAATGTTAAATGCTCCACATTTTATTCCTCCTTATTCTGGTTACTTTTCTTATTAATTTAAGATGTGCATGTCGTACTGATATCAGGCAACAACCATCCAGATAATGTGAGAACTGTAAGTCCATTTTCATGTAGGTGAAATTACAAGTAACACATGCAAGTCCAGGTTACTTAGGATGCTCAGTTTCAAGCATTTATCCAGGAATCTGTTTTGTGAATCCATTTAAATGTCTACACTAACAAGTACAACCAAGGGACCTTATTAAGGTGTGTGGTCGTTTAGTAAAAAAGGCTCCTTGAGACATATTTCTAGGAGACAAGAAAGACTAAAAATATCTTCCAGGGATCATTTAAAGAATGTAGGTTTACAGTGCAAACTGCTAAAACACGCCTTCTAATAGATCTTTCCGTACACCATGGTGACTGTTCACACTCAGACCCGTTACAGCTGTGACACAGCCGCTGCACAGGGACTCAGTGGAGTGTATCTGTGGCCCTGCCCACGCGCTCCCCGGGCTCCTAGTGTGTGTGTGTGTGTGTGTGTGTGTGTGTGTGTGGCGTGCGTGCGTGCGCCCGCGTGACCCGCTAACTCTGTTTACAGCGTCGAAGCGAAGCGCACAAACACCGTGATGGATTACTGAAAGGACTAAAAAAGCAGCATGTCTTCTGTGTTTTTTTTTTTTTTTAAAAAGAGGAAATAAGTAGGAATTTTTTGCATGCTTCAGTACTCATCACATGTAAGCGAGAAGTTTTAATTCATTCTCTTTTTTTGCTGTTTTTGTTGTTGTTTATGTCCTAGAATATTTCCTATTTTAGAATATTTCATTAGTTGTTTTTTTTACTGAATCAGCTTTAAAATCATATTTCATCCAGAGCATAAAAGCTTTTAGACATCTAAGTTGTTGCCTCATTACAGATTGCACCACGTTAGTATTAATGTTCAGTGGTGTTTTGTATGTGTTGGGACAGTACCGGTGTTGGAATAGCAGTGTTTACCGCAGTTTTGTCAGTTGAAGACGTTTTCCGGTTGAAGGTGCGCTGAACGCAGTTCTTGTGTTTTCGGTTTTGCTCTGTGGCAGCGCGCGCAGACGATTAGGTGAAGTTTGAGATATTCAAATGTAAACATTCAAACTGATACTTCCTCTGCTATGTCACTGCAGAGCTGGTGCACTCCGTCAACCAAATCTCTCTGCGTCCCAGTATGGCTCTCAAGCTGTCTCTGTGCCCCGTTTGGAGAGGCCGGTGAAGCGCCGAGTAGGTTTTGGAATCGTAGGGCACTTAACGTGTAGAGTTTCCACAGACTGATGTCGGGAACTGGATATGCAAACACATCAGCACCTGCTTGGAGGAAGAAGAGTTAGAAGCATCGTGGAAAGTTGGTTCATCACAGAGCAGATCTGTTTGCATGAGTAAGTGATCAAATCACCAACATCAGTGAAACGCATAAGTGGGCTATGTCTCTCTCTCTCTCTCTCTCTCTCTCTCTCTCTCTCTCTCTCTTTCTCTCTCTCTCTGTACAGTCTTCTACTCACAGCAGATGAGTCATTCTGGCAGACAGGAAAACATGTAGAGAGGTGGATAAAGGCAGCTGTTGGGTGTGTTGGGAGACAGTAGATTGAAAGGAGTGTGTGGTACTTATGTGTGATGAGATGAAAGGACATGGGATACTTCATACTTGGTTTAACTTCATTTAGCTTATCATGCTAATCATCGGGAGAAAGAGAGAAAGAGAGCGAGACTTGTTTTTATGTGTCACACTATAAGTAGGCCTACACATTGTCTAAAAAAATGATTCACCGGTTAGTTATTTAGTGTGTTAATGATAGGCACACAGCCTAGCCTCATGCTACTGTTCATGCACTTGTTAATGTTTATTTTTATTTTCAACACCTACTACGAAGAGAATAACAACACATAGCCTTTATTCTTAACTACTCCTCAAGTAATTTCTACCAATATAGGGGACACTTGTAGTGGTATCTTGGACCACTCCTCCATGATCATTGCAAAACATGGATTTTTAGATGCTCTCAGTAAGGACTTCTTTCCTACACCATTTACAAATAAATTGTTGTTAGAAATTCAGTTGTGCAATTCTTTTTATTCATTTGGTGTGGGTGGTCCAATCCCTAGCAAACTCCAACATATGTTAAACTCTGTCATGACCCTTCATTCTTATTTCTTTCTTATAACTATTATACAGATCAACATCTATCTGTTTTTTTTGTGCTGAGAATTCTTAGTTTTTTCCCCCATGCAACTGGATGACAGAGGGATTATAAATGTGTATAGCTTCAAAGTTTTACCCCATCCCTGAAATTGTCTCTATCTCAACTAGAACAGTCTACACAGGAGTCCATCCTGAAGCCCCACCCTCAGCATGCTTCCCAGGGCTCACCTATGTGTGACCTGCTAGTGCTGTTTAACATTGAAAGGTAACTGCCAGGAATAATAGTTACAGCAAGTGCAAGATGATGAGTTGGAGATGACCGCGACAGCTGTGCTTAGACTTGGAACTTGGAGGTCATTTCAATGGGAAGGAATGCAATACATTAATGTCTTTCACTGGTTTTAGACGGGAAAGTAAACAGCACTATACTAATAATTAGGGTTTTTTAAACTATCAAATATGTTTAAATATATATATATATATTGTTAAATCATATCATACCACTCCAAAATACTTTTAACTACAGAAGCTACTGCCATTTCTTCAGTCATGTTTGTTTAGAACTTAATGTTGCACAAGGGCTTGTGGGAGTTGAGTGGGAGAGGAAAACATCAAGTTTCCAAATGATAATTACAATGTAATATAAGTTCATTCTAACTACAGACACATGCATACTGAGTACAATATAGTAAGCAGTAAAACTTAAATGATTGAGTGCTGACAATGAACCCATATTATTGCTGTAGTAAACATGTTTTATGAAACTTTTAAGACTTTGTGAATCGTAAATTACTACAACTCTTACTTATAGGGTAGTTGCTAGTGCAATTTGAATTCTTTATAGGCAGTCTCAGTAAAACAGGCAGGACATTGAAGAGGCTTATAGAGAAAGCATTTGCATTAAAAATACCTAAGATTGATATTTAGAGTGTGAGTATTGCACTTCTGACCAAGATAAAATGGTTACTTCAATTATTTTAAGTTAATGGACTTTTTGTTAGACACTTCTAACAGTCTCTTTTGTCTAGGTGACCAAAAAAGTGTCTGTCTTGTAGAATACTAAATGTAGTAACTTGTTAGTTGTACTACGGTACAGTATCTAGCAGCCAAAGATACTTTTAAATTTATTTATTTATTTATTTATTTTTAAAGAGTTCATATCTCATCATAGCTTGAGTCTGTAGTGAAAACTACGAGGCCCTTGCTAGTGAGGGAAAAATAAAATCTAGCTATTAGTTAACATAAATTACATGAATAAAATCTAAGATCGTAAAGGGACTACTGTGAAAACTGTATTCTACACCAAATGAGAGAGGCATGTTTGCATACTGACTGTGATTGGCCCATGACTGCAATCAGCATGCAATGGAAGCAAGATACAGGCCACATCCCAAACTGCATCACTCTTTATTTTAAGTAACTACTCAAATTTGGAACACCAACTGTCTATAAAACATTCATTTAAAATACAACTTTGACCATACTTCTTCAATCACTGAGCTTGATATTATCTAGCTAAGTTACCAGAAAAAGCCTCAGCTACTATTGATAAACCTGGAGCCTGCTTATAAATATTTATGACAATTTGTTAGTCTCACTAAAAACAGACTGGGAATTTGAGAAGTGCATAAAGAGAACTATTAATTTAAAAATAAATAAATAAATAAATAAATAAATAAATAAGCATGATATTTAATGCACCCTGTGATGGAATAGCATCCCATTCAGCATGTGTCTCTGCTTTGTGCAGTGTTTCTTGGATAGGCTCCAATTTTGTCCCTGCAAACCAGGATGAAGCAGTTATTGAAGAGTAATGAGAAGAGATATGAATGAATGAATGAATGAATGAAAGAATGAATGAACAAACGAACGAATGAATGAATGAAATAATGATATTCAAAGTGAAAATCAACTGACATATATACATAGTTTATTCTTCTAAGTAGATGGTAATATACTTCATGGCATGGTAATATATTTTAAAAGCTGGTTTTGCTGATGATTGCCTTTGCTAATTCTATATTTGAATTAAAGTGATGTCCTTCTTGAATTATATGCCATGAGCTTAATTGTGTTAAGCTTAAATTTGATGTACACTGTACACTCCACTTGCTGTAATCTCATAGCATTCTGTAGCATATGAAAGGCTAAATATGTGTGTTAGAATGCATGAGTGCTGCAATTTTAGTTCTTGCTGTGGTTGTTCATTGTGGTTCTTGCACTCAGCTGCAGCCCACCAGCACTCACCTGCATGCAGTCACACTATCTACTGTTTAGCTATGTGTGAGAGAGTTTGTGGGTTATTCTGTATTTTTAGTTTATGAATGTTTCTAAATTAGGCTTATTTCCTTAATCACGTTAGGGAACATCATTCTCTCTCCACACAAGATTCTCATAGTGCTAGAGTTTGATTAAAAAGAACGTTTCTCAATGGCATATGTGTAGGCAGGTGTAGTTTCCTATTCCACAACATTAACTGTCTCTACTCAGCTTTGATGTGTAAATCTGTCTCCAGAACGGCAAGTTCAAATTAAACTGGAAGATGAACAAAACCATGGGTGATTTTTGTGTAAACAGTCATACTTCATAAATACAGCACATAGGAGCAGCCTCACCTGGGAAGCCTTGTTGTTAGAACAGAGGGACAAGCCGGTCCTTAGTGACTGAGAGAGAGCAGAGAGATACAACAATGCCAGAGGACAAGTGGAAAGAGGAAAGCTTGTACTCCACTGGGAGGAGTGTGTTTGTGTGAAAGATGCTTTGAACAAAAGCTAGCAAAGGTAGGTGGAAATGAGTTGTCTTAACTGGGATCAATATTAAGTTTTCCATTTAATTGAGGAGTGTCCTTGGCAAGTGGTTTTCTTTTAAAGGAATATCACATAGCTGGATTTAACGAGCATTAGGATACTCTCTGTGACTAACGTCAGTATTTAGAAAGGTGGATACACATCTGGATACACATCTGTATCCTTTCTTGGTAAATACAACAACTCTAACCTGCTGCTTGTCATAGTAAGTGTTTCTACTGTTAGATGTCAAGTATGTGACACAGATAGGATTCTATACTGTTCTATCCTAATGTCTGCACTATCACACATCCTAATCTGTTCCTCTGACAAGCTACCACTGTCAAAGAAGATAAAGCTTGACCTTTTCTCCAAACTACTTCCTGTACACACACACACACACACACACATACACACACAGAGCATTGCATAATATATGCGAGAAACAGATGATGCAATACACAGTTTTGAGCTATATTTGCTCAAAACTGAGACAGACATTCTGATTTTTAACAACGCACAGAAACATTCTTATGCTGCACAACTTATTTAGCAAGTGAAGATATCCTGAATAAAAAAAGGTGTTCCTTCCCATTAAAAAATTATTATTTAACAATAATAATACTGTATATCAATAATAATATTTCTAGAAACGTGTACACATTTCAAAATTAAAATGGTCTTGAAGCTAATGTTGCTTCTTTCTAGTTATAAACACTTAGAATAAGTTTATCTGCCAATAAGCTTCTAAAAAAACTTAAGACATCTTACCAATCTTATTATTTCATTGCTAATAGATTGTTTACATGGAGATGTGATTGACACCATTTAATATACATAAAGCCACGTAGTGTATCAAAATGACAGATTTCTTGTAGTTGTTTTTTTTATTTGTGGCTGTGAATGCTCTGTTGTATTTGCTGTTAATTTTTGATAACGCCTGTGTTTCCTGAGTCTTAGAGGAACTAGTACATAGGCAGGATAACAAAAGAGAGAGTACTTCTTCAACTTGTACGATCTGTTGCTCTATATCCATAAAAATTGTATGTGTATCAGTTGTTTATATACAGTAACAAGAAGCTTTTTTGTTGGGAATCACTTCATTGCCACTCTGTATCTGTGACTGCTTAATGCTGCAAATGAAATTGAACCAGAAGTAGGTGTGTTATTACTGTACATTTTTGTTATTTAAATATTGCGGAATATTATGTGTCCTTGTCATATCTGAATTGTTATCTGTTCAATCAAATTATGAATCAATATTCCTTACATAACAACAAAGATATATGTGCTAAAAAAATTTTTACAACCCTTCTTTCCTTATATGAGGACAGTTCCAATCACCAACACCCTGCTCAAACTGATAAAATGCCCTGGATTGTACAGTAGTTTAAACAACCTGGTATGGCCTCTAGTGGCCAACAATCATAATGACAATGTGTAAATGAACCAGAGTCGAGATATAACAGAAAACTGAAACAGAAACCTAAAATGTCAGTAGGCCATGTCTGTCACCTCAGACAGCAAAACTCTTGCATTTCCACTCTGCATGTATTTCACACAGAGTCTTTAAATCTATCTGACCTCTCCCACTTAACTTTTGACCTCTTCTCTCCCCCATCAGGACATGACCCATTCCTGGCCTTCCCAGCAGCCCCCAGGTGGAGGGGGGACAGAACGTTTCCTGTACTCAAATTCAAAAGTGAGTATAAGTGATATTATCACATACCTTGCCTAGGGGGATCCACACCTTCTTTCCTGACAGCATGGTGTTTGTGTAACTACCTAGTAAGCTAATTGTATGTTTTATCTGCTTGCTGCAGGACGGAAAACGCAACAGCACTCAGCAAAAGCAAGGTAATGCTTCATGTAGCTACTATTTATTGTATGCCTGAATTTTTTTTTATGGGTGTGTATTAATGTAGATTAATGAAATGGACAAGCTTTAACAGTTTTTTTGTTGTTGTTATGCACTTGCATGTTCATATGCTTTACTTTTCTCATACAGTCTTTTGTTCTCTTTCTCAGTAAGGAATGATGCACCTATAAGGATGCCACGTGTGGCCCCTCACAAGTCGTAAGTGGGACACATGACACCTATTCTGGCAGTGTATCCACACACTAGCACTAAATGTCTGGATTGCCTCTGACTATTATTTAGTGCACACACACATTTATGTATGTATTAGAACAGCCCAGAGCCTTAACCACTTGAGCCTACCATCGCTATATTTAGGATATACAGTATTACTATCTATTAGAGGACCTTCTTATTACCACCTAATTAAATCTATGCTTCCAAACCTAAATTAAACCTCAGTAAAACTTTCCCTGCTGCTTTGGTTACTGCCAAGATACCAAGATATAAAAACATGCCCCCACCCATTCTCACTTGGTGGATTAACTGGTCTGTGTGGATTTCTAATAGACTGGCAGTTGTATTCTGAATGGATTAAAATATATAGTCATAATACATAAAATACAGCCTTATAGACAGATGGGAAGGGAAAGAGGCAGCTTGAGACCAGGTTGAGTTCATTTGGAAGGTTAAAGTATGTTGGAATGTGGTAGCTTAGTGATTAAGGTGTTGGTTTACCAATTGGAAGGTTGTGAGTTTGATTCCCATGTCCACCAGTCTGCCACTGCTGGGCCCCTTAAGCAAGGCCAGCACAAGTTGCTCTGAATAAGGGCATCTGCCTAATGCTGGAAATATAAATGTATGCTTTATCCTCCCCAGCTCTGACAGGCTTCATCAAGTACATAAACCTCATGGAGTTATTAAAGAAGAGATTATCATAAGCAGAATGATCCTACTGTACTTACACACAACAACCAATCCACAATGCCAATTAAAGTCTGAAGGGAGTGTTTTTGTGTGTGTTTTGGGATGGTACTCAACATCCACGCTCTAAGGTTATAATTGTTCTTTTTCATGCTTTTTCATGCTGGTTAACACACACACACACACACACCCAGGTACAGATTCTTGTCTAACCACTTGTTATTTTGCCTTTTCAGCATGCTTGCTGATGACCTGAAACTCAGTAGTGATGAGGATGACAGTGATAAGGTATGGGTGCTTTTCAGAAGCCTCTAGAACATATTAGTTGAGTTGTGTTTATGTATCTGTGGGCCAATATGTATCCATTGGTGCTCTGGAGTGACAATTGCCTCACTTTTCATTGCTGTTTTCTTATGCAACAACATGCACACAGGCAAATACAGAGTTATCATTTTTTAGGAGAACCTTTCAGCAGTCCAGTTGTTTATTTATTTATTTATTTATTTATTTATTTATTTATTGTTGCATAAAAATGGTAGAAATAGACGTACTGACTTTTGATCATATCCAATATAAATTTCTTAAGCAAATGGACACTCACACAAAAAATATGAGTTGATGACAAAAAATAAGAATGATGTAACAGCCACTTTCCTCACTTTAATTGTAGAAAATTTTCTTAACTGGTAGAAAATTAACTGGAGTCACAATACCAAGTTACATTTGTTCCAGTTTATGCTGGTTTTGCTTTTGACTGTGCAGTGGCTCAGTGTCTGGCCAAGTAATGTGGCATTAATACTTTCTCTTTTTTAGTGCATGATTACAAATTAGTTGTTCCAATTATTACTTGATGAGCAAGTGTAATAGAAAAAAATAAATAAGTTAGAAGAGTGAGTGTGTCTGTTTTCCCTCAACATGTACAGGGTCAATAACAGTTCAGATGCAGTAATTTTATGAACTGTCTGTGAGACACAAATAGTGTCCTTTGGGTGGACATGCATAAGATCTGACTCAAATGCACTTTGACACGCATGTTTAACTCTTTTCCTTGAACTAGTTCTTGGGGAGTGGCTTTGACTTCCTCTCATTTTTTATTTAAGACTGCTTTCAGCTTGTAACAACATGGATAATTATTTTTAAAGCAGAGTTATTAACTCCAGTTGTTCTGGGGTGTGGAAGACCCAGTGTGTGTGTGTGTGTACACCAGGTGGGGGTGAAGGCTTTAGGGTTATTTTATAATAATTAGACAAGTTTGTGTTAGAATAGTTGTGTGTACGCCTTTAAGCTTTGGACTCTTCACATATGAGTCATAACATCTTGAATCATTGTCATATTATGCTCCAAGTTGTGACCTTTCTATTAGTTGACCTTTTGTTGATCCTAATGTGCTATGATTAATGTTATGTTGGCTCAGGGCTTAGGAAAATGTGAAGTAAAATATTTCAATTTTTTTAAATATATTTTTAAGGGACCTCACCAAATTGATTCATGGACTGAAAATCACAAGTAAGTGTTCATGTATTCTGTTCTTGTGTATTTAAACTTGGATGTTAAGTACAATTTTAATTATAGTATATAATCTTTATTCTTAAGTCCAATCTAATATGACGAATCATTCACTCTGAATGTGCATAGCACAGTTCGCATAGATTTTAAAAACCCAGCATGTTTGTTTGTGAATACTTGAATACATTTTCATAAACCTGATATGCATAATGGTTCATTACTCATGCCTGTGTATATGTGTATGTGGGTGTTGAATAACAGTCTGTCAGGGCAGCACACACACACACATGGCAGGAGGGCAAGACATTCCAGCTCGGGCTCCTCAGGATCTGATTCCTCTAGTGAGTCTGGCAGCAGTAGCCAGCGGTCACGCAGCCCAAGCCCAGAAGCACAGACTCAACCTGAGATCCCCAGCCAGCCCCTGCCTCTTACCTTCAGCAAAGAGGTACTTTTACAATTTTGTTTTTTTCTTCCTTTGTCTTCTCTGTTTGTTCTGTGGACTGACCAGCAAAAGTTATTTTGTGTTGGAAGAATAGATGGTGGTGAGTGGAGGAGGAAGAACTTGGAGAAGTGAGTAGGGTATGAGGAATGTGAGTAAGGGGGGTGAGGGGCTGCAGGCCGCTGAGAATTTCGAGTTTCAGTGTCATGTCAAAATGTGGAGTCTTCTTGGGCTAAATAGGTGCAGAATACAGGAAAAATCCCAATTGTATTGGATAAATGAATTGTGTTAAGTAATGGATTGGAGAGTAGAAAAGGTGATTAAAGTGATCATAATTTCTGTCAGGTGAGTAAAGTCTGTTAGCATTTGTCACTCAAAGCCAAAGTGTATCGTTGTACGGTTCAGGTCATTATTTTGCAATGAGGGAGAGTTAATTGTCAGAGGGGGTGGGGAAGACAGAAGGGTCTGCTACCCTGCATGCTCCAGGAACAGAGACCTGCACCAGTGTATGAATGAAAGTGCCTGTGTGACATAGCTACATGCTCAACATGCTGTATACGGGAGCCCTTGGTGCAGAGAGGAGGGGACGCCATGTGTTTTTCATCTATATGCAGCTATAGAGTGTCTCTGAGGAGGAAAACTTGGAAACAACGTGCAGTTCCAGGTAGAGGGTAGTTGGAGAGGACGGGTGGGGGAGAGAGGGCACAAGAGATGTAGTGTCTTCTCTGGAAAAAGAGCGAGGGATAAGGAAGGGGGGATGTTTGAGTAGAGCAGTGGATGTTTAAATTAGCTCAGGTCAGCCACCAAAGGAAAGCAGGGAAAGTAGACTGCCCTCATTCCTATGTATGACTGCAAGTGAGTATTGTCCCATTATACACATTTAGAGTAATTGCTATTTTATTGTTCACACAGTTTTAGATCAAATATTACGGATATCATTTTATTTGTTGTTATAAAAGTGAGCTTTGTCTTTTTGTGTATGGAAAAAATGAATTTCATGTTCAAATGTTTGTAGGATAAAGTCTTTTTTAAATAATGCTTATTCAATGTCTTGGTACTTAAATGGTAAGGTAAGGAATAGATGGATGATGTTTATGCCCCATTATCAAGATACTCATGTTCTCTTTCTGTCTCTTTCCCTGTATATCTGGTATCAGCTGTTTTCTTCAGATCCATTTCTATCAATAAGTTTAAAGTTTCTGTTTTGACTCAGAGCTCTCTTTAAACCTCTCTCTCAGGTCACTGAGTCCATGCTCTTGTGTCAACAGTTTCATTTTAGACCATTCCTGTCACTCGCATTGTGCCAAACAATTTGCCCCTTAACAAATGTACAATTGTACTGTGGTTATGTTTTTCTGAAACGTTTCATGCAGCATCAGTCGGATGTGACATTACTAAACTAAATCAACTATCAAAATACCTTAAGGATATTTTATCATCATTTCAACAACATCATTTCAGTGTCATTTTGTTATAACAATTAAATTTTAAGATTTAAAGTATGATTTTATATTCAAACTAGTATTTATACTCTTGTTGTTTTGTGAACTGAATGTTTGTCTTGATTTGTTTTCAGAATAAAGGTTCATCCCTGACACACTGGCAGCTGGACAAGTGGCTTGAGAAAGTACATAAAACTCAACAGTCAGATCACGACCCAGGAGGTCACAGCTCTGGTGCAGGCTTCGATTCTGAAAGAGGACCATCTCCAGGAAGATACTGGGACAGAGATTCAGGCCTTGGAACAAGAGGAAGCTACAGCCCAAGCCAGAGCCCTGTCCCCAGCCCTAAGTTTGACTACAGCCCAAGGCATAGTCATCAATCTAGTCCAGGATATAGCCCTTATCCAAGCCCAGGAATTAGCCCTGTGCCAAGTCCAGTGCCCAGTGTTTGTCCAAGCCCAGGAACTAGCCTAAGAATAAGTCGAAGTCCCAGTCCTTTACCTCTTCACCCACCCAAAAGCCCTAGCCCTAACCTCACCTCTGCTCCTGCCTCTCCAAGAATCACTTCTCATTCTCAGGTTCACCTGGAAAGCTCAAGGCTTGCTGCACAGGCTACATTTACTTCCAGTCCTGTGCATCCACCTAAGGTCAGACAATGGTTGCCACCAGACCGTAATGCTCAACGTATTAATGACTCTAGACAGAAAGATTCTAGACAAACTGCCCTTCCACAGCATCATTCCAAACACAACTCAACTCACAAAGAGACTCCACACAAACAAAAATCCCAAAGCAGTGAATCTAGATCAAAATCCCGCACTAGTCCTACTTCAAATCACTCGCAGTCAAGCTCCAGGTCCAACCTCAGCCCCAAAACAAAGGCTAGGCACTTGTCTTCCACTAATTGTAGCACTGAGCGTAGACACAGACCCAGTGATCATAAGAGCAAATTGAGTCACAGTTTAAATTCCAAACCGAAGCCTAGCCCCACACCCAAACCTAAGGCTGTGACTGAGACAAACTCGGTCCAGAGTTCTAGCTCTAGGCCATCACCTTGGTCTGCTCCAGAGATTTCAGCTAGGTCCCACTCAAAACCTCAAAACTCAAGACTTAGCACCAGCACAAAATCAGACACAAAATCCAGAGAGGAAGTTGTACCCAGCACTAGGACTTCTCAGAAGGATCAAAAGCCAAGGGGTCAAGAGCCAGATTTGCATAGCCGAGGTAAGGCCCAGGGAAGAGCCCTGGTCCAAATTACAGAAACTCAAAGTCACAGGAGACTGGCGGAGGAGCAGCTAATAAGGCAACGCTGGGTCCGAAGTTCTGAGGAAGAGGAGGAGGAAGAGGACAGGAGAAAAGCTCAAGGAGAAAGAGAAAAGAAAAGGAGGAGGAGGAAGGAGCACAATGCTGAATGGCAGGCGGTACAGCCCAAGCAGAGACCCCACACCAATAGTCAGCATCAGCTGCGAACTGAATGCAGTGGGCCTGAGCAGGAGGTCAAGAAGTGGAAGAAGAGGAGGAGGAGCAGTGAAGAACACTCCTCCAATCCTGGAGTTGTAGACTCCAACCCTTCTCCTCCATTGTCCCCACCTTCGCCTACTCCTGTTGTCCAGCCCACACGTCGGCCTTTTACCTCTTCTTCCTCTTCTTCCTCCTCTTCCTCCTCCTCATCTTCCTCAGAATCAGACTCTGAGCCTAGTCCGCCCCCAAATGTTGCTAAAGTTCCTGCAGACTCTACATCCAATCAGAGACCTGCACCAAAGCAAAGGCATCAGGAGCAACGTCGACCTTCGGAGTTGAGATCAAATGATGCTTCTCCAGATGAAGGACAACAGCGTTCGGGCAGACACAAACTCTACACACTGGTGCCATTTGGTCGTACAGAGAAATCCACTGCTGTCTCTCATCGAGGACTGAGGAATCTGGTAGTCAAGATAGACCTGTCACTTCTGGCCAGAGTCCCTAACACAAGTGAGGTCCCACGCAGGGGGTCTTCATCTTCATCATCCTCTTCATCTTCTGCGAAAGTTAAAGAAAAGATCTCTATGAGACATCAGTACTACCAAGACCACGGACCTGGAGATGCCAAAAGCAAACGGAAGGTTAGAATAAACGTACATTGAAAAATTAGAATAATACAAAGAAATAAAAGCTATTACCATCTCTTTGACACGTGCCAATGTGTTCATCTAGGCTGAGAATGGAGAGGCTCAAAGGGAAAGTAAGAGAAGCCATGTTCACTCTGAAAAGCTCCCAGTTTCCACACACTCAGCTGACACTGAAAAGAAAGAGGCTCAGTCCAACAGGCAGAATGAGTATGTGTGATAAACAAACACAAATTTTATATAGAAGATGCAATGATGTGCATATCACATGTATAAAAATTCTCAGAACATTTTGTATCATTATTGATTATATTGATTATCAGTAAACTGTAAACGTGATTCGGTAAATGGTGTAATTAAGATTCTTATTGTATTCATTTATTTGACAATTTAGTTGTGTCAAAATCCATTGGAAGAAATCCTAAAAAAGCATATGCCAATACTGAAAACACTGAAAGAAAAAGCTGCCAGCTTACTGTGTATTAAGTTGAACCACACCTGAAGAATTCTTTATTTAAATACACAGCAAACATGTGGATTATATTTACACCAAGAAGCTACTGTCCCCACTCTCTCCTCCATCCGCTTCAAAGATGCAGCATTCAGACCAGCAACATACAATCCCACCAAGAGACAGAGACTCCACCGTGAAAAAATCACAGGTACACAAAGCACTTTGACCCTTGATGGTTTTACTAACCTTGACTAACATCTGGTTGGTGCTTAAGTGGTGTATACTATATATATTATGTATATTATATATATATGTATTTTACTAAATAAATGATCCTTCCACACTTAGGTGTGTGGGGTCAGTAGTCAGAGCACATTTTGCCACACTTTACTCATGTCTCTATGGCATCCCAGGCTCTGTACTGTAAGAGCAAAACACATATCATTTAGACCACCAACATCAAACCGATCAGGAAAAGAAGTCATCCCCGTATGTTGTCTGCCAATTCAGGAAGCTCTCTCTCACTTCCAATTATTTAAACATTCTAGCATAAACAGCATATGTCTGTGTTTTTTGGGTGTGGCTATTGAGTGGACCATGATGTAATTAGCTGTATTTAATTGAATTTTTCAACACATAGCTTCAGCTAGTACCTTTCTACCTTGTTGTAGATACAGAAACCTCTCCCCAAGATTGAAGCAGAGTGTGCTGGAGTGTCAGAAAACACACAGCCCTCTTCGGGAACCTGGGCTCCATCTGCAAAGGAACTGTCCTACAGACGAACTGTGCCTTACACTGATGTGTGAGTTATCAATATGATCTGTTTTACTCTAGGTATTGATGTCAGTAGTAATATCCACTAAATACCTAGCCAAAGAGTTCAGAAAGCACTCTTCTACGTTTTTTTTATTTTAGCTCACACCATGCAGAGTACTACATGCATGAAGCTAAAAGATTGAAGCATCGAGCTGATGCTATGGTATGTTTGCAAAACAGACACTGTGACCACTATATGACAATAGATAAAATAAGCTTTGCCATTTAAGATGTCTGACCATTCATTTAACATTGCACCATTTAATTTATTTGTCCTAACCTGTTATTCATATTGCCGTCAGGTGGATAAACTAGGTAAAGCTTTGAATTATGTGGATGCTGCTTTGTCCTTCATGGAGTGTGGCAAGGCCATGGAAGAAGGCCCTTTGGAATCTAAGTCCCCTTATACCATGTATGCAGAAACTGTGGAACTCATAAGGTAATTAATTGCATCGTCATCACACATTATTCACCATCACACATCAACACAGCTGTCTGTCTACTGTCAATACACATGATATATTTTTGTCTTTGGTAGATATGCTATGAGACTAAAGAGCCACACAGGCCCTGGAGTCAGGCAGGAGGACAAGCAGTTGGCTGTACTTTGGTAAATATGACTCTGTAACCATCCTGATCTATCTGTGCCATGTTTTTATATTGACTAGAAACAACACCACCTATCCAGAGTGACGGTTCCTACATGTCTTTCTCTGAAGTGCATCATTACCAGCCATCTAGTATCTAACTACCTTAAAAGGCCGATCCAGATTGAATCCTTACTTACTACTTGTGAAACTATGAAAGACAGAAAATATATTATTGTGTAGCCATCTCAATGTGTAACAAACTTTTATGTGTCTGGATTGTAGTTTCCGCTGTCTTGCTCTTCTATATTGGCAAATGTTCAGATTGAAAAAAGACTATGCCCTAAAATACTCCAAAGCTCTGACAGACTACTTCAAGGTAGGTGCTAGCACATGGAATCATTCCACAAATCTAATGCATAATTATTTAAGTTGCTAAGAGAAATCCTCTGTTACTTAATTATTAAACTAATAATCACCTTAAAGGCTGTTCGCTACCTTCAGTTGCATCTATCCTGATTTTCTTGTACCTGGTCTTACAGACTTTACCAAAAGTGCCTCATACACCACCTCCCTGGAGCGATGGCACAAAGTATGGTTTTAATTATCCTGGATATTACATATATAAACAGAGGCTTCATTTAGACACGAAAATCATACTAAGTACGCTGTGTGTTTGTGTGCTTGTATGGGTGTGCTTGGGTGTGTGTTTCTCCAGGGGAAATGTGCCTCCAACTTGTATATCCCCTGTTGGATTAACTGGGTCCCAAGCTGTCGGCTCTATCACCTACCCTTTCATCAACATTCCCCAGCGCATCCACCAGATGGCAGCAAATCATCTCAATATCACCAACAGTGTGCTGTACAGTTATGAATACTGGGAAGTAGCTGACAACTTGGCCAAGGAAAACAAAGGTGAGTGAAACATAACTGATAGTACAGCACACTCTATAGACAAGATATTCTACCAATCACACAATATTTTTTGATTATTAAGTGAACAGCCATTTAATGTGTTTTGTTTCATCACCCCTACCATTCAAAAATCTAACACTAATCAGCACACAAAGATTGTAATATCACTCAAAAAATTATGGCACTGTTTTTGTACATGTGGTATCTTAAAAAATATGTATTATATATATATTTTTTTAAATAAACTATTTAAAAATGCTATTATTAATACTTTTTAATAATTAAGCAAAAATAAATCACTTAAGATAAACTAGTAATATACTACTGAGTTGCTATTTCATAGGTATACCTACACCCACCAGCATTCTTTGGGAGGCATGATAGTAAACTTACATTTCAGAGTGAAAAATAAGAATAACAACAGTAATAATAATCATTATATTATGTATTATTTATTAAGTGGCAACATCTACAAACATTCTTGTTCCAGTGCGTACTACATATACATAAATTCCAATTTGTTTATTATTTCTTTCTGTTTGTCTGTTTTGTCTCTTTCTTTGTATCTAGAGTTCTTTAACTACCTGAACACACTGACCGGACCTCTGACCCTACACAGCAGCATGGCTCATGTTGTCCAGTACACAAGACAGGGGCTACAGTGGATACGGATCAGTGCCAATTTGTCCTAGCTTTCAGACACAGTCACCACATTGTTGGCTCCAATGTATTACACACTGTAACCTAAACCACCATTCAGCTTTTACCAACCAGCCACTTACCTTTACATTTACCTTTAACTTGTTTTAAGAATCCATTTGTCTATTTGTAAAATAATCCACTTTTACGATATTACCGGACCTAAGAGTCTCTTGTGAAGAAGTTAAATGAAATGCTATTTTTTTTTCTTGACAGCATTAAGTCATCAGGGAAACCTTGTGTCTTTATAAGATAACAGCCCACAATTAAAGGACACAGAATTAGATATTTCTAAGGCTTTTTTGTGGAGATGTTGTCCCATGAGAAAGTATGAATATCTGTAGCAACGTTCCATAGGCATACTTCAGTACAAAGAGCGTTATTTTGCCAAATGTGCCACATTTTTATAAAATGTGGTGAAGAAACAATTTTTCAATTGCAATACTATGTGGAATGATGTGGATTAAAAATAGTGAAGTGTTTTATTTCAATAGCTCTTGGCATTGGCCAGCATATGTATGCAAACAGGACACTTTTTGTTATCATATTTTTGTATTTGTATGATGTCCTTAATGCACTGTGAATGTTGTTAACATTTTTTTTAAATGACTTTTATAAAGCTTTGTGTAGTAGTGTCTGTTTTTGTGCAGTAGTGTCCCATTGTATGATACATAGTGCTGCTGCAAGTCATAATATTGCCATCAAAATCTAAAGGAAAATTATCTGAAAAATTATCTGAAAAGTCTAAAGTGCATTTTATATATATATATATATATATATATATATATATATATATATATATATATATATATATATATATATACACACATATAATGAGACTTGGTTCTATATATATAATTTAGACTACACCTAAATGTCTTTATCTGACTACAAAATGGTGCTAAATTGATCAAATATATTATTTTGAGCTCTAATAATTGAGACAATTGCGTCATAAAAACAAGCTTATGAATATATACCTGTGATTTGCCTCACAGACATCAATGATTAAGTGACAATGTCTAAAAAAGTATGTGCACGTCATAATCTAGGTTAAAACCCTGTGGATCTCACTGGTGAGTTCGGTTTTACTCATTAGGTCGCTCATAAACTAGGAGTGTGTCTCTCAGGGATGAGAGTCATTGGTGATGCTGGGCAGCGTCTCCACGCCCACAGAGGGTCGTACACTGTCTGCCACCCCCCACCCCCCCGTCTGCCAACACCACCACCCCCACCCCCCCGTCTGCCACGCCTCCACTGTCTGCCCCGCCCCTCTACTGTCTGCCCGCCCCGCCCAGGCTGCGCGCACCCACGTCCACATTAACCAGAACAGCTCCTGCTGCTCTCCAGTGGAGTTTGCACGTTAAGGCGAGGTCTTTTCGTTCAATGCTGTTTATGTAGCAAGTTAAGGAGTATAGTTTTTTTTTTTACTTCTTTACCTACAAATGGATTCCTGTGCCGAGAGAGCGGACCCTGGGGACAGCGAACAGGATGAAGAAGAGGATGTATACGAAGTGGAAAGGATTATTGACATGCGAGTGGAAGATGTGAGTACTAGCTAGTCGGCTAGTCCCTATCATGCTAGCTAGGATGCCATCTTGTTAGCTGGCGCAGCAGCTGTTTTAACACTATACGCGATTAGATCATTCAGTTACGCGTAACATTTTTGTGCTGAAATTGTGCAGATAAACGAGCAATGTGAAGAGGTTGAGTTTTCAGTGACCAGACCTGCTAATTGTTGCTACACTTGCTCAGTTAGCTTAGCTAAACTGGGCTAACTTTACTAGCGTTAGCTAAAGGCTAGCTTTAAGGGTCATTCTGTGCTGGCTGACTTTAGCAAACAATGTAACAGCAGATTGTTATGGAAACAACTGTAGTGTCTATTTTTGGTTCTTTGTCCGTGCTTCTTTGCGTAGTATAAATAACTAAACGTTACTTAAAAACTCAGCGTTGTTTTTGTTTGTTTTTGAGGGGGTCAGAATTTAAAGTAGAGAAAAGTAAAATATTTATTCGTCTTCTGTGTTGTTGCTGCAGGGATTAGTTAAGAGACCGGTTGTCGATCATTGCTCGATAATACACGGGGTGAATGTTTGCAACACTCTTTCTAAAGATTTTGTGTCCTCATCGTGTTTGTTTTCGGCTTGAAAAGAGATTACCAGTGAGTGGACAAACCTGAAGTGTTGTGTTAAAATGCTAGCTGATTGCTCCAGGCCTGTGTCCTATAGCAGCAGGTCCTGTTCTTACTTGTATTGTAAGTGAGAGAAGAGTAAGAGCGTTTGCTGAAGATGTAAGAGATGTTTCACTTATCGTATGTGTTCATGAGCCGTGCTACTTTGGTGCTTTAGAGCCATGTGATGTGCCAGGTGGGCTCCAGAGAGAGTAAAATCCAATAGTTTGTACACAGCACTAATACGAGTCCTCACTACTACTTGTAGTACTAGTGTACACTCTTTCCTATTGAACTATTGCCTATTCACTGACTCTGTGTGTTTGTGTGCGTGACACAGGTCTGTGTTTGCTTTAATGCAAATTAGGTTGCAGACAAAAGCAAGGAGATATGTAAGAAGCTAACTTTGATGTATTGTGATTTAGTATTGTAAAATGATCCAGAGCTGCTAATGTCTGAATACTAAAATATACTCCTAAACAGTTACTATACAAATACAATACAAAATACAAATACTTTTTAGTTACTGACATGTCACATAGATAGCTGCTTATGCTTGTTGTCATCAATCCAGTCATCTCTAAACAAAGTGGGTGAGGTATAAAACAGGAGATAGCCGCTAAGGATAACCATTCTGCCTTTCCGGATTCGAAGGGTTGACTGTGGCTACAGATTTGGCATTATGTGACTGAACCACACAGAAACACACAATTCACTTAGTTTTTACTTTCTTTGTTTATAAGACATTAATTCCCAAAGTCAGTTCCACGTGTGTATAAAAATAAATAAGCTCAGAATGTAAACATCTAACTTTAATGAGAGGGTAGATCTTGGGGCTTTCTTTTGCTGATTAAAAGATGAGACCGAGTGCTGTTATTACAGGAAAAACTTTGAAGCACCAGGGAAAAGATAAGCAGTAAGAGGAAGCCATGGTGCAACTGACAGAAAAGCAGGCCCACACACTCTGATCCAAATGAATGCAGATCTTTGTGTTCAAGCTGTAGTGATTATTCAAGTGCTGCCCTGAAACATCGGCAGAGAGACGAGTAGTCCAACTGGTTACTGTTACTAAGCAACATTGCGAATGGTGAACATCCATGGCGTTCACCCGTGTCACATAATGTGTAATATTTATTGCCTATTAAACATGTTGTGCAACTTGTTTCTTTTATCATGTAGAATATAAAAACGAATGTTGCTTCTGTGTGTTTTTTAAATGCTTGTGATTTTAGTTAAACAACTCTGCCTTTGATTTTTCTTTTCAGGGAGAGATTCTATACCGTGTGAGGTGGAAGAACTATTCATCAGATGATGACACCTGGGAGCCCAAAGCTCACCTGGAGGATTGTAGTGAGGTGCTGCTGGCTTATGAGAGGTCTCTGGCTGAGAAGAAACTTAAGAAAGACCCCAGCATGGTGAGACTATAATATAAGAGATTTTCCAACACATCCCAAAAAAATGTTGCACTATTTAATTCATGACAAAATGTTACACTAAAGGAAAGATCTGTTGCATATTAAAATGTGACTAAGAGACTTGATATTTTGTGAACAGAGTAATATCTCTTAATTTTTTCTCAGAAGCTGCCTATGAAGAGTGAACTGTTTGATGCAAACTCTGAGAGTGACAGCGATAAAGATAAACTAAAAGAATCCCCTAGTAAGAAAAAGAAAAAAAAGAAAAAACATGTAGAGGATTCTGAGGATGAGAAGTCTGAAAAGGACAAGAAGAAAAAGAAAAAGAAGGAGAAATGGAAGGAGGACAAACCATTGCCTGCTCCTGAGTCTGATGAAGAAGAGGAAAGAGTTCCTACACTACCACCTACTAAGAAAGATAAGCCCACAGATTCCAAGAAGCGAATTATTGAAAAGGAAGATGATGAGAACGATGAAGCTCCTGCAAAGAAACACAAAAAAGAAATAAAAGTTAAAGAAGGAGGGAAGCAAAAGAAAGAAATTGTTGATGAAAGGAAGAAAAAAAAGGCAAAGTCAAAAAAAGAGATCGAGTCCTCTGGTGATGAGACAGACAAGAGTGATGCACCGTCAGAATTATACACCGATGACACTTCTTCAACAGGAAACCTCAGTGTCACAGCAAAACCTACAACTGCCAAAACCACAGAGAAGTCCTCTCGGAGTGAAAGTGGGAGTGATCATTCCAAGGCAAAACAGAAGAAGAACAAATCTGAACTGAAGCTGCAAGGTTTCAAAGACTTGGTTCAGGACAAGAACCCCAAAAAGACAGACAATTCTGCTCTGCTGCTCAGAGAGAGTGGTCTAAACAAGTTGAAGAGCCTGACTAGCAGTAAGAGCAGCAGCAAGTCATCTCGCAGTGAGGATGAGCCTGACTCCAGTGATGCCGGGGCTACAGCAAAAGCAAAAAGCAAGCCTAAAGGTCTGGACACGAACTCTGCTCCTCAAAAGGATTTGTCTGCATCTTCATCCTCTACAGTTTTAGCCACTCCCAGCAAGCCAAGAGAGGAGGAGCAGCTGAAGGAGCAAAAGGAAGAAACTGGAGAGAAGGGTGCTGCACCTAATAATCTCTTTGAGAAGTTTTTGCTCAACTGTGAGGCCAAGGATCGTGTGCCCAGGAAACAGGCAGCTCACACACCAAAGGTGCGGGGTAGTTATTTATTTAGTTGTTAATAAATGTGCTTAGCATCATTAATTTTACATTTATTTTTTGTTTTTGTATCACATTGCAGAGTTCAGTAAAGCCTGACAAAAAAGCGAGAAAGGAATCTCCAGTGCAGAAGACTGAGTTTGATAAGGCAAAGGAGGGTAAGTGACAAATTCCTCAAACATTAAACATATGTACTAGGTAATTCTTTTTTTAAACACCGGGTCACATTTGGTGGTGCAATGGGTCACACTCTTGTGCTTTACAGCACAATGAACGCACGCAGTCAAACATTCTTCAAAGCATTGGGTATTGCATTTCATTTGGCCTCCAGACAAAACAAAAGCTAGACATTTGTAAACATTTCACACTTGTGATATGCATTTGCCTAGCAGGGGTCAACATCTGATCTACCAACATGGCTACACACAGTCAAACACACTTCAAAGCATTCAGACAAAACAAAAGCTATGAGATGCTTTTACCCAATAGGGGACGAGATAACAATAAACAAAAAAAACCCTGAATTTATAGCATCCTTGGGGCGTTTCACATTTCACCCTCCTTTGTTGTCTTTGGGTAAATTTGTACCCATGTAAAAAGGATTTATTTCAGGGTTTTTCCTACATTGAAAATTTTTTTGGCGGCCGCCAAAACGATTTTTTGTCCCGTCAAAGCCTTATTTGATCTTTAATTGGGTTTTGTGAGTGAAGCAGGCTACTGACGGAGTGACGGAGAGAACAAGCACAGCGCCCCCCCACCCCCGCACGGGCACTCTCCGTCTTCAGTTCTGTCTTTGCTCTCTCCCTCGCATCAAAATCAACTGATCCTAAAGGTCGGAAGACTGAATCCATGTTTCACGTGGTGCGTTCTTATAATATTTTTGCTGAATTACCGCTGGGTGTGAATTGCAGTCAAAAAAAAGTTGCCTTATCTTCTCTTACAGATTGTGACAAGCATTCCGCACATGCAGCTGACATAACCTTAAATAAACACAAAACAAAATCTATCCAGTGTGTGTTTGTGTGTGTGTGTTGACAAATCTTTCGCAATGTCCTAACAGCCAGGATTCCCATACGACACGTCCTCTAAAGTCCGATTCGTGACCTAATGACTCCTTGGAGCCGATTCATTATAATGAATGATTAAAGCAGTTAGTCTGCCCGTCAGTGTCTGATTAGGTGTATAACAAATCGTTACTTCTTAGAAGAACATACACATCTGAAATGAGAAAGTAAGTGTGCTTACCCCATTTAGCAAGAGTGTTTAGTAAAATTTAGCCTTAATAATCCACAGTATGTATAGGCCTATGACTATGTGTAGTAAATTACTTATAAAATCATTTAGTTTAAAGTTAGACTAGATAAGATGAAACTAGATCAAAGCACAAAGTGAGCTGTTGCTAGCTAGCTGCTAATTGTATTAAATTTTATATGGTAAAAAATTACCCTATTACACCTTTTAATGCTACGTTTTTAATGCTACTTTTTAATTGATATGATTATACTTAAATGAAAAAGGACCAACATTTAGACGTATGCTGCAAGGTGCCTGTGGATGGGCCCCATCAGGATGAAGTCGACTACAGAGATGTTGTAAAAAGCTTCTACAGTGTTAATAAAAAGAGACGAGTTAAATGTTCGTCTGCAGGCTGTGATATTTGTAAATAGATAAATTGTGATACCGTTGACATTTCTAATATACTTTGGTATCGATGGTGTTTTCATGTAAAATAAGTTGTAATCGCTTTCTTTTACTATCTAGCCTGACAGCGATTGTTTTTTCATGAATAAATAGGATAAGAAAAAATCACAAACTGTTTCTTTGTATTTATTTTAAATTTAACATTTATTGTCAATATTGCGGCTTGCGGATCATGTGGGTACTAGGGTACTCTTTGCCGTGTGTGGATGACCATGTCGGTCAGCCACCACCGAAGACCGATTTTGACCCAGGAAAAACCCTGTATTTGTCTTGGGTTAACTTGGGTTTTCTTTCATATACTTGCCTGAAAATGACAAGTATGGTTCCATACTAATGCTCTTTGCAGTCTACAGGGATTAATGGTAAAATTAATTACTATGTTTGTTGAATTATGTGTTTTATAAATGAATTTTATAGCATCTGTGAATTTTTTTTTTAAACTTATCTTTTGTTACTACTCACTTCCAGGCACTATTGCCATGGAGGCAGATGAAAGACAAGAAAAGAGCGCACAGGAGGCAGAAAAGAGTGACCGGTCAAATGAACCAGTGGCCAAGATGAAGGAGGATGTACAGCGTGAGCAGAAAGAAGAAGAGCAGCGAAGAAGGAAAGAAAGACTTGAAGAGGAGGAGGAGAAAAAGAGGAAGGAGAAGCTTGAGGAGTCTCAGAGAGAACGAAAGGGTAAAATGGAAGAGGCACAGAAAGAGAGACAGAGACTGGCAGAGGATGTCCGATTAGATTGGTTGGACAGGAGACCTGCAGTGGAGGCTATGGCATCTACTGAGTCGACCGAAGACTTGAGGTGGAAGGAGAGAAGAAGGAAAAGGAGGGAAGACAGCGAGTCTCGCCTCCTTGTCACTTGCGATGACAATCAGGACTCTCAAGACCCCCTGGAACGCTCTGAAAAAACACCTGGTGTGTATCGACAGTTGTTACATCAACATTTTTATAATTATGGAAGTTTTACCCACTTCTTTTGTTCTCTTTAACCTTTTCGTATTGAGATGTATCTAAATAGAATATGTACAAATAATGCTTTTAAAATAAGGGGCACTGTCTCAGTGAGACTCAAACTATTAGGGTTGGGCAATATGACCTCATATCATGTGAAATAATACACTCTAATAATAATTATAGTAAATAGAACAATGGGTGGCTCGATGGTGCAATGGGTAGCATTTGCCCCCTCACAGCTGCATGGTCCACACGGGTTACTCTCAGATTCCTTCCACTCCCAAAACATGCCTGTATGTGGATTGGCCATGCTAATATATGCTCCTAGAGTTTCATAGAGTCCATAAACAGGATAAAGTCGTTATTGAAATAAATGCTTTTTGTATTTACAATTTAAAGATTGAATGCACCATTTTAACATCAGCTCTGCTGCTTCCAAGCAATTTGTTTGTAGACATAAGCAGCTCTACAATCTATGTACGTATAGTACTGTATATGGATTGTTACATACTGACTCATTTTCAGTGTAAATCTGAGTAATCTTCTCATGTACATAAAATTTTCTTGAGCTTGAGAGCTTAGACTTTCAAAGTCAAACTTCTGTTTGTATGAATATCCTGATGCTGCACAGTACATTGTGAATTTTGTGCATGTCTGGCCATGATTCATTTCTGTGGCTTTGTGTAACAGACAGGGGTCCGCCTTCTCTCAATCTTGGAGTTGAGCTGAATCTAGACTGGATGACACTGGAAGACTTTCAAAAACACTTGAATGGAGAGGATGAAAATCTCTCCCCCCTATCGTTAACTCCCAGTGAGTTTTACGCACACCCCACTCCACACCACCACAGAACTGTCAGATACATATTTGAACTCTTTTTCCGTACCTTTTACTCTGTTTCTTTTGTTGATTGTTTTGTAAACACAGCTGAGTTGCGGGATGCTGTAAAAAATGGGAATTATATGGCTGTGAAACGTGCACTCAGTTCCAAAGAGGACTATAACCTGGACCAGCAGGTAAGACAGCATGTCGACAGCCTTCTAGATTTTATGACAAATTTTAATCCTTATTCATGTCTGATTTAGTAAGTATGCACATGCGAACAAAATACTGAAATGTCAAACATGGATCCATACTTTGGTCTTTGCAGGTAAAATTAATTATTTCTATTTTTGTTGAATTATGTGTTTTATAAATGAATTTTATAGCATCTGTGGTCTTCCCAGCAACAATTTGACCGGGTCACATTTAGTGGTGCAATGGGACACACTCTTGCGCTCTTCAGAGCATCGGGTATTGCATTTCATTTGGCTTCCAGACAAAACAAAAGCTACACATTTGTAAACATTTCACACTTGTGATATGCATTTGTCTAGCAGGGGTCAACATCTGATCTACCAACATGGCTACACAGTCAAACACACTTCAAAGCATTCAGACAAAACAAAAGCTATGAGATGCTTTTGCCCAATTGGGGACAAGATAACAATAAACAACAAAAAAAACCCTGAATTTATAGCATCCTTAGGGCGTTTCACATTTCACCCTCCTCTGTTGTCTTTGGGTAAATTTGTACCCGTGTAAAAGGATTTATTTGTCTTGGGGTTTCTTTCATATACTTGCCTGAAAATGACAAGTATGGTTCCATACTATGCTCTTTGCAGTCTACAGGGATTAATGGTAAAATTAATTACTATGTTTGTTGAATTATGTGTTTTATAAATGAATTTTATAGCATCTGTGGTCTTCCCAGCAGCAGTTTGCAATGGGTCACACTCTTGCGCTTTGCAGCACAATGAACATTCCTCCACACACACACACACACAAACACTCTTCAAAGCATTGGGCATTGCATTTAACATAACAATAAACAAAAACAAAACCCTGAATTTATAGCATACTTTGGGCATTTCACATTTTACTCTGAGACAGCAAAATGAAGAGAACCTACACTGCCTTACAGGCTGTTGACCTCATTTTTGGCCCTGTGGAGGAAGACAGCGATGAGGCAGACCATGCAGAAGAGGAGGAGGAAGTGTCAGAGGAAGAAAATATCACAGAAAATGATGATTTTGTTCCAACTGACGAGGAGGAATCAAGTGACGAAGAGGAGCCTCCTGAAACTGGAGATATTTTCCAATCCAAAGATGGAAATATTCTCTGGTCCGCCATTCCTCCAAGCAACCGACGCAATATTTTGGGGGCAGCACAGGAGAGGAACCCCCGTGGGCCAACAAAGTATGCTATCACTCGTGCTGTTAGCATAAAGTCAACCTTTGAGTTGTTTATATCAGAGGAAATTCAAAAGATAGTGCTAGTAATGACTAACAAGGAGGGATGTCGTGTGTATGGTGACAGCTGGAGGAAATTAGATAAAATAGATTTACAGGGATATCTAGGACTTTTAATTCTTGCTGGGGTCTACAGGTCCAGTAAAGAGGTTACATCCAGCCTATGGCATGCTCAGACTGGGAGGGCAATTTTTTGTGCCACCATGCCGCTGAAGACATTCAACCTCATTTCGAGAGTCATACGTTTTGATGATCACAACACCAGATCAGCACGCCGTGACAGGGACAAACTGGCTGCCATTCGACAGGTCTGGGATAAGTGGGTGTGTCGCCTGCAGCGTATGTATAATCCCGGCACTGATGTGGCCGTGGATAAGTGCCTGATCTCTTTCAAAGGGCGATGTGGATTCAAACAGTATATGGCAAATAAACCTGACCGTTATGGAATCAAAATATGGGTAGTCTGCGATTCCCAGACTAGCTACGCCTGGAACATGCAGGTGTACACCGGCAAACCTGTGGAGGGCCAGCCGGAAAAGAATCTGGGCCAGTGTGTGATTCTCGAGGTGACCAAGGGTCTTCAGGGACACATCATCACTTGTGACCACTACTTCACATCCTATGTTCTTGGCCAGGAGCTGCTAAGCAGGAAGCTGGCCATGGTGGGAACCATAAGAAAGAACAAACCAGAGCTTCCCCCTGCACTGCTGGCAACAAGAGACAGAGCCAGATTGTCCTCCCAGTTTGCGTTTACTGACACTCATACGCTTGTCTCCTACTGCCCCAAAAAGAGAAGGAATGTGCTTCTTATGAGCACTTTGCATCAGGACACTAAAGTTGGCACCACAGAAGATAAAAAGCCCCAGATAATCCTCGACTACAACAAGAACAAGGGGGTAGTCGACAACCTCGACAAGGTATTGCACCTTTTCATGTAATATTTATTCAACCGGGTCAATGCATTGCACACTTGTGTAAGAAAATATAAATTTAATTTTCACTCATTTTTTTTTTGTTACTATTGTTGCAGGTCACCAGTGTTTACAGTTGTAAACGACTGACAGCCCATTGGCCCATCACTGTGTTTTACAAGATGCTTGATGTGTCTGCATACAACTCCTTTGTGCTGTGGAGAGAGATAAACCCAAACTGGAACCAGGGGAAGTGCCACAAGAGGAGGCTATTCCTTGAGGAGCTTGGAAGAGAACTCGTGACACCTCTAATAAAACGGCGCCAGCCTCTTCCCCGCACGCCAGCCTCTGCTAGCATTGTCAGGGAAGTCCAGAAGGGTGCATCGACCTCTGCATGTTTACCCAAAAGGAGGAGGTGCATATTTTGCACAAATGGCAACAAAACCAGCACCAGGTGCCAGAAATGCAATGTGCATATTTGCAAAGCTCACAGCATCATAACCTGCCAGTCATGCAAATGAAGACACAGAGACACAGTTTCTGTTCATTGTATTTTTATTCAGTTCAAAAATTTGTATTTTATAAGTTCAAAATGGTTTGGAAATAAAATACATGTTGTGTTTTGTAAATCATATTTATTTGTTCTCTTTGACCCTTGGATATTCTGGCTAATGTTTGACACAGCAGTCAGCAGTTATCCAAAATAATTTGTAATAATTTCTGCATATTTTACTCAAACACATGGCATAATTTCATCAGATAAGGTTTATTGTTCACAAATTAAGAAGTTTTATTTATATGAAATCATGCCATGTTTTTGAGGTGTGTGTGTGTGTGTGGCCCCCGTGTTGGTTGATCAGATGCTGCCTCCTGCTTGGCAAAGGGCATATCACAAGTGTAAAATGTTCACAAATGTATAGCTGATCACACAGAATGGTGTGATCATTTTACACTTTATGCTTTATAAGCAGAACAGACCGGGTCAATTTGACCCCGGTCTGAGATATTCCATCTACTTATGTGCCTCTGATCAGAACCATTGTAAAAAATAATTCAGAATTTCCGTTCTTTTTTTTTTTTTTTTTTTGTGTTTTTTTTTGTTTGTTTTTTTAACTCAAATATCTGACTAAAAAGGTGAAACAAAAAAAAAATAGGTCATTCTTTATAAGCTGACAAACACACTGGGACAGTTTGCCCCAGGAGGTCAAAGAGTGCATATTAAATGGAAAGGACTATAAAGTCTAGGTCACAAAAGTATAAGTCTGTGTCAGAAAAGAGCCTGCTGTATTTGGGGGGGGAAAAAATGTTTTGTTTCTCAGCCTACACAAACCAAGCATAAACAAGCCTGTTATGTTGCAGTCTTCATAGGCTTCTGAGGGACAGTAAGAGAGGTTTCTAAGAGTTCATGCAATGTACAGTGTTATAGAGTAGAAAAAGTAGAAATTCATTTATGGTGAGTGGACTACACATGCTCTGATCCTTGCCATGCATTTTTTTTTACAATGTATTATTGTCATGTCTATCAACAAACTGTGTAAATAAGAATAGCTTTTTTTCAGAGAAATTTGTAAATAGTTTTATGTTTATAATATCACTGAAAAAAAATACTCTGTGATGAGTTACTATTTGTACCTGAAAGTGTAATTCGTTAACTTCTGAAGCCATTCTGAAAAGCTAGCTGTATATCTGTCTATTCTAATTGTATTGTGTTCGGGTTGCATTTGACTTCATTTTGTGTAATGTCAGCTACGGAAAGCTAATATCATTGCATTATGAGCTGTCATTTTGAGAAGAAAAAAAACCAGTTTAATTTTAGATCAACTGCGTACCTTTTGTCGTCTCTTTTTGGGTGTCTGTGCATGTGTCCCCAAAAGGACTCTGGTGGTATGTCTCTGTCCATGCTGGCCGCCGCAGGTGGACAGGATGATATCCTTCGGCTGCTGATTAAGAAAGGAGTAAAGGTTAATGGACAGCAAAAGAACGGCACCACAGCCCTCATGCATGCTGCTGATAAGGTAATTATTGCTTTGCTGCTAAAACTGTTCTTCAGCTGTTCTTCTGCTTTACACTCACCACAGAAGACATCTGTTCTTGTCTTTCACTGTGTCTTACAGTCATATGGGGTAAAAAGAAGGTCTGCAATAACCTCATAATTATCTCTCCCTTTAGAATTGCCTCACCACTGTGGCCATTCTTCTTGAGGCAGGATCTTGTTTAAATGCCCAGACACCGGGCGGGGAGACGGCTCTCATGAAGGTATGGATCAGAAAGAGCAAGGGAGACTCATTCCTTCAGTTATTTGAGTGAGATCTCTGCTGATAAATTAGTTGTTTTCCTTACACTTTGGGTGTTTTGCCTATCTCCTCCTGCTTTTATGAATGAGTACGTTCACATCTATTAATGTTGGCCTTATTAGGCATGTAAAAGAGGAAATGCAGATGTAGTGCGCCTCCTACTGGAGTATGGAGCTGACTGCAACATCCTCTCCAAGCACAAAACAACAGCATTGCACTTTGCCAAACTCAGCAACAACATGATGGTGTATGACCTCATCAAAGACCACATCCAGATGTGAGTGTTTATAAAAACAAAAAAATATCTATTACATTTAGATTTTCAGACAACCTCTGAAATTTACATCGGTGGATGCTGTTTTGATTGTAATTTCAAGGTTGTCAACAGTGGCAGAGGAGACAATCAGAGCATATTTTGAGACGCGTTTGGCTCTGCTTGAGCCTGTGTTTCCTCTGGCCTGTCATCGCCTGTGTGAGGGACCAGATTTCTCACTGGAATTCAGTTACAAACCCCCACAGCACACACCTGGAGAAGGTAGTACACATCACGCTGGAGTCAAAGAGATGGCAACACCATAAGCAGTAACGTTTTTAAATCAGAAAACACTTTAATGGACATTTTTAATAAGGTTTCCCCTGGAAGACTGCTAGAATTTGTATCACAGATTCAACTTAAAGATTGTATATGAATGTCATCATTACTGCTGTTATTGTTACATATGTATGGTTTTGATTGTAAATGTATTGAAATGATGTTGCAATCATTATTATTGAGGTTAGTTATTATTAGTAGTAGTATTACTAATATTAGTATTTTGTTTTTATGTATAATGTTGATTTTTGCGATGAATATAGTAATTGCTGCTGATATGGTATTAAACCACAAATAAGTAAACATTATTCTAGCACTGAGGCAGTAGTGAAAAATTTTGTTTCTTCTGTCAGGATCTGGTATACTTCTCTTCATATTCCATGCTAACTTCATGACTGAGATCACAGCCAGGCTCTGTGGGCCCTGTAGCGTACATGCTGTCATCCTTAATGACAAGTTTCAGCTGCCTATCTTCCTTGTAAGTCACTTTATTTACAATATAGATCTCTTTTAGGTTTTTCTTGTTTTGCCGTTTTAGCTCTGAAAACTGAATTATTTTAACAGCTAATTACTTTAAATATCTGCGGTCCATCTAATTGTGTTTTTTCCCTTGACAGGATAGCCACTTTATTTATTCCTTCAGCCCTGTACAAGGATCCAACAAACTATTTATTCGCCTAGCCGAGTCACCCACAGCTAAGGTGAATATATTACAGATCTGCCAGACACACCAACATGCAGAGCCTCTTAAGAAAAATGTTTTTAACCCGAGACTTTGCCTTAATGTGTTTCCACAGGTTAAACTTCTCATTGGTGCATATAGAGTCCAACTACAGTGATGCCTAACCTTTGATTCGAGGTCAACGTTCAGCTGAAATTGTTAATAAGAGTCAGAGTAATTTCCTAAGCCTGTCCTTCATGTGTTGCTAATCATGCCAAGAAGAAGAGATGGGTCATGTTCAGTTGAGTGGCTTGGAAATAAAGACCCAAATACACTAGCCAGTCTTTTACTGCAGACATTGTGAACACAGTGTGAATCCAAGATACACATTCATCAAAGTGTTGTGTGTTTTATGAGTTTTACAGGATTTGTTGTTGTTTTTTGTTTGATCTTGCAGACACGGTCAAAACGAATCTTGCTTGTAAAGTTTTTCCTTGTTTTAAATACAATAATTTATCACTCCAGATTTATCCATAGTTTTTTTTTATTATTATTATTATTTTATTGTCTTTTCACCTTGTGTGAGTTTGTGTTTAAAAGAGAGTTAGTATGTGTGAACAGTTGTTCTTGCTATTACGTAGGTTTTGTCTTTGTGGGACCAAGATGAGACTGGACCTTTTTTAAACACCAGAGTTAGTTCCCTTCCTGTTGCTTTCCCATTTAACTGTTTTACTCTGTAGTCAGATCTCTGGGGCAAACTGTGACTGTAGGATCATTTGTGCATGAATGAAGTATGATTTTTCCAACAGTACAGGGGAACTATTGTCTAAGCGGATGTGTGTGTTTCGGGTGTCTGTTTTAAGGGCTAGTATCTGCTCAGAGGCTGGAGGAACCAAGTCTAATGATGCCTTTTGTCTTACCTCCATCTTTCAGTAGGTTTGTAATGATCATTTGTATTCACTGATAAATTCTTATGCATACACCTTTTTTCAGTGTATTTGGTTAGCCGTTTAAACTGCTAACTTTTTATTAGGGACATATGACTAGTTATTTTGGTGGTTGAAATGAATGCGGAGAATCTAATCTATCTGCAGGGGCGATTATCACATGATTGTTATAGATTAAGATCACAATTAGACTAGGTTATATTGGGAGTTTACAACCAGAATTGAGTTACTATACCAGGGAAGTGCTTGACAACATGTTTATTTTTTCCCCCATCTGTTAAGAGTCATTTTATGACTGGTTTTTGTTTGCTACCACATACTGTGTGATAAATGGAAGAGTGACAGAATGCACACAGCTTGGCTTCCTCTTCAAATAAACTGTACATATGTTTCCATGTCATTTGAAAAAGGAAAACTTGTTTGTATTTAATCTAAAGTATTAATTTAACAGTCACTCAGTGGTGCTGAAATGAATGATGTTTTTTCGATAAGTATGACCTGGCTCTTATTCTGAGCATAACTATGTTATGTAACTTTTAAGGTTTTGAAATCATGTTGAATGTCTCCTATTTTTATCTAGGCATATACATAGGATATTGGTTACTATGTGTAAGTAAAAACTCTGTTAACCGTCGAACAAATACAAACCTCCGAATACTTTCATATAAATAATGCAACTACACAAAGCTTATATTTATGGAAGTACAGACAGTCATCTTGAACTTATAAACTTCTCTTTCGTACCAGAGATTCACTGATACACTGGACTTCTAGCCAATACCCAAATACATCAATAATAATAACTCAGCCACTTTTTGTCAGGTCTGTGCAATACCAAATAAATTAGAGCCACTTGCTATATTCCACCTTAATATTCTAGGTATCACAAGTGGAGTATTTAGTGTGTAAATTTTTATTTCTGTCTCTTAAACCAGGCTAGGTGAAAAATAATATACTAAAAAAATTAATGGTGTACCATCATCCAGAGGCATACGTTGAGTTCATTCAATATCCTGATAAAGCATTAGAAAGAGGGGGAGAACAGCTAAATAAAATGGCTTCTAATATAGTCCTAATCTTAAACTATAATCATGGGATTCCTGAATTTGAACAACATAAACAATGAAATTCAGCTTGCCCTTGTAAAAAAAAAAAAAATGGCACAAATCTACCTCTGTGTCAATTTTGATTAATATGATCAACGTTCATTGTGCAGTATATACTTTCTAAAAAAAAAGAAGGTGAATACTGAACACCAAAACACATACCTACTTACCCACAAAAAAAAAACAACTAAAATTGTTTTCTTTGTGTGGTGCATTGTGCATGAATGTTTGCTAAATTAGTTTCTAAAATGACAACGCATTGTTACACTAGTCTTACATGAAATGTCTGACCATATTACAGCAGGTGAAAAGATGCAAAAGAGGATGCTACTTTACTGAACATCTTGTATACCTGCTCATTTATCAAATCAGCCACTCATGGGGCAGCAATGGAGATCAAACCTTTAAATGTCATCCGAAACACATTTATACTTTTAAAATGAAAGATTATTCTGGTCAACACACACACAAATCAAATTAGCTTCCATTTCATTTGTCATTTTAATCGGCTCCGAATCGACTCCCTGTATCTATTTAAAGTTATTGTGTATACAGCTTTTACTAGCAATTAGTCCACTTAGATATATAAACCATGGATAAAATGATATGAATTTTCTTAACAATTAATTACAAGTACATAATTTCTGCTCCTTGGTGTCCACAAATCATTTTAAGGAAGTCGATACTATAATTAAATAATAATCCCTATTAACACATATGTATTTTTAAATCATCTCCACGTTTGGCGAGGATATAACTGTTTAATTAATTACACTATATGTAAGTAATCCTTCAACAAATCGACTCCATCATTCAATACAGTGAGATGAAAGATCGTAAGTCAGCCGTCACGCGAAACGTGCAGCAACGTGAACGCGCCCCGAGCATGAGCGCAGCTACGTGAACGCGCCCCGAACATGAGTCACGGCGCTGTCAAAATAAAAGCTCCTCAAGATACTAGTGACAATTATTATTGGATACCTAGATGTGTTGCTCAATGACATACTGTAACCTGTTTAAACGAAAACGAAGACTATGAGAAGAGTTGCACATATACAGGAGAGAGGATAATATAACAGCATTATCTAGTCCGTCAGATTATGCCACATAAACGGTAGGATACTTTTATTTCTATTTAAAAAAACACACACACACAAGTAAATATATATATATATATATATATATATATATATATATATATATATATATATATATATATATATATATATATATACACACACACAATTGAGCCATGGCTATAGATATATACATATATATAAATACACACACACACACAACGTGCGTTCTTTGATCATGCTGAACTCGATTCAGGCTTGTTGAAATTTGCTCTAGTGAAACTCAGCTTATTAACCCTGACATAAACATTGGTGAGAGGTTTCTAACCCGTCTTCGAAAAAACATTAAGGTATGTGCACGTGACACAGGGCCATGGATAACCAGACACTACTCAGTGAGCTCGTTGAATCCTAGTTCATTTTATTACATTTCTGTTTTTTGGATGAGGTATATTTTGGACACATTTGTTACAGTTGTGATGTGCAGTGGAATTCAATCCTTTTTACACTTTCAATCCTACAACATTCACAGTCACACTTTTTACTGTATTATGTGTGTTGTTATTGTGTTATTGTGTTAGTGTCATTGTGTTAGTGTTGTGTTATTGTGTGTGTGTTATTGTGTTAGTGTTATGTGTTATTGTGTTAGTCTTGTGTTATTATGTGTTACTGTGTGTTGTTATTGTGTTATGTGTTATTGTGTTAGTGTTATGTGTTATTGTGTTAGTGTTACTGTGTTACTGTGTTACTGTGTTACTGTGTTAGTGTTGTGTTGTTATTGTGCTAGTGTTGTTGTGTTATTGTGTTAGTGTTATTGTGTAAGTTTTATGTGTTATTGTGTTAGTGTTATTGTGTTGTGTTATTGTGTTAGAGTTATTGTGTTAGTGTTATTGTGTTGTTGTGTTAGTGTTATTGTGTTGTTAGTGTTGTTGTGTTAGTGTTGTTGTGTTGTTAGTGTTATTGTGTTGTTGTGTTATTGTGTTGTGGTAGTGTTATTGTGTTGTTGTGTTAGTGTTATTGTGTTGTTAGTGTTGTTGTGTTGTTAGTGTTATTGTGTTGTTGTGTTGTTAGTGTTATTGTGTTGTTGTGTTGTTAGTGTTATTGTGTTATTGTGTTGTTAGTGTTGTTATTGTGTTGTTGTGTTATTGTGTTGTGTTAGTGTTATTGTGTTGTTGTGTTGTTGTGTTGTTAGTGTTGTTAGTGTTATTGTGTTGTTGTGTTGTTGTGTTGTTAGTGTTGTTAGTGTTGTTGTGTTGTGTTATTGTGTTGTGTTTGTGTTATTGTTATTGTGTGTTGTTATTGTGTTAGTGTTATTGTGTGTTGTTATTGTGTTAGTGTTATTGTGTGTATTTTCTGAGCAGGTGATCAGGTACATTTAGGGGTAATGCACTTAAGCAGTGTTAAAATCTGAAAATAACTCACAATTGACAGCTCTAGAGGATTGAATACAAAATAATAATAGTGCATAGAATACTTAAAATAAAATAAAAAACAAAGTTTGATGATATTTAAAACAAAGACTTTCATAGAGCTCAAGTGTGTAAGCCAGAATGTATATTGACATGTTAATGTTACAGGACGTTTATATCACTATAATACACCGTGCTCGTAACGGCCCACAGAAATGCCTTCTTTTGTTGGATTTCAATTTTTAAGTTGATCGGATCGCAGCGCGCATGCGCGATAACTCGCGGCAAGAACCTCGTTGGCAGTATCCTCCCACGCGCCTGGAACGTCCGTACGTTTTCGCGCATGCGCGTCTGAATTTATGTCACGGCACAAAACTGGCGCTATATCGTTTCCAGCTCGACTCCGGTAAGAATTTTCACTGGCGGTTTTGATGCTATAGCTACTGGGTT